>NC_091817.1:9664393-9964971 GCF_041296235.1 Equus asinus
CATTCCTTCAAGGCTTACAAGACATCTCTTGGGACACATTAGCATGTGCCCAGTGGGCCGATGTGACACCAGAGCTTCGGAAAAAGAGACTGACCTTCAAAGAATGCTATGGGCCTCGGAAAGGAGGCATCGATTCTTCTCTTGAATGTTCTCAAGACATCTTTCTTGACTTTGCATTATGCTTAAGGCACAAGGGCACTATAGGTGTGATGAGCCCCAAGTCCGGTCTCTTGTTTCCAATGAAGTTGCAAGCTTGAATCAGCATGACCTCCCCATAGACTTAAATAGATGACAATGTTCTCCTCTCAGTGCTTGTCCCTGTATTCTCACATGTGGCCTAGGGTTCCTTTCTTATCCCTTGCATCAGACTCTGTTTTATCTCTTCTAGTTTCTGTGCCTGCTTTCTGTTTTTCAAAGCTGTTTCTGCGTATCCCTCCCTTTAATAGCCTAGCCTAGGCCAATCCTCAGACTGTAACCATGCGGCAACCCATGGGGGACATGTTCAACATGATGTCATAAACAACCTCAAAATTCGAAGTTGTCCTGACAACCTGCGTGCACACAGAGTTTCACACCCCTCTCAGACCAGTCTGACTCCTCACCCTGTCTAGGTAGGATAGTTTTCCTTTTTCTGCAATTGTTGTCAGTTTCTATCTTTCTCCTTGAACTTCGAAAGGGCTCCTACATTCTCTCTAAACACTGGTTTCACTCCTGTAAGATTATCCTGGGTTTTATCTCTTATATCTTGGCTAGATGGCAAAATTGGTGGACCTTACCCAGAAAAAGTCCTGGACTCCCTCACAAGTTGAAGTTGCCCAGGGAATGTTCTGATGCACAATGATGGTGTCATCTCGTGGCACTCTGCCAATTCCACCTTGGCAGGTCACAAGTTTTCCTTCCTTCAGCCTTTGGGAAGTGTACCAGATGCTTCCATAGATTGTAATATTCTTATGGTTCCTTTTCTTGTGCGTATTGATAACGTATGCTCAAAATTGCTGCTTATTTATGATCTCTGCCCGCACCGTACCATGAAATCTATATTTCCTAACACTACTAATGTGATATGCACTCGTGATGTGAAACAGTGAGGCCCGGGCCACCCAAGCGGAATGTGGGCACTTACCCGCTCCACCACAGGGCCGGCCCTCAGTTGTAATTTTGGACCAGCATTTGCCTGAACTTGGGAAGACGTGGGCCTGTTTGGATTATTCGTGAAGGTGATTAGTAATAACATCATGGACGGTAACATTTTCCGTTCATTCATGGGTTTAGGACTGATCATGTTCTCTTCGTAGTATTCCTCTTCACCTATTTGGAATGGTCTGCCTTTCTGTAGCATCTGTAAGCATTTTGAGGTGATTTTCCAGCCTTGGAAGTTCACCTTCTCTAATCTCTTTCAGCCCCCAAAGCTTTACGCTGTCTAACTGGACCCCTTTTTGGATTTTTGATTTTAGTTGAATTTATTGCCATAACCCTGCATTAGAACATCCTACATCTTCCAGATTTACATCCTCATTGCTTTAGACTTCTGTGTGGCTTACATCATCTTCACCAGTGTAAGCCTAATCACAGGTCCTCAACACACAGTTGTGCCTCACCATCTCTTTCACCCTTCGTCACTGCCTTTTTTGTCTCTTGGAACCCGGAATCCAATGTCCAGTGCCACCTGTTCATTAGTGCTTGCTTTTTCTTCTCCTTGTAAGTGAGATCCTATGGTATTTGGCTTTCTTCCTGGGACTTGTTTCACTTCCGCTAAAACCCTCACAGCCATTCGGGTGGTCACAAATGGCTGGATTGCATACTTTGTTCCAGCTGAGTGGTACGCCATTCTGTGGGTATAGCCCATCTTCCTTCTCTATTCGTCCCCTGCTGTGCACCAGTTCGGTTTCCAACTCTTAGATAGCGAGAGTAAGGCTGTGATGAACTCAGCGGTGCACGTCTTTATGCAGTAGTGTTTCCCAGTTCTTTGGATAAACACACCGCACAGGAATAGGTGGATCAAATGGGACATGGATTCTTAAATTTCTGTGGATGTTCCACACTGCTTGGCATAGTGGCTGCACCGGTTTATACTCCCACCAGCAGTGCAGGAGGCTTCCCTTCTCTCCACCTCCTCTCTGACACTTGTTTCCTCTCTGGTTCCCTATAGCCACTCTGACCACAGTGAGCTGCCATGTCCTTGCAGTGTCGATTTGCATTGGCCTTAGACTGAATGATGGTGAGCAAGTTTTCATGCACCTGTTGGCCCTCTTTCGATCTTCTTGGGAGAAATCTCTGTTTCCATCTTTTGACCAGGTTTACATTGGCTTGTTTTTTTTTCTTGTGGGGACGTGCGAGTTGATTGTATCTGTGGGCTTTTCACCCCTTGTCTGATGTGTGGTTTGCAAACAACCTGTCCCAGGTGTTGTGCTGTCTTTGCATTGAGTCGATAGTTTCCTTCACTGGGCAGAAGCATCTGCATTTCACGTGGTCCCGTTTGTTTCTTGTTTCCTTTGTTGCCCTGGCCCAGTCAGATATGCTTCTGCCAAATAGGCGGCTCAGATGGCAAAGAGCACTCTGCCTAAGTCTTCTCCTACAAGGTTCACAGTTGCAAGTCTGACATACAGGGCTTTAATCCATTTCAGGTGGTGTGTGTGCCAGGTGTAACATCATGGTGTACTCTCATTGTGTTCCATGTGGCTGTGCAGGCTTCCCAGCACCATTTATGGTAGAGACTCTCCTTTCTCCGCTGTCTCCTCTTGGCTCCCTGGTCGAAATGGGCTGTCCATGTACGTTTGTGTTGGGCTCTGGGTTCTCGATTCTGTTGCATGGGTCTGTGTGCCTGTTTTTGGGCCCAGACTGTGCCGTCTCGGTACCTAGTGCTTCGTCCTATATGTTGAAATCGGAAAGTGTGCCACGTCATTCTTTTTTCGTTTTCCTGAGGATTCCTTTGCCTAGTCAGGGTCTCCTGTTGCTGGCTAGAAACTTTAGGATTCCCTCTTCTGTCTCTGTTGGAAACATTGCTGCTACTTTGACTGGGATTGCATGGAATCCAGAGATTCCTTTCTCTGGTATGGACATTTCAAGTGGGTTAATGCTTCCATTCCTAGATCCTGGAATCTCCTTCTTTCTCCTCGTGTCTTCTTGAACTTCTTTCCCCCAACGTTTGTTAGTTTTCGATTGACATAGCTTTCACCTGTTTTGCTAAGGTTCTTCATAGAGATCTTATTTTTCTCACTGGCATTCAGTTTTTGTTTTTCTTTTCAGCTTCAGTGTTTCTATTCTTTGCAACTTTGAATTGATTTTGTTTTGGCAGAAGTGCATCGCTGAGCTCACATCTGCTGGCAATGCTCCTGTATTTGCTGTGGAAGTCTGGCCCTGTCTAACGTCCCTCCCCATCTGGCTCTACACTACCTCGGACGCCTGCCCCAGAATGACTGAAGCAGTGGTGAGGACGATCACCCACTTTATTCCACCCGGCCCACCCTGGGCCACCAAACCAGAAGGTGCTGACCTCGCCACTGCACCACCGGCTGGCCCCTCTCATGTTCCATTGGCAACCTGCAGTTGAGTGCAGTGGAACTTCAATGTGCTACTTGAGCCCAACTTTGGCACTGTATGGATGAGGCCACGAAGTTATTCAGGCCCACTGTGATGTCAGAGGATTTGTCATAATTGTGTCTCTGCTGTCCCGGCAATCTTCATGGACACAGGGTTTCAGAGCCTGCTTGGAGCAGTCTCATATCTCTCCCTTCCCAATTAGCCCAGGTTTGACCTTCGCTGCCGCTTTTTGGCTTATGAATTTCTCTGACTTTACAACGTTCAGAGTCTGTGTAAAGCCTTACATCTTTCATTGTGAATTATTCAGGTGTGACTTCTGTTCACCTTCCATTTTCTGTCGCCTTTTTTTCTTTTCCACAGTATAATCGTCATGGTCCTTCTCAACTATCTGCCTTAGATATGCTTATCAGTCCGTTCTCCTTCAGTCCAAGTGATTAATTTTGTATATCTTTAATCACCGTATGTTCTCTAGGACGAGTTGTGAGTGCTTTCGTGATTCTTGGTTGTTGTCTTTGAATTTGCACCAGTCACTGCCAGGACTCTTTGCTAACCTAGCCTAGGTCACACTAAGCACTGAGACCACGTGGTCATCTGGGTTGGTTGACATCCTGAGATCAGAAACTCCTAATTTGAGCTGGTCCTGGCAACCCCATTCAGGGACAGACTGTTTCTGAGACAAATTAGAGAAATCTCATGAATTCCTCTCTCAGGAAAGAAATTTTTTCTTCTCATTTCTGGATTTTGGAAGTTTCGAACTTGACCCCTGATCCTTGGACTTTCCCTTAGAATGTGTCTTGATAGGGGCTTACTTTAATTCTCTAGAGTGTGCCATTTCTTTGCCTTACATCCTCAGCCCTGGAATGTTTATTTTCCTTGGTACAGACTTGTAATGTTCTAATTTTGAGCCAACTTCCTCACATATGGTGTCAAAACACATAATCAATAATCCTTTTACAGAAAGAGTTAAGGGGAGACAATTTCATTGGAAGCAAAGTGAGCACTCTAGCCTGGGAGGTCAGCCTTCACAAAGGAATGAAGACCTCTGGAAAAGGGTGCTTTTCAACACACTTGTAGAGCGCTTCCAGACAAGGAGACATACCCACAGTGACAGGGCTCGATTCCTTCAAGGCTTCCAAAACATCTCTTGGGACACATAAGCATGTACCCAGTGGGAACCCATGACGCCAGAGCTATGGAAAGTGAGACTGATCTTCAAAGAATGCTAGGGGCCTAGGAAAGGAGGCATCGATTCTTTTCAGCAATGTTTGGAACAGATAATTCTTGACTTTGCATTATGCTTAAGGCAGAAGGACACTATGTCCGTGAAGGGGGTTGCCAGGACCTCCTCGAATTTGGAGTTTCTGATCTCAGGATGTCAAACCAACCCAGATGACCACGTGTTCTCAGTGCTTAGTTTGACCTAGGCTAGGATAGCAAAGATTCCTACAATGACCAGTGTAAATTCAAAGACAACAACCAAGAGTCACGAAAGCACTCACACCTCGCACTAGAGAACATATGGTGATTAAAGAAGTATAAAATTAATCACTTGGAATGAAGGAGAACGAACTGATAAGCATGTCTAAGGGACATAGCTGAGAAAGACCATGACGAGTATATTATAGAAAAGAAAAAAAGGTCCCAGAAAATGGAAGGTGAACAGAAATCACACCTGGATAATCCACAATGAAAGATGATGTCAGTCTTTAGACAGACTCTGCTGGAACGTTTGAAAGTCACAGTAATTCACAAGCCAAAAAGCAGCGAAGGTCAAACCTTTGCTAACTGGGAAGGGCGAGTTATAAGACTGCTCCAAGCAGGCTCTGGAACCCTGTGTCCATGAATATTGTTGGGATAGCAGAGACACAATTATGACAAATCCTCTGACATCACAGTGCAAACAAAAAACACCTGGCCTCATCTACACAGTGCCATAGATGGGCTCAAGTACCATATCCAAGTCCCACTGCACTCAACTGCAGGTTGCCACTGGAACATGAAAGGGGCCGGCCGGTGGTGCAGCAGTGAGGTCCGCACCTTTTGGGTCAGTGGCTGGGTTTGGGCCGGGTGGAATCCTGGGGGTGAGCCTGCTCACCACTGCTTCAGTTATTCTGGGGCAGACGTCAGAGGTGATGTAGAGGGAGATGGGAGTGCACGTTAGACAGTGCCAGACTTAAACAGCAAATACAGGAACATTGCCAGCAGACGTGAGCTTAGTGATGCACTTCTGCCAAAGCAAAATCAGTCAAAATTTGCAAAGTATAGAAAACCTGAAACTGGAAGAAAAAACAACAGCTTGCCAGTTAGGCGAACAAGATCTCTATGAAGAACCTTAGCAAAACAGGTGAAGCTATGTCAATCGAAAACTAGCCGTCGTTTGGTGAAAGATGTTCAAAAAGACACAAGGAGAAAGAAGGAGATTCCAGGATCTAGGAATGGAAGAATTAGCACATTTGAAACGTCCATACCGGAGAAAGGAATCTCTGGATTCCATGCAATCCCAGTCAAATTTGCAGCAATATTTGCCACAGAGATAGAAGAGAGAATCTTAACGTTTCTAGGCAGCAACAACAGACCCTGAATAGGCAAAGGAATCCTCAGGAAAACGAACAAAGCAGGACGTATCTCACTTTCTGATTTCAATATAGAGGGCGAAACTCTAGGTACCAAAACGGCATAACCTGGGCCCAAAAACAGGCACACATACCCATGCAACAGGAGTGAGAACCCAGAGCCCAACTCAAACGTACATGGACAGCCCATTTTCTACCAGGGAGCCAAGAGAAGACAGTTGAGAAGGGAGAGTCTGTACAATAAACGGTGCTGGGAAGCCTGCACATCCACACGGAACACAATGAGAGAAGACCATGATGTTACACCTGGCACACACACCATGTGAAATGGATTGAAGTCCTTAATGGCAGACTTGAAACTGTGAAACTTTTAGAGAAGACCTAGGCAGAATGCTCTATTCCATATGTCTGAGCCACCTATTTGGAAGAAGCATGTCTGACTGGGCAAGGGCAACAACGGAAACAAGAAACAAACGGGACCACATCAAATGCACACGCTTCTGCCCACTCAAGGAAACCATCGACTCAATGCAAAGACAGCACAACACCTGGGAGAGGAAGTTTGCAAACCACAAATCGGACCAGGGGTGAAAAGCCCAAAGATACAATGAACTCGCACGTCTCCACAAGAAAAAACACAACAAGCCTATGAAAACCTGGTCAAAAGATGGAAACAGAAATTTCTCCCAAGAAGATGGAAAGAGGGGTAACAGGTGCATGAAAACTTGTTCACCATCATTAAGTCTCAGGAAAATGAGAATCCAAACTGCAAGGACATAGCACCTCACTGTGGTCAGAATGGCTATAAGGAAGCAGACAGGAAACAACAAGTGTCAGAGA
Organism: Equus asinus; assembly: GCF_041296235.1. Taxonomy (NCBI): domain Eukaryota; kingdom Metazoa; phylum Chordata; class Mammalia; order Perissodactyla; family Equidae; genus Equus; species Equus asinus. The sequence goes on from NC_091817.1 coordinate 9,671,347, forward strand.
AGAGGTGGAGAGTACGGAAGCCTCCTGCACTCCTGCTGGGAGTGTAAAACAGTGCAGCCAGTATGTCAAGTGGTGTGTAACTGCCTCTGAACGTTAAGAATCCATGTCCCATATGATCCAGCTATTTCTCTGAGGCGTGTTTATCCAAAGAACTCGGAAACACTACCACATAAAGACATGTGCATGGCTGATTTCACCACAGCCTTATTCCCACTATGCAAGACTTGTAAGCCGCACTGGTGCCCAGCAAGGGACGAGTGCAGAAGGAAGATGGGCTCTGGCCACACAATGGCATACCACTCAACCAGAACAAAGGATGCAACCCAGCCATTTTTGACCACCAGAATTGCTATGAGGGTTTTAGGGGAAGTGAAACAAGCTCCAGGGACTATGTCAAATACCATAACATCTCACTTACAAGTAGAAGAAAAAGAAAGCAATAACCAATATGTGGCATGTGATATTTGTGCCTTCCCAGAGGCAAAGCAGTGCGGTGGAGAAGGGTGAAAGATATGATTAGGCACAAATATGTGGTGAGGGCCTGCGATTCGGCTTTGGATGGCGAAGATGATTTAACCTACACAGAAGTCTAAATCGATGAGGATGTAAATCTGAAAGATATAGGATGTTCTATTGCAGTGTTACGGCTATAAATTCACCTAAAATCACAAATCCAAAAAGGATTTGTGAAGAATGACAGCATAAAGCCCTGGGGACTGAAAGAGATAGGAGAAGGTGAACTTCCAAGCATGGAAAATCACCTCCAAATGCGTACTGATGCTACAGAAAGGTAGACCGTTCCAAATAGATGAAGAGGAATACTACCACGAGAAGATGATCTGTCCTAAACCCATGAACCAAGGGAAAATGTTACCGTCCAGGATGTTACAACTAATTACCTTCATGACTAATCCAAACAGGCCCACGTCTTACCCCGTTAAGGCAAAAGGTTGGTCCAACAGGAGAATTCATGGCTGGCCCTGTGGTGGAGCGTGTAAGTGCCCACATTCCGTTTGTGTGGCCTGGGCCTCACTCCCTCAAATCACGGGTGCCGATCACATGAGCAGTTTTAGGAAATATAGATTTCATGGTACGGTGCAGACAGGGATCATATATAAGTAGCAATTGTGAGGATATGTTATCAATACACACCAGAAAAAGAACCATGAGAATATTACAATCTATGAAAGCATCTGGTACACTTCCCCAAAGGAAGAAGGAAGGAAAACATGTGACCTGCTAAGGAGGAATTGCCAGAGTGCTAGGAGATGACACGATCATTGCACATCACAGGATTGCCTGGGCAACTTCAACTTGGGAGGGAGTCCAGGACTTTCTCAGGGGAAGGTCCAACCACTTGGCAATCTACACAAGATATAAGAGATACAACCCAGGATAATCTTACAGAAAGAAACCAGTGTCTAGAGAGAATGTAGCAGGCCTTTCAAAGTTCAAGGAGAAAGTGAGAAACCATCAAGAAATTCAGAAAAAGGAAAACTATCCTACCTGGAAAGGGTGAGGAGTCAGACTGGTCTGAGATGGCTCTGAAACTCTGTGTGCATGCAGGTTGTCAGGACAACTTCGAGTTTTGAGGTTGTTTATGACATCATGGTGCACATGTCCCCCAAGATGGCCGCATGGTTACAGTCTGAGGATTGGCCTAGGCTAGGCTATTAAAGGGAGGGATACCCTGAAACAGCTTTGAAAAACAGAAAGCGGGCACATAAACTGGAACAGAGAAAACAGACTCTGATTCAAGGGATAAGAAAGGAATCCTTGGCAAGAAGCAAGAATAAAGGGACTAGCTCTGACAGTAAAACATTGTCATCTATTCAAGTCTATGGGGAGGCCATGCTGATTCAAGCTTGCAACTTGATTGGAAACAAGAGGCCAGACTGGGCCTTTTGAGACCTACAGTGTCCTTTTGCCTTAAGCATAATCCAAAGTGAAGAATGATGACTTGAGGACATTGAAGAGAAGAATCGATGCCTCCTTTCCTATGGCCCTAGCCTGCTTCAAATATCAGTCTCACTTTCCATAGCTCTGGCTTCACGAGGGACCGTTAGGTACATGAGAATGCGTCCCAAGAGATGTCTTGGAAGCCTTGAAGGAATGGAGCCCTGTCACGCTTGGGGTATGTCTGTTTGTTTGGAAGTGCTCCACAAGGGTGGTAAAAATCAGCATTTTCCAGAGGACTTTGTTTTTTGTGAAGGCTGCCCTCCCAGGCTGGAATCCTCAGTTTGGCTCCAATGACATTCTCTCCCTTCACCTCTTGCCGTAGAAGGATTATTGATTATGTGTTTTGACACCATATGTAAGGACGTTGGCTGAAAATTAGAACATTACAATTCTGTTTCAAGAAAAATAAAGAAGCCAGGGCTGAGGATGTAAGGCAAACAAAGTTCACTCCCTATAGAAATAAAGTAAGCCCGTATCTAGACGGAATCTAGGGGAACGTTCAAGGATCAGGGGTCAAGTTTGAAACTTCCCAAATCCAGAAAACGAGAGAAAAATATCTTTTCTGGAGAGAGGAATTCATCATATTTGTCTAATTTGTCTGGGAAACATTATGTTCATGAAGGATCTTGCCAGGACCCCCGTGAAATTTGGAGTTTCTGATCTCAGGATGTCAAAAAAACCCAGATGACCACTTGTTCTCCGGGCTTAGTTTGACCAAGGCTAGAATAGAAAAGATTCCTATGAGTGACCAGTGCAAATACAAAGACAACAACCAAGAATCACGAAAGGACTCACACCTCGCCCTAGAGAACATACGGTGACTACAGAAATGCAAAATTAAAGACTTGGAATGAAGGAGAACACACTGATAAGCATGTCTAAGGGAGATAGCTGAGAAAGACCATGACGATTATACTATGGAAAAGAAAAAAAGGTCCCAGAAAATGGAAGACGAACAGAAATCATACCTGAATAATCCACAATGAAAGATGTGCGTCTTTAGACAGACTCTGCTTGAACGTTTGAAAGTTAGAGAAATTCACAAGCCAAAAAACGGCAGTGAATGTCAAACCTGGGCCAACTGGCAAGCATGAGTCATGAGACTGCTCCAAGCAGGTTCTGAAACCCTGTGTCCATGGAGCTTGCTGGGACAGCAGAGACACAATCATGACAAATCCTCTGACATAACAGTGGACCCGATAAACAACCTGGGCTCATCTATACAGTGCCACAGTTGGGCTCAAGCAGCACATTCAAGTCCCATTTCACTCAACTGCCAGTGGCCAACGGAACATGAAAGGGGCCGGCCGGTGGAGCAGCTGTGAGGTCCACACCTTCTGGGTCAGTGTCACCTGGTGGGCCGGTTGGAATCATGTGGGTGAGCCCCCTCACCACTGCTTCAGTCATTGTATGGCAGGAGTCCGAGGTATTGTGAAGGCAGATGGGAAAGGACTTCAGACAGGGCCAGACTTCCACAGCAAATACAGTAGCATTGCCAGCAGATGTGGGCATAGCGATGTACTTCTGCTGAAACAAAACCAATTCAAGTTGCAAAGAAAAACTGAAGATAAAAAAAAGAAAAAATACAGCTTGCCAGTACGAAGAATAACATCTCTATGAAGAACCTTAGCAAAACAGGTGAAAGCTATGTTAATTCAAAAACTAGCAAACGTTTGGGGAAAGAAATTCAAGAAGACACAAGGAGAAAGAAGGATATTCCAGGATCTAGGAATGCAAGAATTAACACACTTGAAACGCCCATACCTGAGTAAAGGAATCTCTGGGTTGCATGCAATCCCAGTCAAAGTTGCAGCAATACTTGCCACAGAGATAGAAGAGAGAATCCTAATGTTTCTAGCCAGCAACAAGAGACCCTGAATAGGCAAAGGAATCCTCAGGAAAACGAAAAGCAGGACGTATCACACTTTCCGATTTCAACATATAGGACGAAGCTCTAGGTAACGAAATGGCACAGTCTGGGCCCAAAAACAGGCACACAGACCCATGCAACAGAATCGAGTACCCAGAGCCCAACTCAAACGTGCATGGACAGCCCCTTTTCGAGCAGGGAGCCAAGAAGAGACAGAGGAGAGAGGAGAGTCTCTACAATAAACGGTGCTGGGAAGGCTACACAGCCACATGGAACACAATGAGAGTAGACCATGATGTTACACCTGGCACACACACCACCTCGAAATAGATTAAAGCCCTGAGTGGCAGACTTGAAACCGTGAACCTTGTAGGAGAAGACCTAGGCAGAGAGCTCTTTGCCATCAGTCTGAACCGCCTATATGGAAGAAGCATGTCTGACTGGGCAAGGGCAGCAAAGGAATCATGAAACAAACGGGACCACATCAAATGCACACGCTTCTGCCCAGTCAAGGAAACCTTCCACTCAATGCGAAGACAACACAACAACTGGGAGAGGATGTTTGCAAACCACACATCAGACACGGGGTGGAAAGCCCAGAGATACAATCAACTCGCACGTCTCCAGTAGAAAAAAACAACAAGCCAATGAAAACCTGGGTAAAAGATGGAAACAGAGATTTCTCCCAAGAAGATCGAAAGAGGGCCAGGAGGTGCATGAAAACTTGTTCACCATCATTAAATCTCAGGCCATGCAAATCCAAACTGGAATGACAAAGCAGCTCACTGTGCTGAGAATGGTTATAAGAAACCAGACGGAAAACTGCAAGTGTCGGAGGGGAGATGGCAGAAGGGAAGCCTCCTGTACTGCCGATGGGAGTGTAATCCGGTGCAGCCACTACGCCAAGAGGTGTGGTGCTGCCTCAGAAGTTTAAGAATAGATGTGACATATGATCCAGCTATTCCTCTGCGACCTGTTTATCCTAAGAACTCGGAAACACTACAGCATAAAGACATGTGCACCGCTGGGTTCAGCATAGCCTGACTCTTGCTATCCAAGACTAGGTAGCCGCCCTGTTGCCCAGCAAGGGATGAAGGCAGAAGAAAGAAGGGCTATAGCCACACAATGGCATACCACTCAACCAGAACAAAAGATGCAATCCAGCCATTTGTGATCACCTGTATAGCTGTGAGGGTTTTCGGGGAAGTGAAACAAGCCCCAGGGAGAATATCAGATACCATAGGATCTCACTTACAAGGAGAAGAAAAAGCAAGCAGTAACCAACAGGTGACAAGGGACATTTGATTGCACATTCCCAGAGACAAAGCCGGGTGGTGTGGGAGGGTGAAAGAGATGATTAGGCACAAGAGTGCAGTTAGGGCCTGCCATTAGGCTTATGCCACTGAAGATGATGTAATCTACACAGAAGTCTAAATAGATGAGGATGTAAATCTGAAAGACATAGGATGTTCTAATGCAGGGTTATGGCAATAAACTCACCTAAAATCAAAAATCAAAAAAGAGGCCCAGAATGATGGCATAAAGGTTTGGAGGCTGAAGAGATTAGAGAAGGTGAACTTCCAAGGATGGAAAATCACCTCAAAATGCTTAGTGATGCTACAGAAAGGTAGATCATTCAAAATAGTTGAAGAGGAATACTACCGAGAGAACATGATCAGTCCTAAAACCATGAACCAAGGGAAAATGTTACTGTCCATGCTGTTACTACTAATCACATTCAGGACTAATCAAAACGGGCCAACGACTTCCGAAGTTCAGGCAAAAGGTTGGTCCAAAAGAACAATTCAGGGCCAGCCCTGTGGTGGATTGCGTAAGTGCCCACGTTCCCCTTGGGCCCCGGGACTCACTGTTTCACATCACGGGTGCAGATCACATTAGCAGTGTTAGGAAATATAGATTTCATGGTACGGTGTAGACAGGGATCATAAAATAAGTAGCAATGGTGAGGTTACGTTATCAATATGCACCAGAAAAAGAACCGTGAGGCTTTTACAATCCATGAACGCATCTGGTTCACTTTCCCAACGGAAGAAGGAAGGAAAACATGGGACCTGCCAAGGTGGAATAGGCAGAGTGCTAGGAGATGACACGATCATTGCGCATCAGAGGATTGCCTGGGCAACTTCAACTTGGGAGGGAGTCCAGGACTTTCTCTGGGGAACGTCCACCCACTTGGCCATCTACATAAAATGCAAGAGGTAAATCCCAGGATAATCTTACAGGACAGAAACCAGTGTCTAGAGAGAATGTAGAAGGCCTTACAAAGTTCGAGGAGAAAGTCAGAAACCGACAAGAAATCGAGAAAAAGGAAAACTATCCTACCTGGAAAGGGTGAGGAGTCAGACTGGCCTGAGATGGCTCTGAAACTCTGTGTGCATGCAGGTTGCCAGGACAACTTCGAATTTTGAGGTTGTTTATGACATCACGAGGATCATGTCCGCCAAGATGGCCGCACGGTTAGAGACTGAGGATTGACCTAGGCTAGGCTATTAAAGGGAGGGATACCCAGAAACAGCTTTGAAAAACAGAAAGTGCACACAGAAACTGGAGGACATAAAACAGACGCTGATTCAAGGGGTAAGAAAGGAATCCTTGGCAAGAAGCGAGAATAGAGGGACAAGCACCGAGAGGAGAACGTTGTCATCTATTCAAGTCTATGGGGAGGACATGCTGATTCAAGCTTGCAACTTGATTGGAAGCAAGAGGCCGGACTTGGGCCTTATCAGCCCTACGTGGTCCTTCTGCCTTAAGCATAAGCCAAAGTGAAGAATGATGTCTTGAGGACGTTGAAGAGAAGAATCGATGCCTCCTTTCCTAGGTCCCTGGCATTCTTTGCAGATCAGTCTCACTTTCCATAGCTCTGGCATCACGGGGGGCCACTGGGTACATGCTAATGTGTCCCAAGAGATGTCTTGTAAGCCTTGAAGGAATGGAGCCCTGTCACGCTTGGGCTATGTCTCTTTGTTTAGAAGTGCTCTACAAGGGTGCTGAAAAGCACCCTTTTCCACAGGGCTTCGTTCCTTCGTGAAGGCTGCCCTCCCAGGCTAGTGTGCTCAGTTTGCCTCCATCGAAATTCTCTCCCCCTACCTCTTGCTGTAGAAGGATTATTGATTATGTGTTTTGACACCACATGTAAGGAAGTGGGCTGAAAATCAGAACATTACAATTCTGTTTCAAGAAAAATAAACAGGCCAGGGCTGAGGATGTAAGGCAAAGAAATGGCACAGCCTATAGAAATAAAGTAAGCCCGTATCTAGATGGAACCTAGGGGAACGTTCCAGGATCAGGGCTGAAGTTCGAAACTTCCCAAATCCGGAAAGGAGACAGAAAAATATCTTTCCTGGAGAGAGGAATTCATCAGATTTGTCTAATTTGTCTTGGAAACATTGTGTCCGTGAAGGGGGATGCCAGGACCACCTCAAATTTGGAGTTTCTGACCTCAGGATGTCAAACCAACCCAGATGACCACATGTTCCCAGTGCTTAGTTTGACCTAGGCTAGGGCAGCAAAGACTCCTTCAAGTGACCGGTGCAAATTCAAAGACAACAACCAAGAGTCACGAAAGCACTCACACCTCGCCCTAGAGAACATACAGTGATTCAAGAAATGCAAAATTAATCCATTGGAATGAAGGAGAACGGACTGATAAGCATGTCCAAGAGACATAGCTGAGAAATACCATGACGATTATACTATGGAAAAGAAAAAAATGTCCCAGAAAATGGAAGGCAGACAGAAATCACACCTGGATAATCCAAAATGAAAGATGATGTCAGTCTTTAGACAGACTCTGCTTGAACGTTTGAAAAGCAGAGAAATTCACAAGCCAAAAGACGGCAGCGAACGTCAAGTCTGGGCTAAGTGGGAAGGGTGACATATGAGACTGCTCTGAGCGGGCCATGAAACTGTGTGTCCATGAAGCTTGCCGGGACAGCAGAGACACGATTATGACAAATCCTCTGACATCACAGTGGACCCGAAAAACAACCTGGCCTCATCTACACTGTGTCAGAGTTGGGCTCAAGTAGCATATTCAAGTCCCATTGCCCTCAACTGCAGGTTGCCAATGGAACAGGAAGGGGCTGGCCGGTGGTGCAGCAGTGAGGTCCGCAGCTTTTTGTCAGTGGCCCGGAGTGGGCCGGGTGTAATGATGGGGCTGAGCCTCCTCACCACTGCATCAGTCATTGTGTGGCAGCCATCTGAGGTAGTGTAGAGGCAGATAGGAAGGGACGTTAGACAGGGCCAGACTTCCACAGCAAATACAGGAGCATTGTCAGAAGATGTGAGGACAGCAATGCAATTCTGCCAAAACAAAACCAATTGAATGTTGCAAAGAATAGAAAAACTGAAGTTGAAAAATAAAAAACAGCTTGCCAGTGAGAAGAATAAGATCTTTATGAAGAACCTTAGCAAAACGGGTGAAAGCTATGTCAATCGAAAACTAGCAAACGTGTGGGGAAAGAAATTCAAGAAGACACAAGGAGAAAGAAGGATATTCCAGGTTCTAGGAATGGAAGAATTAACACACTTGAAACGTCCATTCCGGAGAAAGGAATCTCTGGATTCCATGCAATCCCAGTCAAATTTGCAGCAATATTCTCTACAGAGATCGAAGACAGAATCTGAAAGTTTCTAGCCAGCAACAAGAGACCCTGAATAGGCAAAGGAATCCTCAGGAAACAGAACAAAGCATGACGTGTCACACTGTCTGATTTCAATATATAGAACGAAGTGATACATACTGAAATGTCACAGTCTGGGCCCAAAAACAGGCACGCAGACCCATGCAACAGAATCGAGAGCCCAGAGCCCAAGTGAAACGTACATGGACAGCCCATTTTGGACCAGGGAGCCAAGTGGAGACAGCGGAGAATGGAGAGTCTCTACAATAAACGGCGCTGGGAAGTCTGCACAGCCACATGGAACACAACGAGAGTACACCATGATGTTACACCTGGCACACACACCACCTCGAAATTGATTAAAGCCCTGAATGGCAGACTTGAAACCGTGAAACTTGTAGGAGAAGACCTAGCCAGAGTGCTCTTTGCCATCTGTCTGAGCTGCCTATTTGGAAGAAGCATATCTGACTGGGCAAGGGCAACAAAGGAAACAAGAAACAAACGGGACCACATCAAATGCACACACTTCTGCCCAGTCAAGGAAACCATCGACTCAATGCAAAGACAGCACAACAACTGGGAGAGGATGTTTGCAATGCACACATTGGACCAGGGGTGGAAAGCCCAAAGATACAATCAACTCACACGTCTCCACAAGAAACTCAACAAACCAATGAAAACCTGGGCAAATGATGGAAACAGAGATTTCTCCCAAGAAGATCGAAAGAGGGCCAACAGGTGCATGAAAACTTGTTCACCATCATTAAGTCTCAGGCCAATGCAAATCCAAACGGCAAGGACACAGCAGCTCACTGTGGTCAGAATGGCTAGAATGAAGCAGAAAGGAAACAAGTGTCAGAGAGGATGTGGAGAGAAGCGAAGCCTCCTGTACTGCTGGTGGGTGTGTAATCCGGTGCAGTCAGTACTCCAAGCGCTGTGGAACTGCCTCAGAAATTGAAGAATCCTTGTCCCATATGATTCAGCTATTCCTGTGTTGCGTGTTGATCCAAAGAACTCGGAAACACTACTGCATAAAGACATGTGCACCACTGAGTTCACCACAGCCTTTCTCCCGCTATCCAAGACTTGGAATCTGCCCTGGTGCCCAGCAAGGGACTAATGGAGAAGGATGATGGGCTATACCCACACAATGGCATACCTCTTAACCGGAACAAATGATGTAATCCAGGCATTAGTGACCACCAGAATGGCTGTGAGGGTTTTAGGGGAAGTGAAACAAGCCCCAGGGAGAAAGTCACATACTGTAGGATCTCACTTACAAGGAGAAGAAAAGACAAGCAGTAACCAACTATTGGCATTGGACATTTGATTAAGGGTTACCAGAGGCAAAGCAGGGAGGTGGGGTAGGGTGAAACAGATGATTAGGCACAAGTGTGTGGTAAGGGCCTATGATTCAGCTTACTCTGGTGAATATGATGTAACCTACACAGAAGTCTAAACCGATGAGGATGCAAATCTGAAAGATATAGGATGTTCTATTGCAGCTTTATGGCAATAAATTCACCTAAACTCAAAATTCCAAAAAGGGGTTCAGAATGAGGGCATAGAGCTTTGGGGGCTGAAAGAGATTAGAGAAGGTGAACTTCCAAGGATGGAAAATCACCTCAAAATGCTTACTGATGGTACAGAAAAGTAGACCATTCCAAAAAGAGGAAGAGGAATACTTCCAAGAGAACATGATCCGTCCTAAACCCATGAACCAACGGAAAATGTTACCGTCCATGATGTTACTACTAATCACCTTCACGAATAATCCAAACAGGCCCACGTCTTCCCAAGTTCAGGCAAAGGGTTGGTCCAAAAGTCAAATTCAGGGCCGTCACTGTGGTGGAGCTGGTAACTGCTGACATTCCGCTTGGGCGGCCAGGCCCTCACTGTTTCACATCACGGGTGCACATCACTTTAGCAGTGGTAGGAAATATAGATTTCATGGTACGGTGTGGACAGAGGTCGTAAATAAGTAGCATTTGTGAGGATACCTTATCAATACGAGCCAGAAAAAGAACCATGAGAATATTACAATCTATGAAGGCATCTGGTACACTTCCCCAAAGGAAGAAGGAAGGAAAACATGTGACCTGCCAAGGTGGAATATGCAGAGTGCTAGGAGATGACACGATCATTGCGCATCAGAGGATTGCCTGGGCAACTTCAACTTGGGAGGGAGTCCAGGACTTTCTCAGGGGAAGGTCCACCCACTTGGCCATCTACACAAGGTATAAGAGATACAACCCAGGATAATCTTACAGGAAAGAAACCAGTGTCTAGAGAGAATGTAGCAGGCCTTTCAAAGTTCGAGGAGAAAGTGAGAAACCGACAAGAAATCCAGAGAAAGGAAAACTATCCTACCTGGAAAGGGCGAGGAGTCAGACTGGTCTGAGATGGCTCTGAAAGTCTGTGTGCATGTAGGTTGTCAGGACAACTTAGAATTTTGAGGTTGTTTATGACAACACGGTGAATATGTCCCCCATGATGGCCACATGGTTACAGTCTGAGGCTTGACCTTGGCTAGACTATTAAAGGGAGAGACACCCAAAAACAGCTTTGATAAACAGAAAGTGGACACCAAAACTGGAGGAGATAAAACAGAGTCTGATTCAAGGGATACGAAAGGAATCCTTGGCAAGAAGCGATAATAGGGGACAAGAACTGACAGGAGATCATTGTCATGTATTCAAGTCTATGGGGAGGCCATGTTGATTCGAGCTTGAAACTTGATTGGAAACAAGAGGCCAGACTTGTGGCTCATCTGATCTACTTTGTCCTTTTGCCTTAAGCACAATCCAAAGTCAAGAATGATGTCTTGAGGACATTGAAGTGAATAACCGATGCCTGCTTTCCTAGGCCCAGGGCTTTCTTTGATGATCAGTCTGACTTTCCCTACCTCTGGTGGCACGGGGGCCGACTGGGTACACGCTAATGTGTTCCAAGAGATTTCTTGGAAACCTTGAAGGAATGGACCCCTGTCATGCTTGGGGTATGTCTCTTTGTTTGGAAGGACTCTACAAGGGTGCTGAAAAGCACCCTTTAGCAGAGAACTTAGTTCCTTTGTGAAGGCTGCCCTCCCAGTCTGGAGTGCTCACTTTGGCTCCAATGAAATTCTCTCCCCCTACTTCTTGCCACATAAGGATTATTGACTATGTGTTTTGACACCATATGTAAGGAAGTGGGCTGAAAATTAGAACATTACAATTGTGTTTCAAGAAAAATCAACAGGCAAGGTCTGAGGATTTAAGTCAAACAGATGGCACAGCCTATAGAAATAAGGTGAGCCCGTATCTAGACGGAATCTAGGCAAACGTTCAAGGATTGGGGGTCAAGTTCGAAACTTCCCAAATGCAGAAAATAGACAGAAAAATATCTTTCCTGGAGAGAAGAATTCATCAGATTTGTCTAATTTGTCTCGGAAACATTGTGTTCCTGAAAGGGGTTGCCAGGACCACCTCGAAGATGGAGTTTCTGATCTCAGGATGTCAAACAAACCCAGATGACCACGTGTTCTCAGTGCTTATTTTGACCTCGGCTAGGATAGCAAAGATTCCTACAAGTTACCAGTGCAAATTCAAAGAAAACAAGCAAGAGTCAGGAAAGCACTCACACCTCAGCCTAGAACACATGAGGTCATTAAAGAAATACAAAATGAATCACTTGGAATGAAGGAGAACGGAATGATTAGCATGTCTAAGGGAGACAGCTGAGAAAGACCATGACGAGTATACTATGGAAAAGAAAAAAAGGTCCCAGAAAATGGAAGGCCAACAGAAATCACATCTGAATAATCCACAATGAGAGATGATGTCCGTCTTTAGACAGACTGCTTGAACGTTTCAAAGTCAGAAAAATTCACAAGCCACAAAACAGCAGTGAAGGTCAAACCTGGGCTAACTGGGAAGGGTGAGTTATGAGACTGCTCCAAGCAGGCTCTGAAACCCTGTGTCAATGAAGCTTGCTGGGACAGCAGAGACACAATTATGACAAATCCTCTGAAATCACAGTGTAGACGAAAATCAACTTGGCCTTATCTACACAGTGCCAGCGTTGGGCTCAAGTAGCATATTCAAGTCCCATTGCACTCAACTGCATCTTGCCAGTGGAACATAAAAGGGGCCGGCCAGTGGTGCAGTGGTGAGGTCTGCATCTTCTTGGTCGGTGACCTGGGTCGGCCGATTGGAATACTGGGTGTGAGCCTGCTCACCACTGCTTCAGTCATTATGGGGCATACATCCGAGGTAGTTCAGAGGCAGATGGGAAGGGACGTTAGACAGTGCCAGACTTCCACAGCAAATACAGGAGCATTGTCAGCAGGTGTGAGCTCAACGATGCACTTCTGCCAAAACAAAACCAGTTAAAATTTGCAAAGAATAGAAAAACTGAAGCTAAAAAAAGAAACAAACCAGCTTGCTAGTGAGAAGAATAAGATCTTTATGAGGAACCTTAGCAAAACAGGTGAAAGCTATGTAAATCGAAAACTAACAAATGTTTGGGGAAAGAAATTCAAGGAGACACACGGAGAAAGAAGGATATTCCAGGATCTGGGAATGGAAGAATTAACACACTTGAAACGTCCATACCGGAGAAAGGAATCTCTGGATTCCATGAAATCCCAGTCAAAGTTGCAGCAATATTGGCCACAGAGACAGAAGAGAGAATCCGAAAGTCTCTACCCAGCAACAAGAGACCCTGAGTAGGCAAAGGAATCCTCAGGAAAACGAAAAAAGCAGGACGTGTCACACTTTCTGATTTCAACATATAGGACGAAGCGCTAGATACTGAAACGGCACAGTCTGGGCCCAAAAACAGGCACGCAGACCCATGCAACAGAATGGACAGCCCACAGGCCAACTCAAACGCATATGTACATCCCATTTTCGAACAGGGAGTCAAGAGGAGACAGTGGAGAAAGGAGAGTCTGTACAATAAATGGTGCTGGGAAGCCTGCACAGCCACATGGACACAACGAGAGTAGACCATGATGTTACACCTGGCACACACACCACCTAGAAATGGATTAAAGCCTTAAATGGCAAACTTGAAACCGTGAACCTTGTAGAAGAAGACCTAGGCAGAGTCCACTTTGCCATCTGTCTGAGCCCCCTATTTGGAAGAAGCATGTCGGACCGGGCAAGGGCAACAAAGCAAACAAGAAACAAATGGGACCACATCAAATGCACACGCTTCTGCCCAGTCAAGGAAACCATCGACTCAATGCAAAGACAGCACAACAACCACGGGAGGATGTTTGCAAAGCACACATAGGACAAGGGTTGAAAAGCCCAAAGATATAATCAACTCACATCTCCACAAGAAAAAAAAACAACAAGCCAATGAAAACCTGGGCAAAAGATGGAAACAGAGATAGCTGCCAAGAAGATTGAAAGAGGGCCAACAGGTGCATGAAAACTTGTTCACCATCATTAATTCTCAGGCCAACACAAATCCAAACTGGAAGGACATAGCAGCTCACTGTGTTCAGAATGGCTATAAGGAAGCAGACAGGAAACAAGTGTCAGAGAGGAGGTGGAGAGAGTGGAAGCCTCCTGCACTGTTGGTGGGAGTGTAAACTGGTGCAGCAACTACTCCAAGCGGTGTGGAACTGCCTCAGAAATTTAAGAATCCGTGTCTCATATGATCCAGCTATTCCTCTGTGACGTGTTTATCCAAAGAACCCAGAAACACTACTGCATAAAGACATGTGCACCGCTGAGTTCACCACTGCACTACTGCCGCTATTGAAGACTTGGAAGCCGCCCTGGTGCCCAGCAAGGGACGAATGCAGAAGGAAAATATGCTATAGCCACACAATGGCATACCAGTCAGCCGGAACAAAGGATGCAATCCCGCCATTTGTGACCACCAGAATGGCTGTGAGGGTTTTAGGAGAGGTGAATCAAGCCCCAGGGAGAAAGTCAAATACCGTAGGATCTCACTTATAAGGAGAAGGATAAGCAAGCATTAAACAACAGGTGGCACGGGACATTTGATTGGGGGTTCCACAGGCAAAGCAGGGCGGTGGGGGAGGGTGAAAGAGATGATGAGGCACAAGTGTGTGGTGAGGGCCTGTCATTAGGCTTACGCTGGTGCAGATGATGCAAGCTACGCAGAAGTCTAAATCGATGAGGATGCAAATCTGAAAGATAAAAGATGTTCTAATTCAGGGTTATGGCAATAAATTCACCAAAACTCAAAATTCCAAAAAGGGGTCCAGAATGACGGCATAAATCTTTGGGGGCTGAAAGAGATTAGAGAAGGTGAACTTCCAAGGATGGAACATCCTCTGAAAATGCTTACTGCTGCTACAGAAAGGTAGACCATTCCAAACAGATGAAGAGGAATACTACCAAGAGAACATGATCCGTCCTAAACCCATGAACCAACGGAAAATGTTACCGTCCATGATGTTACTACTAATCACCTTCACGAATAATGCAAACAGGCCCACGTCTTCCCAATTCAGGCAAAAGGTTGGTCCAAAATTACAATTCAGGGCCGTCTCTGTGATGGAGCGCATAAGTGCCCACATTCCTCTTGGGCGGCCCAGGCCTCACTGTTTGACATCACGGGTACACATCACATTAGCAGTGTTAGGAAATATAGATTTCATGGTACTATGCGGACAGGGATGATAAACAAGTTGCAATTGTGAGGATACGTTATCAATACGCACCAGAAAAAGAACCATGAGAATATTACAATCTATGAAGGCATCTGGTACACTTCCCCAAAGGAGAAAGGAAGGAAAACATGTGACGTGGCAAGGTGGAATATGCAGAGTGCTAGGAGATGACACGATCATTGCACATCACAGGATTGCCTGGGCAACTTCAACTTGGGAGGGAGTCCAGGGTTTTCTCAGGGGAAGGTCCACCCACTTGGCCATCTACACAAGGTATAAGAGATACAACCCAGGATAATCTTACAGGAAAGAAACCAGTGTCTAGAGAGAATGGAGCAGGCCTTCAAAGTTCGAGAAGAAAGTTAGAAACAGACAGGTAATCCAGAGAAAGGAAAACTATCCTACCTGGAAAGGGTGAGGAGTCAGACTGGTCTGAGATGGCTCCGAAACTCTGTGTGCATGGAGGTTGTCAGGACAAGTTAGAATTTTGAGGTTTTTTATGGCATCACAGTGACCATGTCTCCGTCGTTTTCTAACTTTCTCTTGTAACTTTGAAAGGTCTACTACATTCTCTCTACACACCGGTATCTTTCCTTTAAGATTATTCTTGGTTTTATCTCTGATCTTTTGTGGATATGGTTAAACTGGTGGACTTTCCCCGGAGACAGTCCTGGAGGCCATCCCAAGTTGAAGTTGCCCATTCAATTGCCTGATGCACAATGATCATGTGATCTCCCAGCAGTCTGACAATTCCACCTTGGCAAGTCACATGCTTTCGTTCCTTCATCATTTGGGGAAGTGTACCTGATGCGTTCACAGATTGTAATATTCTCAAGGTTCTCTTTCTGGTGTGTATTGATAAGGTATCCTCACCATTTCTACTTGTTTATGTTCTCTGTGCCCATCAGACCGTGAAATCTGGATTTCCTAACGCTTGTAATATGGTCTACACCCGTGATGCTAACCTTTGAAACCCGGTCAGCCTCAAGCAGAACATGTGCACTTACCCGCTACACCACAGGGCTGGCCCTGAATTGGACTTTTGGACCAAACTTTGGCCTGAACTTCGGAATATGTTGGCCTGCTTCGATCATTTGTGAAGGGAATGAGTAGTAACATCATGGATGGTAACATTTTCCATTGGGTCATGAGTTTGGCTCGGACAATGTTCTCTTGCTAGTATTCCTCTTCATCTCTTTGCAAAGGTCTACCTTTCAGTAGCATCATTAAGCATTTGGAGGTGATTGCCAATCCTTGGAAGCTCATCTTCTCTAATCTCTTTCAGCCTCCAAAGCTTTAGGCCGTAAATCTGCACCCCTCTTTTGAGTTTTGATTTTATGTGAATTGATTGTCATAACCCTACATTGTAAGATCCTATAGCTTTCAGATCTACATCCTCATAGATTTAGACTTCTGTGTAAGTTACACCATCTTCACCACCGTAAGCCTAATTACAGGCCCTCACCACACACTTGTGCCTAATCAGCTCTTACTCCCTCCGGTGGCCGCCCCCATTTCCCTCTGGGAACTACCAATCCTATGTCATGTGCTACCTGTTTGTTGGTCCATTTTTCCTCTTCTCGTTGTGCATGAGATCCTGTGGTATTTGACCTTTCCCCAGGGCTTTTTTCAGTTCACCTAATACCCTCAGGAACCTTTCTGGTGTTCACAAATGGCGGCACTGCCTCCGTTCCTACAACTGAGTGTTATGCCATTGTGTGGCTATAGCCCATCTTCCTTCTTCTTTCGTCACATGATGGGGTCCAGGGCGGCCTCGAAGTCTTGGATATCGGGAGTAAGGCTGTGGTGAGCACAGTGGTGCACGGATCTCTATGCGTTAGTGTTTCCAAGTTCTTAGGATAAATATGCTGCCAAGGACTACCTGGATCTTATGGTAGATGGATTCTGACATTTCTGAGGCTGTTCCACACAGCTTTGCATAGTGGCTGCACCGGTTTACACTCCCACCATCAGTTCAGGAGGCTTCTCTTCTCTCCACCTCCTCTCCGAAACCTGTGGTTTACCGTCTTCCTCCTTATAGCCCTCTGACCACTGTGAGCTGCTGTCTCATTGCCATTCGGATTCACATTGACCAGAGACTTAATGATGATGAGCATGTTTTCATATAGCCTGTTGGCCATCTTTCTATCTTCCTGGGAGAAATGTCTGTTTCCATCTTTTTAACAGGTTGTATTGGGCTCGTTGTTTTTTTTCCACTGGAGACACATGAGTTCATTGGATCTTTTGGCTATTTACCTCTTCTCCGATGTGTGGTTTGCAAACATCCTGTCGCAGTTGTTGTGCTGTCTTTGCATTGAGCCGATGGTGTCGTTGGCTGGGCAGAACGTTCTGCATTGGATGGAGTCCTGCTTGTTTCTTGTTTCCTTTCTTGCCATTGCTCAGTCACACATGCTTCTTCCAAACAGGCAGCCAAGCCAGATGGCAAAGTGGAAGCTGCCTGCGTTTTCTCCTTGCAGTGTCACAGTTTCAAGTCTTCCATTCTAGGCCTGAATCTATTTCGAGGTGGTGTGTGTGCCTGGTGTAACATCATGGTCTACTCTCATTGTGTTACATGCGGCTGTTCAGTCTACCCAACACCGTTTCTTGTCGAGACTCTACATTCTCTGCTGTCTCCCCTTGGCTCCCTGGTCGTAGATGGGCTGTCCATGGATGTGTGAGTTGACCTCTGGGGTCTCGATTCTGTTGCATGGGTCTGTGTGCCTATTTTGGGGTCCAGGCTGTGCTGTTTCAGGACCTAGCCCTTTGTTCTATATGTGGCAATCAGAAAGGGTGATAATTGCTGCTTTGTTCGTTTTCCTCAGGATTCCTGTGTCTATTCAGGGTCCTTTGTTGCTGGATAGAAACTTTAGGATTCTCTCTCTTATTTGTGTGGGAAAGATTGCTGCAACTTTGACTGGGACTGCATGGAATCCAGACATTGCTTTGTCGTCAAAAATAATCCATAACCAATCTATAAATGAAACTTTGGGTGAGCTTACTCTGAGCTTAAATCTGAGGATTACAACCCGGGGCCTTTCTTCCCAAAGGAAGAAAGGGCATCAAAGAAGTGGGGTGCACAGACTGGTTATACGCTCGCAGAGAGGTTGTTTCACATAGGATTGAAATGTCCCATTTACAATAGTCGCGAGACTGCTCTGTTGGCACAGCGATTGATGGAAATAGCAGGTAGGTCTTCTGTCTCAGTGAACACAGCAGGGTGGCTGTCTGTTGTCTCCAGCTGACTGGTCACAGGTGGGCTGGGTGGTCAAAGGTGAGTGCAGCAATCTGTTCATAGCCTAGGACAAAATGCTTATCCCTAAGGAAATGTTAATGTTGGGGGAAGTTGCACCTTTATCTCAAGGGCCATAGGAAATGTCTAAGCGGATATGCAATGCGTGCTAAATAGCCATAGTCAGGCCCTTTTGTAAAAAACAAAATCAGGCCGAATTAGGTCTATACCAAATGGCTTCCTCATATACTCCAATATATCCTATTGCTTCCCATTTTTATTTGTCAGCTTTATGCCGTATGGACGTTTGAAGTGTGTCCCTTGTTCCATTCAAAGGGCACCGAATAGCCTTGAGTTTCCTTGTGTCTTGTGGCATTTCTTTCCCCAAAACTTTGCTAGTTTTTGGTTTCCATCACTTTCTCCTGTTTGGCAAAGGTTATTCGTAGATATAATTTTCTTCTCACTGGCATGGGTCTTTTTTATTTTGAGGTTCAGCTTTTCTATTCTTTGCAACTTTTAATTGGTTTTGTTTTGGCAGAAGTTTATGGCTGTGCTCAAATCTGCTGGCCATGCCGCTGTGTTCTCTGAGGAAGAGTGGTGCTCTCTAAAGTCGCTTCCCATCTGCCTCTACACTAGGTCACATGCCTGGAACGGAATGGCTGGACGATCATTGAGGAGGCTGACCCCCAGGATTCCACGTGGCTGACCATGGGCTATCGACCCAAAAGAAGTGAACTCCACACTGCCCCACTGGCCAGCCCCTTTCATGTTCCATTGGCAACCTGCAGTTGACTGGAATGGGACTTGAATATGCTACTTGATCCCAAATCTGGCCGGGTGTAGGTGAGCCCAGCCTGTTTATTTGGCACACTGTGATGTCGGAGGATTTGTCAGAATCGTGTCTTCTCTGTCCAGTCTAGCTTCGTGGACACAGGCTTCAGATCCTGCGGGGACTAGTCTCATAACTCACCCTTCCCA
Source organism: Equus asinus (assembly GCF_041296235.1). NCBI lineage: Eukaryota > Metazoa > Chordata > Mammalia > Perissodactyla > Equidae > Equus > Equus asinus. Next base: position 9,690,660 of record NC_091817.1, read on the forward strand.
ATTAGACAAGGTTTGACCTTCGCTGTAATTTTTGGGGTTGTGACTTTCTCAGACTTTCAAGCGTTCAAGCAGAATCTGTCTAAAGACTGACGTCTATCACTGTGGATTATTCACTTGTGATTTCTGATGGCCTTCCATTCGACAGGACCTTATTTTCTTTTCCAGAGTCCAATCGTCATGGTCTTTCTGAGGTATCTCCCTTTGGTATGCTTATCAGTGCGTTCTCCTTCATTCCAAGTTATGAATTTTGCATTTCTATAATCACCTTATGTTCTGTAGGCCGAGGTGTGAGTCCTTTCGTGATTGTTGGGTGTTGTCTTGGAATTTGTATAGGTCACTTGTAGGAATCTTTGCTATCCTGGTCGAGTTGACACTGAGCCCTGAGAACTCATGGTCGTCTTGGCTGGTTTGACATTCTGAGATCAGAAACTCCAGATTCGCGGGGGTCCCGGCAACCGCCTTCACGGACATTATGTTTCTGAGGCAAGTTAGCAAAAGCTGATGAACTCCTCTCTCCAGGTAACAGATTTTTCTGTCTCTTTTCTGGATTTGGGAAATTTCGAACTTAAACCCTGATCCTTGGGAGCTCCACCAGATTAGGTCTAGATTCTGGCTTACTTTATTTCCACAGGGTTTTCTATTGGTTTGACTTACATCCTCAGCTCTGGCATGTGTAGTTTTCTTTAAATATAATGGTAGTGTTCTAATTTTCAGCCAACCCCCTTCCATATGGTGTCAAAACACAGAATCAGTACTCCTTCTATGGCAAGAGATAATGGGAGAGAATTTCATTGGAGTTCAACTGAGCATGCTAGCCTGTGGGGGCAGCCTTGACACAGGAACAAAGCCCTCTGGAAAAGGGTGCTTTTCAGCACACTTCCAGTGCCCTTCCAAACCAGCAGACATACTCAAAGAATGACAGGCGTGCATTTCTTCAAGGCTTCAAAGAGATGTCTTGGGACACATTAGCATGTACCCAGTGGGCCCCCATGACTCCAGAGCTGTGGAAAGTGAGACTTCTCTTCAAAGCATGCTAGGGGCGTAGGACGGAGGCTTCGATTCTTCTCTTCAATGTCCTCAAGAGATCATTCTTGACTTTGGATTATGAGTAAGGCAGAAGGCCAACATAGGACTGATAAGCACCAAGTCCGGCCTCATGTTTCAAATCAAGTTTCAAGGTTGAATCAGCACGGCCTCCCCATCTACTCCAGTAGATGACAATTTTCTCCTCTCAGCGCTTGTCCCTCTATTATCACTTCTTCCTTTCTTATCCCTTGAATCAGCATCTCTTTGATCTCTTCAAGTTTCTGTGCCTGGTTCCTGTTGGGAAAAGCTGTTTCTGGGTATCTCTCACTTCACTATCACAGCCTAGGCAAATACTCGCCCTGGAAACATGTGGCCATCTTTGGTGACATGTTCACCGTGATGTCATAAACACCCTCGGATTTTTCTAAGTTATCCTGACAACGTCCATGCACACAGTGTTTGAGAGCCATCTCATACCAGTCTGAAGACTCCATCTTTCCAGGTAGGATAGTTCTCCTTGTTCTGCATTTCTTATCAGTTTCTAAGATTCTCCTCGAACATTGAAAGGTCTACTACCGTCCCTCCAGAGACCGTTTTCTTTCCTTTAAGATTATCCTGGATTTTACCTCTTACCTTTTGTGGATATGGCCAAATGGGTGGATTTTCCACAGAGAAAGTCCTGGAGTCCCTCCCAAGTTCAATTTGCCCAGGCAATCCTCTGACTCGTGTGATCACCTGGCAGTCTGACAATTCCACCTTGTCGGGTCACATGTCTTCCTTCCTTCATCATTTGGGGATGTGTACCTGATACGTTCATAGATTGTAATATTCTCATGGTTCCTTTTCTGGTGCATATTGATAAGTTCTCCTCACAATTTCTACTTCTTTATGATCTCTGTGCCGACCAGACCATGAAATCTGGATTTCCCATTGCTATTAATCTGATCCCCACCCGTGATGCTAGGTGGTGATGCCCGGGCCGCCCAAGAGGAATGTGGGCACTTACTTGCTACACCACAGCACTGGCCCTGAATTGGAATTTTGGAGCAATCTTTCGCTGAACTTGGGAAGAAGCTGGCCTTTTTCGATCATTCCTGAAGGTAGTTAGTAGTGACCTCATAGAGGGTAACATTTTCCCTTGGTTCATGAGTTTAGCACGGAACACATTTTCTTTGTAGTATTCATCTTATTCTATTTGCAATGGTCGACCATTCTGTAGCATCATTAAGCATTTGAGGACCTTCACAATCCTTAGAAGTTCATCTCTCTAATCTCTTTCAGCATCAAAAAGCTTTATGCTGCAAATATGCACACCTTTTAGTAATTTTTCTTTCCCTCTGGGAACCACCAATCCAAAGGGAAGGCTGGTATCCAAAGCTAGAATGTTCGGTTTGGCAACAATGAAATTCTCTCCCCCATCCCTAGCCATAGAAGAGTATTGCTTATGTGCTTTGACACCATATGTGAGGAAGTTGACTGAAAATTAGAACATTACACTTATATTTAATGAAAGATAAACATGACAGAGATGACGATGTAAGTCGAACATCTAACAAATCCTACAGAAATAAAGTAAACCAGCATCCAGACGTAGTCTACTGAAATGATCAAGGATCCAGGTTCCACTTCGAGCGTTCCCAAATTCAGAAAAGAGACATAAAAATATCTTACCGGTAGGGATGAATTCATCAGATTTGTCTAATTTGTCTCGGAAACATTATGTCCATATGGTGGTTGCCAGGACAATCTAGATTTGGAGATTCTGATCTCAGAATGTCAAACCAACCAAGATGACCTCGTGTTCTCAGTGCTCCATTGGACCTAGGCTAGGATAGCAAAGATTCCTTTAAGTGAACAATTGAAATTCAAAGACAATACCCAAAAATCACGAAAGCACTCACACGTCGGCCTAGAGAACATATGGTGACTAAAGAAATACAAAATTAATAACTTGAATGAAGGAGAACGGACTGATAAGCATACCTATGGGAGACAGCTGAGAAAGACTATGACAATTGATGTGGATTAAGGCCGCCCAAGCTCGAAAACCCCAAGGTTATCTGGTGGACATGCAGAACTATATGACCCGGTGAATTTCTTTTGGTATGAATTAGAGGTGCCCCAGTGAGAGAAGCCCAGGTCATGCTCACCTACATGCCTATCTATATGGCCAGATTCGTATCTAATATTATATGACCACACAATAACCAGACCCCATCTGAACTGAAATCCTTTAATGACGTTTACATCATATTTTCTTTTTCCAGTAAAAATAAGTCATGTACCCATGACTCATAAAATTAGCCCTTATCCTCAACTCAGGGCAGCAGCAGGAGCTCTGACTGCCCATGGGTCCTTTCCGCCTTCAGCAGCAGCAGCAGCAGCTCTTTGCTGCCCATGGGTCCTGTCCCCATGCAGCAACTCTTTACTGCCCATGGGTCCTGTCCCCATGTTATCCTGTAACGTTCTCTAAATAAAAGAGCACCACTACCAGACCCTGAGAGTCCAAGAAATCTTTCAACTCTTCAGCTCGCTGAGCCTGCATCATATCTTGTGTCCTGTATGGGGAACTTGCTTCATCAGTTATTGAGCCCGACTTCTGGTAAGTGCCCCTTTCTTCCTGGTGCCTCTCTCTTTTTCGAGGATGGATCTAAACTCACTTCTCCATCAGGAACTTTCTTGGTTAGCTCTATGAATCGATGTTTGCTGCCCATGGCTAATCTATGGGGCAAATCATGGCATTCAGCTTGAAGAGAATCAGTAGCTTAAGCCTCAGGGTGACGTAGCATGAATTAATCCATTCCTTCCTGAGTCTGTCTCTAATATATAAATATTACCTGGGCATGCAGAGGCCACTTAAGTCATTAGGATGGTTGGCAATCTGCAAGACTCCGGTGGAAGGTTTCTTCTCCTAAGGCTGGATTGGGATACCTCCCATGGCAGCTGACCAGGCTCTGAACTGTGCAAATGTCCCAATCGGGAATCGAGTTCAAGGAAACTACCAAAATCTAACCTTTCCTTGAGTATGGGAAACCCTTCTTCAGAGAATGACTCCAACACGCAATTGGGTAGAATGTCCCTCAGAGCGGCGGAAAATTCCTCACACTTTTTCTCCATTATGTTCTCTCTTAAACTTCTCCTTTTGTCTCGGGGACCATTCACCAGGCACCTATTACTACCAGGCAGAATAGGAAAGATGTTCACCAGGCACCTGTTACTGCCAGGCATCTGAGGGAAGGTATACAAGGGATGCAATGCTGGGGGCCACGCCCATCACCCCTTGGTATAGGAACCCCACAGTAGGAACAACAGGTGGGATGCTGCCGTAGGTTCAGGGGGCATTTTCAAGGTAATGGACGTGTCTCTTTCATCTTTGTTAGAGATACAATGGCCATTTTCGTCTCCTTTTGAGCTTTGCAACTGGGAAACAAAGAAATCTTTCAAGAGTCAAGTCCTCCAACACTGGGAGCCCCAACTTTGGCTTTCTGGGCCTGATCACCCTGGCGACCCCAAGTAGGGTGCCCTCTGTTGGCGGTTGACTCATTGAGTATTTTAGTCACCTACTGAGTTGGCTATGAGGTTAGGAAATCTGTGATTTTTTCTGTGAACAGTCATGCTACGGTAGTGTGCCACAGCACGGGGACTGTTGTGTGAGTGTTATCTTGAGAACCCTCTGAGGGGCCATGAGGGTGAGGTCTGGTGTCTTCTTTTCCTTTCTTTGTTTTGGTCATCATCTCCTCTGATGTCACCAAGTCGAGGTTAAGATCAGGCTGGACCTGATCAGAACCTGCACCTTCTGTGAAATCGAAAAGCTTGTAAACATTTTTCAGGGGACTTAACTCTCAACCCAGGTACTTGGAGCTCCAGGCCCCAGTCAGTTCCAGGCCTTTGTAGGCACTCCACCCTTCTCCACTCCACTGTCAGTCGCACACTGGCTTTACTGCCATGGGGAATGCCATAAGCATCCCCAGAGACTCACCACTCAGAATCATTCCAACTAATTAGAAACACTTTCAATTGTCTGGGTTATGGCACAGAAATTTCAGCTGGGAGAAAGTTTGTCAGGTTTCTCTGTGCCTTTATGGTGCAGTTGGACAGGTAGATCAACCTAGAACGTCCTTCAAGTTACAGTCCAGTTTCTGAGAAATCAAGAGCAACTGTCCTTAGAAAGTCCTTGCAAGACTGGAAAGCCAGTTCTAGAGGCAGCTCAGTTTCGACCTAGTTCCTTTATCATGAAAAGGATTATCATCCACCCTCTCCAGGAACTACTATCTAGCCAATCACTCAGTCTTAAGACCCCCCCCCAAAAAAAAGAAAGAAAGGAGGGGAAAGGATAAATGGCCATAAGTGTGTCATTGCAAAAAGTATAGCATCTAGAGTCTTCTCCATAAGCATTAGTAAAAAGGCTCAAAACAAAGTTTACCTTCATAACTGGTGAGCTTTATATTATTGTACCTGATTCACGGCAGTAGCTTTTAAAACAATAGTTGTACAGTCTCTGTGTATGTGTGTCTATGTGTACGTTATACATGTGATATTTTTACCCCTGGATGATATGGCCAAAATAAAGATCTCTGTTTAGTTGGCTTAAAGTAAGTGCTTTCATAAATTCTAAATGTAGTAGAAATTAACTCAGTGCCTTTCAAAGTTAACATCATTTGAATTAACATTTGGTAAATGAAAGCTTAAGTTTGTTGGTTTGACTGAAAATAGTCTTGTTGTCAGAGTTGTCAGTATTTGCATAGGATGCAGGCATTCAGCCTCGGTTTACTAGTCATATAAGTTCACGTTGTCTGTTAAATTTGTCAGCGAAATAATATATTTAAATGATGACCAGTTTTGTCTAATGCCTGATGAGGGTTCCGTAGGTAATCTGAACATAATTGTTGGAAACAAATGTTTTAAATACATAAAACTCATAAAAGTGAATACAATAACATTTATGGTCTCTATACTTGGGGGAATAAACAGCTTCAAATTCTTTTGGTAACAATCTTGAATTTTGCCAAGTAAAGTTAAATAATAAATATTTGAATATCTGGATCATTTTTGGATAGGATGAAACACTGAATCATTATTAATAAACATATCTAAGTTATCTACTTTTGGCTTCTTATGAAAGAGGCTAAAAGCGTGTGGGTGTATTAAAAAGCATGCCGTGTGTTTTGTTGTAAAGCGGGGTGTTTCTAAACTTATGAAGTGTTTAGAATGCTGATAGAAAAGACAATCCATAATTGTTTACCTTTTTAGTGTTTACTAGGTCTGTTAAGGGTTAAAGTTCTAATTACCTTATGGAATTAAACCTACTGCAAATTACTAAGGAAAAGAGCTTTGTATTCAAGGAGGTTAAAATGGATGCTTTCAGTAAAAAAGGTATCAAGAATGGAAATATTTTTGTTTGATGGGTTAAGAAAGATAAATTTGTCGTGATGTACTAGAAAGGAAAAAACAAAGACTTTGGGTCAAATTCTGAAAACAAAAAAGAAAGTTGTAGAAGGTTTGTGAAGGAGAAATTCTGAAAGGAGTTTTATGCCTGGTCAAGTAGACTAAAGTAAGTTCAATTAAGTGCATGAGTTTGAAAGTTCAAAATAAGTAGGTGCAGAAATTCGAGTTTGGTTTTCTCTAAAAGGATACATTTTCTTGAACTTTCGATCTGCTCTTGGTAAAGAGGTCATAAAAGCTATTCCTTTGAGTAAGTCTACCTAAGAGACAAATCTGCTTTGTGAACATAATGACTGAGGTCACTCTTAAGATTTTTGACTCTGTTATCACTTTGAATAGATACCCGAGCATTGCTTCACAGGGAGTGTTGCTTTCTATTTGAACAAGCATTTGAAAAGCTTTTGATATGTTTTGACAAGATTCTCCCTCAAAAATATTCAAATGCTGAATGAAGGCTTTCTTTTGACCTGGTAGGCAGAAGAAAAATTACTCTGAGGATTTTTAGAGGGCCCCTGAGACTTCTCGAAGACATTTGCTCTCTCTTCCTATAAGAAGGAAGATATTAAACTAATTAGGCTTACTTGGTCTATTAAATTACATGGGAAACATTGTGAAATAAGTGATGATAGACTTCCTTAGGTGGTATAAGATGGGTAAATGTTATAATATAGGTGTCAAAATTATATAGCATTCCTAAGAGTCTGATCTTTCCTGGTTAACAGTCATAAGTCCAATTATTATCAGCAAGTGTTATATGTCACTGAAGTAGCCAAGTTTCTTGGTCAATTGCCCTTTTGAGTCCTTTGTCCATTTCCAGGTAGTTGTTGTTTTACTCTGATGCTTTTTTCTTTTGCAAATATGCTTCATCTTCCGAGAAATTCCAGGAAAGGGTTCTGACACAAAGGTTCTAAACGACAGGCTTCTGATAAACTTTCAGATTGTAAAACTGAACGGAGTAAGAAATTACAGAATTCTAACAGAAACTAAGCTCATCGATCTGCTAACAGAAAACTCAGCTCAAGAATTGATTATACAGGACTGTGTGAACTGATGAGGATGGTTGTAATTTTTTAGAACTTCAGTTTGAAATATTGTTGAGTTTTGATGTGTTGTTTTGTTTTCTCGTAATGAAGGAAAGCTTTTTCTCTTTTCCCTTATGCTAACAATGACTCACAGCCATTTGGTGAAATTATACCTTCATGAGCAAAACTGAAACATTTATCTTTTTCTCGCTACCTTATCCCTAAGGAATTTGGAAACCCTTTGTCACTGAGTATGGTTATTTAGTGGCAATATTTGCATAAGTTCCATAAGAATCTGTTCTCCTTATAACAGGCCACATTGGTTATACTACCAAGGCTTTGACTGGAATGTCATATTTGAAACATACAGGCTCAGATATGACAAGACAGCATTTCAGGAACAAAGATTGGACTTTCTGGAATACAGTCCCTAGGAAACATGGGCCTGGTACCTTGTTTACAGAGATTCTGGCAATCTTGCCCGGTCGCTAAGGAAGCTTGCTTATCTGCCAGATGCAAGGAACCTCTGAATATTTTGCTGGACCTCAAAGAGAACTCAACTCACATCTGTAGGTACTGCAGGCCAAATCTGATGGCAAGTCCTTGGCTTGGCTTTTCTGGCATCTAGAGGCCTTCACAGATCAATGTGAGATTACTCTCCCTGGGGCAGCCCCAATTCATACTAGAAAAATATCCACCAGGTCATATAGTTTGGCATGTAGGCCAGGTCACCTTGGGCTTCTCTAGCTTGGGCAGCATTAATCCACATCATAAACCACCCCTGAACCCATTATGACCGGAAGTCTTGGGGGATATGAATGATGGTCAGTCTTCTGTAACTACTTCTGGCTGTACAAGGTCGTAGAGCTGCCCCAAAATGGGGCCATAGGTACAGGTAGGAAGTTCAGTGGACCAGAAGTCTTCACCGGTGGAGTTCAAGGATGACAAGTTGTACAGAGCCTCTGGAGACGAGAGAATCCTTTGACGAGAGGTGGTCCAGGAGGTGAAACATTTTTGACATGCTAAAGACAAACAACGAAAGAGACAACAAATTATAATAAGAAATACAAGCAGTATGTTTAACCCAATGAATAAGATTTTGAAGTACTGCAGAAACCTGGTCCTGACTAGGAGTTCAACCAGTCGTTTACAGTTAGGGTTGGTCAGACGTGGATTTAATTTGGTGGCTGGGATAGGAAGCCAGAAATATTTTGATGGTAGTCAGGCATATAGACACAACATTGTTTTTATAATGACACTGGTGCCCCCTTGTGCTGCTGTCAAGACATCCAGTGCCATTTGGATTTGGAGGACTGCCTTACACACTTGGGATACTCCTAAATTGAGCAGCGAAATGCTATGTTGTGTATCATTTAATGCCTTCATAGTAAATTTGTTTAGGACTTCCATGTGCAAGATGATATTTTCGATTCCTAATTGGGGAAGGAAAATTGCGGAAAGATGGTCATACCAGTGGAAGACAGAGCGGGTCCAGTGCTGTTGCAGGTTGGGTAGCTTAGCAGGAGCAGATATAGTAAATGTAGTTCTACCTTGCATCCAGACAAAGCCTAGGGTGCATCATCCAATCCATCCAGGTGGCAGCCAAGGTAATAAATTGGAGCCACATATCCACTGAGCACCGTTAGGGGCTAACCACTGCATTCTGGGCAGTCTATCGCAGTCAGTCCCAAACTAACCTGTATTTTTTTTAAGGCTATGACATAAGAACACATATAAAAGGGATTTTTTCCCAAGGTCCGCTGCTATTAGGCCATGTATCACAGGTGTGGTTGGTTTGTTCCCAACAGAGAGTGGCCTTTTACTGAGTTGCCCACTAGTAGGAGTGAACCAAATATACTCATCCCAAATTAGATATGGTCCATCCTGTGTGTATCGATAAGTTGGGGACTTTACTGTTGGAACTTGTTTTGTTTGATACACCTGTGACAAGGCAAATCTAGTTAGCATTTGGACAGTAGTATTGAAAGAAAATGTTTGATTGTGGCCAGGGAACTCCGAGGTGTCAGAGATAGATGGCCACAAGGAGACATTACGATTAGTAATAGATGAATCTTGCGGAAGAAAAGAGCTAGAATCTAGTATCCATGAATGGCTACTGTAGCTTCTACAGAAGCGTAATTTTCTGCTCTCTTAAATCATCCTCATTTTTACAAAAGGTAGCCAAATTATGATTAACACGTTTGCAAATAAAGTGTAGTTTCAATACAAATTGCTCCAATTATTTACATAAGAGCAGAAAGAATTGGAATTGCTTATACAGGTTTTTTTAAAATCTGCTTTGCTGGAATTTTTTCTGAGGAGTCTCAGATTGAACTGTGAAGGCCTCTAGATGCCAGAAAAGCCAAGCCAAGGACTTGCCATCAGATTTGGCCTAAAGTACCTACAGATTTGAGTGGCGTTCTCTTTGAGGTCACCCAAAATATTCGGAGGTACCCTGCACCTGCCAGATAAGCAAGATTCCATAGTGACCGGGCAAGATTGCCAGAATCTCTGTAAACAAGGTACCAGGCCCATGTTTCCAAGTGGCTGTATTCCAGAAAGTCCAATCTTTGTTCCTGAAATGCTGTCTTGTCATATCTGACCCTGTATGTCTCAAACGTGACATTCCAGTCAAAGCCTTGGTAATATAACTAATGTGTCCTGTTATAAGGAGAACAGATTCTTATGGAACTTATGCAAATATTGCCACGAAATGACCATACTCAGTAACAAAGGGTTTGACAATTCCTTAGGGATAAGGTAGGGAGAAAAAGATAAATGTTTCAGTTTTGCTCATGAAGGTATAATTTCACCAAATGGCTGTAAGTCATAGTTAGCATAAGAGAAAAGAGAAAAAGCTTTCCTTCATTACGAGAAAACAAAACACATCAAACCTCAACAATATTTCAAATAGAAGTCCTAAAAAATTACAATCATCCTTATCAGTTCACACAGTCCTATATAATCAGTTCTTGGGCTGAATCTTCTGTTAGTAGATTGATGAACTTAGTTTCTGTTAGAATTCTGTAATTTCTTACTCCGTTCAGTTTTACAATCTCAAAGTTTATCAGAAGCCTGTCGTTTAGACCCTTTTTGTCAGAACCCTTTCCAGGAATTTCTCAGAAGACGAAACATATTTGCAAAAGGAAAAAGAATCAGAGTAAAACAACAACTACCTGGAAATGGACAAAGGACTCAAAAGGGCAATTGCCAAAGAAACTTGGCTGCTTCTGTGACATATTAAACTTCCAGATAATAAGTGGACTTATGACTGATAACCAGGACAGATCAGAATTTTAGGAATGCTATATAATTTTAAGACATCTATATTAATAACATTTACCCATCTAATAACACCTAAGAAAGTCTATCATTACTTATTTTACAATGATTCCCGTGCAATGTACTAGAGCAAATAAGTCTAATTAGTTTAGTATTTTCCTCCTTATAGGAAGAGAGAGCAAATGTCTTTGAGAAGTCTCAAGGGCACTCTGAAAATCCTAAGATTAATTTTTCTTCTGTCTATCAGGTCAAAAGACAGCCTTCATTTAGGATTTGAATATTTTTGAGGGAGAATCTTGTCAAAACATATCAAAAGCTTTTCAAATGCTTGTTCAAATTTGAAACAACACTCACTGTGAAATATGCTCAGGTATCTATTCAAAGTGATAACAGAAAGAGTCAATAATCTTAAGAGTGACCTAAGTCATTATATTCACAAAACAGGTTTGTCTCTTAGGTAGAGTTACTCAAAGGAATAGCTTTTATAACCTCTTTATCAAGAGCAGATCAAAAGTTCAAGAAAATGTACCCTTTTAGAGAAAACCAAATTTGAATTTCTGCAACTACTTATTATTAACATTCTAACTCATTCACTTAATTGAACTTACTTTGGTCTTCTTGACCAGGCATAAAACTCCTTTCAGATTTTCTTCTTCACAAACCTTCTAAAACATTCTTTTATGTTTTCAGAATTTGTCCCAAAGTCTTTGTTTTTTCCTTTCTAGTACTTCAGGACGAATTTATCTTCCTTAACCAATCAAACAAAAATATTTCCATTATTTATACCTTTTTTACTGAAAACGTACATTTTAACTTTCTTGAATACAGATATCTTTTTCTTAGTAATTTCCTGTAGCTTTAATTACGTAGGTTAATTAGAACTTTTAACCCTTAACAGACCTACTAAACACTAAAAATGAAAAAAATTATGAATTGTCTCTTATATCAGCTTTCTGAACACTTCATAAATTTAGAAACACGCCACTTTACAATAAAACACAAGGCATGGTTTTTAATACACCCACAGGCTTTTAGCCTCTTTGAGAAGAAGCCAAAAGTAGTAACTTAGATGTGTTTATTAATAATGTTTCAGTGTTTCGTCCTATTCAGAAACGACCCAGATATTCAGATTTTTATCATTTAACTTAACTTGGCAAAACTCAAGATGGTTACCAAAAACTTTTCGAAGCTGTTTTTCTTTCCCAAACTATACAGACCATAAAAGTTTTTGTACTCACTTTAATGAGTATTATCTATTTAAACCATTTGTTTCCATCAATTATGTTCAGATTACCTACTGAAACCTCATGAGGCCTTAGACAAAACTGGTCATCATTTAAAGCTATTACTTTGCTGACAAATTTAGCAGACAACGTGAACTTATATGACTAGTAAACACAGGCTGAATGCCTGCATCCCTATGCAAATACCGACATCCCTGACAGCAAGACTATTTTCAATCAGACCAACAAACTTAAACAGTCTTTCATTTACCAAAGGTTAATTCACATGACATTAACTTTGAAAGGCACTGAGTTAATTTCTACTGCATTTAGCATTTATGTAAACACTTACTATAAGCCAACTAAACAGAGATCTTAATATTGGTCATACCACCCAAGGCAGAAAATATCACATATATAACCTACACATAGACACGCATACACAGAGACTGTACAACTACTGTTTTAAAAGCTACTGCCGTGAATCAGGTACAATAATATAAAGCTCACCAGTTATGAATGTAAACTTTGTTTTGAGCCTTTTTACTAATACTTATGCAGAAGACCCTCGAGATGCTAGACTCTTTCAATGGCACCCTTATGGCCATTTATCCTTTCCCCTCCTTTCTTTTTGTCAGTCTTAAGAGTGAGTGATGGGCTAGATAGTAGTTCCTGGAGAGGGGGGATGATAATTCTTTTCATGATAAAGGAAGCAGGTCGAATCTGAACTGCCTCTAGAGCTGTCTTTCCAGTCTGGCAAGGATTTTCTAAGGACAGTTGCTCTTGATTTCTCAGAAACTGGACTGTAACTTGAAGGACGTTCTAGGTTGATCTACCTGTCCAACTGCACCATAAAGGCACAGGGAAACCTCGCAAATTTTCTCCCAGCTGGAGTCTCTGGGGCATAACCCATACAATTGAAAGTGTTTCTAATTAGTTAGAATGACCCTGAGTGGTGAGTCTCTGGGGATGCTTATGGCATTCCCCATGGCAGTAAAGCCAGTGTGAGACTGGCAGTGGACTGGAGAAGGGTGCAGTGGCTACAAACACCTCGAACTGGCTGGAGGCTGGGGCTCCCAGTACCGGGGTTGAGAGTTAAGTCCCTTGCAAAATATTTTCAAGTTGTTCGATTTTACAGAATGTCCATGTTCTGGTCAGGTCCAGCCAGAACTTAACCTCGACTTGGTGACAACAAATGACATGATGAGAAAAACAGAGAAAGGAAAAGAAGACACCAGACCTCACCCTCATGGTTGCTCTCAGAGGGTTCTCAAGTTAAGAGTCACACAACAGTTCTTGTGCTGTGGCACACTACCGTAGCACGACAGTTCACAAAATAAATCACAGGTCTCCTACCCTCATGTCCAACTCAGTAGGTGACTAAACTACTCAATGAGTCAACCGCCAAGAGAGGGCACCCTACTTAGGGTCGCTGGGGTGATCAGGCCCAGAAAGCCAAAGTTGGGGCGCCAGTGGTGGAGGCCTTGATTCTTGAAAGATTCGTTTGTTTCCCCAGTTGCAAAGTTCAAAAGGAGATGAAAATGGCCATTGTAACTCTAACAAAGTTGAAAGAGACATGTCCATTACCTTGAAGATCACCCCTGACCCTACGGCAGCATCCTACATGTGGTTCCTACTGTGGGGTTCCTATAGCAAGGGGTGATGGGCGTGGCCCCCAGCATTGCATCCCTTGTGTACCTTCCGTGTTATGTCTGGCAGTAGCAGCTGCCTGGTGAACATCTTTCCTATTCTGCCTGGCAGTAATAGGTGCCTGTTGAATGGTCCCCAAGAGAAAAGGAGAAGTTTATGAGAGAACAGGATGGAGAAAATTAGTGAGGCATTTTCCGCCACTCTGGGGGACATTCTACCCAATTGCGTGTTGGAGGCATTCTCCGAGAAGGGCTTCCCATACGCAACCAAAGGTTAGACTTTGGTACTTTCCTTGAACTGGAGTCCCAATTGGGACATTCACACAGTTAAGAGCATGGTGAGGTGCCATGAGAGGTATCCCAATCCAGCCTTAGGAAGAGAAACCTTCCAGGGGAGTCTTGCAGATTGCCGGCCATCCTAAGGACTTAAGTGGCCAACCCGTGCCCACCTAAAATTTGTATATTAGAGATAGAGTCAGGAAGGAATGGAGTAATTCACTCTACATCGCCCTTAGGCTTAAGGGTGTGATTCTGTTCAAGCTGAATGCCATGATTTGCCCCATAGAGTAGCCATGGGCAGCAAACGTGGATTCATGCAGCTATCCCAGAAAGTTCCTGATAGAGAAGTGAATTTAGATCCATCCTTGAAAAAGAGAGATGCACAATGAAGAAAAGGGCACTTACCAGAACTCGAGCTCACAAACCTATGAAGCAAGTTTTTGATATGGGCCACAAGATATGATATGGGCTTGGTGAGTTGAAGAGTCAAAAGAAAGATTTCTTGGACTCTCAAATTCTGGAAGTGGTGCTCTTTTATTTATAAAATGGTACAGGACAACATGGCGACAGGACCTATGGGCAGTAAATAGTTGCTGCATGGGGACAGGACCTATGGGCAGTGAAGAGCTGCTGCTGCTGCAGCATGGGGAAAGGTTCCATAGGCAGTCAGAGGTCCTGCTGCTGCCCTGAGTTGAAGGTAAGGGCTAATTTTATAATGCATTGGTATGTGACATTTTTACTGGAAAAAGAAAATATGATTTTAAAAGTCATTAAATGATTTCAGTTCAGATGGGGTCTGGTTATTGTGTGGTCATATAGCATTAAATACGAATCTGGCCATATAGATAGGCATGTAGGTGAGCATGAAATGGGCTTCTATCACTGGGACACCTCTAATTCATACCAAAAAAAAAAAAAAACTAATCGGGTCATGCAGTTTGGTATGTAGGCCAGGTAACTTTGGGCTTTTCGAGCTGGGGCAGCCTTAATCCACATCATTCATCATGGTCTTTCACAGATATCTCCCATAGATATTCTTATCAGTCTTTTCTCCTCCATTCCAAGTTATGAATTTTGTATTTCTTTATTCACCATATGTTCTCTAGGGGTCCAGATTTACGGCCTAAAACTTTGGAGGCTGAAAGAGATTAGAGAAGATGAACTTTCAAGGATTGGTAATCACCTCAAAATGCTTAATGATGCTACAGAAAGGAAGACCATTACAAAGAGTTGAAGAAGAACATGACCAAGAGAATACGTTCCGTGCTAAACTCAGGAGCCAAAAGAAAAGGTTACAGTCCACAATGTTACTACTAATTACCATCACGAATAACCAAAGCAGGCCAACATCATCCCTAGTTCAGGCAAAAGTTTGATCCAAAAGTCCATTTCAGTGCTGGCCCTGTGGTGTACTGGGTATGTGCCCACGTTGCGCCTGGGCGGCCAGGGCTTCATTGGTTAGCACCACGGGTGTGGATCAGATTAGTAGCATTAGCAAATATAGATTTCACGGTATGGTGCGGACAGACATCCTAAAGAAATCGAAATTTTGAAGAGACGTTATGAGTACACACCAGAAAAAGAACCATGGGAATATTACAATCTATGAACGCATCAGGAACACTTCCCCAAATAATGAAGGAAGGACAACATGTGACCTGCCAAAGTGGAATTGTCAGACTGCTAGGAGATCACATGATCATTGTACATCAGGATTGCCTGGGAAGTCATCTTGGGAGGGCCTCCAGGACTTTCTCTTGGGAAAGTCCACCCATTTGGCCTCATCCACAAAAGATAAGAGAGAAAACCCAGATTAATCCGAAAGGAAAGAAACCAGTGTCTAGAGGGAAGGTAGCAGACCTTTTCAAGTTTGAGGAAAAAGTTAGAAACCAACAAGAAATACATAACGACGAAAGCAATCCTACCTGGAAAGGGGGAGTAATCAGACTGGGATGAGATGGTTCTGAAGAACTGTGTGCATGGAGGTCTTCAGGACAACTTCGAATTCTGAGGGTGTTTATGACATCACTGTAAATATGTCACCCAAGATGGCCACAGGTTTCCAGCCCGAGGATTGACATAGGCTAGGATATTCAAGTGAGGGATACTCAGAAACAGCTTTTGCCCACAGAAACAGGGCACAGAAAGTTGAAGAGATCAAAGATACGCTAATTCAAGGGATAAGACAGGAATCATTGGGAAGAAGCCATAATAGAGGGACAAGCACTGAGAGGAGAACATTGCCATCTCCTCACGTCGAAGAGGAGGCCGTTCTGATTCAAGCTTGAAACTTGATTTGAAACAAGAGGCTGGAACTATGAGACATATGTTGTCCTTCTGCCTCACTCATAATCCAAAGTCAAGAATGATCTCTGGAGGTCATTGTAGAGAAGAATCAAGGCCGCCGTCCTAGGCCACTAGCATTTTTTAAAGAGAAGTCTGACTTTCCATAGCTCTGGCATCACGGGTGCCCACTGGCTACATGCTAATGTGTCACAAGACACCTCTTTGAAGCCTGGAAGGAGTGGACCCCTGTCATGCTTAGGGTATGTCTCTTGGTTTGGAAGGACTCTAGAAGTTGCTCAAAAGCACCCTTTTGCAGAGGGGTTCATTCCTTGGTGAATGCTGCACTCCAAGGCTAGAGTCCTAAGTTGGGATCAATGAGATTCTCTCCCCCTTCTCTTGCCGTAGAAGGAGTATTGATTATGTGTTTCAACACCACATGTAACGATGTTGGCTGAAAATTAGAATATTATCATTATATTTAAGGAAAAATAAACACACCACAGGTGAGGATATAAATCAAACAAATAACAAACCCTGTGGAAACAAAGTAAGCGAGTATCTAGACATAATCTAGGAGAGTGTTCAAGGATCAGGGGTGAAGTTCGAACTTTCCAAATCCACAAATAGACAGAAGGATCTCTCACCTGGAAAGAGAAATTCATCAGATTCGTCTAATTTGTTGCGGAACCATTGTGTCCGTGAAGATGGTTGCCAGGACAACCTCAAATCTGGAGTTTCTGATCTCAGAATCTCTAACCAAGGAAGATGCCCACATGTTCTCAGTGCTCAGTGTCACCTCGGCCAGGATAGCAGAGATTCCTTCAAGTGACCGATGGAAATTCAAAGACAACACCCAACAATCACGAAAGCACTCACACAATGGCCAACAGAACATATCGTGATCAAAGAAATGCAAAATTTATAACTTGGAATGAAAAGGGAACACACTGATAAGCATATCGAAGGGAGATAGCTTAGCAATACCATGATGATTAGCCTATGGAAAAGAAAAAAAGGTCCCAGAAAATGTAAGGCAAACAGAAATCACAACTGAATAATCCACAGTGAAAGACGGCCGTGTTTAGACAGATTCTGCTTAAACGTTTGAAAGTCAGAAAAGTCACAACCCCAAAACCTGAAGTGAAGGTCAAACCTGGGCTAAATGGAATGGGAGAGTTCTGAGACTGCTCCAAGCGGGCTCTGAAACCTTGTGTCCATGAAGCTTGCTGGCACAGCACAGACACAATTCTCAGAAATCCTATGACATCACAGTGGACCAGGAAAACAACATGGCTTCATCTACACAGGGCCAGAGCTGGGCTCCAGTAGCATATTGAAGTCACATTCCAAAACAGCAGGTTGCCAATGGAACATGAAAGGGGCTGGCCACTGCTGAAGCTGTGAAGTCCGTGCCTTCTGGGTCCGCAGCCCGTGGTCGTCCATTTGTGCTCTTGGGGTTGAGCCTCCTCACCGCTGGTACAGCCATCCTGGGAGAGTCCTGGGAGGTAATGTAGAGGCAGATGGGAAGTGACGTTAGACAGTGCGACTCTTGCTCAGCAAATACAGCAGCACGACCAGCAGATGTGAGCACTGCCATAAACTTCTGCCAAAACAGAACCAATTAAAAGTTGCAAAGAATAGAAAAACTGAGCCTCAAAAAAAGAAGCATGTCACTAAGAATAATAAGATATCTAGGACTAACCTTCACTAAACAGGTGGAAACATTGTAAACCAATATTAGCAAAGCTTTGGCTAAAGAAATTCCAGAAGACACAAAGAAACGGAAGACTATTCCGTGCTGTTGGAATGGAAGAACTAACACACTTGAAACGTCCATAGCGGATAGAGGAGTCTGTGGATTCCAAGCAATCCCAGTCAAAGTTGCAGTGATCTTTCCCACAGAAATAGAAGAGAGAATAATAAAGTCTCTATCCAGAAGGAAAGGACCCTGAATACACAAAGGAATCCCGAAGGAAATGAACAAAGAAGGACGTATCACACTTTCTGATTTCCACATATAGGACGAAGTGCTAGGAACCGAAACGGCACAGTCTGGGCCCAAAAACAGGCACACAAATCCATGGAACAGAATCGAGAACCCAGAGGTCAACTCACGCATATATGCACATGCATACATGCACAACACATTTTCAACCAGGGAACCAAGAGTACACAGCGGAGAAAGGAGAGTCTCGACAAGAAACGGTGCTGGGAAGACTGCACAGCCAAATGTAACACAATGAGAGTAGAGCATGATGTTACTCTAGTCACACACACCACCTCGAAACGGATTAAAGACTTCAATGGAAGACTTGAAACCGGGAGACTTCTAGGAGAAAAACCTAGGCAGCATGCTCGTTGCCATCTGTCTTAGCAGCCTTTTTGGAAGAAGCGTGTGTGACAGGAATGGGCAACAAAGGAAACAGGCAGATGGGAAGCGACGTTAGACTGGGCCAGTCTTCCTCAGCAAATACAGCAGCATTGCCAGCCAATGTGAGCACAGCAGTAAACATCTGCCTAAATAAAACCAATCAAAAGTTGCAAAGGATAGAAAAACTGAACCTCAAAAAAAAAAAAGCATGCTAGTAGGAAGAACAAGGTATCTAGGAATAACCTGTGCCAAACAGGTGAAAGCTATGTAAACCGAGAAGTAGCAAAGCTTTGGGGAAAGAAATTTCACAAGGTACAAGGAAACGGAAGGGCATCAGTGCGCATGGAATGGAAGAAAACGAAGGAAGAATGAAGTATCATCACAATGATACCTTTCTTATCCCTGGAATCAGCATCTCTTTGATCTCTTCAAGTTTCTGTGCCTGGTTTCTGTTTGGAAAAGCTGTTTCTGGGTATCTCTCACTTGAGTATCCCAGCCTAAGCCAATCCTGGTACTGTAAACATGCAGCCATCTGGGGTGACACGTTCACTGTAAACACTCTCAGAATTCAAAGTTGTCCTGACAACCTCCATGCACACAGTGTTTCAGAGCAGTCTCCTCCCAGCCTGACTACTCCCCCTTTCCAGGAAGGATAGTTTTCCTTGTTCTGGATGTGTTGTCGGTTTTCAACTTTGTCCTCTAACTTGGAAAGGTCTACTACATTCCCACAGACACCGGTTTCTTTCCTTTAAGATTATCCTGGGTTTTATCGCATATCGTTTGTGGATATGGGCAAATGGGTGGACTTTCCCCAGAGAAAGTCGTGGACTCCCTCCCAAGTTGACGTTGCCCAGGAAATCCTGTGATGCACAATGATCGTGTGATCTCATGGCAGTCTGACAATTCCACCTTGGTGGGTCACATATTTTCCTTCCTTCATGATTTGGGAAAGCGTACCAGATGCGTTCATAGACTCTAATATTCTCATGGTTCCTTTTCTGGTGAGTATTGATAAGGTCTCCTCACAATTACTACTTCTTTATGATCTCTGTGCCAACCATACCTTGAAATCTGGATTTCCTAATGCTAGAAATCTGATCGGTACCCATGATGCTAGCCCCTGAAGCCCGGGCCACGCAAGAGGAAGTTGGGCACTTACCTGCTGCACCACAGGGCCGGCAATGAATTAGACTTCTGCACCAACCTTTGGCCTGAACTTGGGAAGATGTTGGCCTGCTTCAATCGTTCGTGAAGGGAATCAGTAGTAACATCATGGAAGGTATTATTTTCCATTGGTTCATGAGTTTAGGACGGAACATGTTCTCTTGCTAGTATTCCGCTTCATCACTTTGCGAAGGTCTACCTTTCTGTAGCATCATTAAGCACTTTGAGGTGATTACCAATCCTTGGAAGTTCATCCTCTCTGATCTCTTTCAGCCTCCAAAGCTTTAGGCCGTAAGTCTGCACCCCTTTTTGGAGTTTTGATTTTATGTGGATTGATTGCCGTAACCCTGCATTCTAACATGCTATGGCTTTCAGATCTACATCCTCATAGATTTAGACTTCTGAATAGGTTACATCACCTTCACCACCGTAAGGCTAATTACAGGCTCTCACGATACTTGTGCCTAACCAACTCTTTCTCCCTCTGGCCCTCGCCTACTTTTCCTCTGGGAACTACCAATCCCATGTCACATGCTACCTGTTTGTTTGTCCGTTTTTCCTCTTCTCCTGTACGTGAGATCCTGTGGTATTTGACCTTACCCCTGGCGCTGGTTTCAGTTCCTCTAGTACCCTCAGGAGCCATTCTGGTGGTCACAAATGGCTGGACTGCATCCGTTCCAACAGCTGAAAGCTATGCCACTGTGTGGCTATAGCCTATCTTCCTTTTCCATTCCTCCCTTGATGGGCATCAGGGAGGCTTCCAAGTCTTGGATATCGGGAGTAAGGCTGTGGTGCACACAGCAGTGCACGCATCTCTGTGCATTACTGTTTCCATGATCTTTGGATATATACGTCACAGAGGAATAGCTGGATCATATGCTAGGTGGATTCTGAAACATTCAGAATTTTCACTCCTTTGTGAAGTGGCTGCATTGGCTCAAACTCCCACCTGCAGTGCAGGAGGCTTCCCTTCTCTCCACCTCCTCTCTGAAACTTGTTTCGTGTCTTCACCCTTATAGCCATTCTGACCACTGTGAGCTGCTATCTCATTGCACTTCGGATTTGCATTGTCCTCAGACTTAATGATGAGGAACATGTTTTCATACAGCCTGTTGGCCATCTTTCTATCTTCCTGGGAGAAATGTGTGTTTCCATCTTTTGCCCAGGTTTTGTTGGGCTCATTGTTTTTTTCCTGTGGAGATGTATGAGTTCACTGGATCTTATGGCTGTTCACCCCTTCTCCGATGTCTGTTCTGCAAACATCCTGTCGCAGTTGTTGTGCTGTCTTTGCATTGAGTCGATGGAGTCGTTGGCCGGGTAGAAGCTTCTGCGTTGGATGGAGTCACGCTTGTTTCTTGTTCCTTTTGTTGCCCTTACCCAGTCACACATGCTTCTTCCACGTAGGCGGCTATGCCAGATGGCAAAGAGCAAGCTGCCTGCATTTTCCGGCAGCAGTTTCATGGTTTCAAGTCTTCCATTCAAAGCTTTAATCCATTTCAATGTGGTATGTGTGCCTGGTGTAACATCATGGTCTAGTCTCATTGTGCCATTTGTGGCTCTGAAGTCTTCCCAGCACTGTTTCTTTTCGAGACTCTCCTTTCTCTGCTGTCTCCTCTTGGCTCCCGTGTCGAAAATGGGCTGCCCATATATGTGGCAGTTGACTGCTGGGCTCAATTCTGTTCCATGGGTCTGTGTGCCTATTTTGGGGGAAAGGTTGTGCTGTACCGGTACCTAGCGCTTTGTCCTATATTTGGCAATGAGAAAGTGTGATACATGCTGCTTTGTTCGTTTTCCTCAGGATTCCTCTTCCTATTCAGGGTCCTTTGTTGCCACATAGAAACTTTAGTATTCTCTCTTCTATTTCTGTGGGAAAGATTGCTGCAACTTTGACTGGGACGACATGGAATGCAGACATTGCTTTTTGCGGTATGGATGCTTAAAGTGTGTTCATTCTTCCATTCAAAGAACATGGAATAGACTTCCGTTTCCTTGTGTCTTGTGGAATTTCTTTGCCCAAAGCTTTGCTAGATTTCGGTAGACATAGCTTTCTCCTGTTTGGCCAATGTTATTCTTAGATGTTTTTTTTCTTTTTACTGGCATGCTTTCTTTTTTGCTGTTCCTTTTTTCTATTCTTAGCAACATTTAATTGGTTACTTTTGGCAGAAGCTTATGGCTGTGCTCACATCTGCTGGCCATGCTGCTGTATTTGCTGAGCAAGAGTAGCGCGGTATAACGTTGCTTCCCATATGCCTCTACACTGGGTTGCACGCCTGGCCCAGAACGGCTGGATAAGCGGTGAGGAGGCTCATCCCCAGGATTCCATGTGGCCGACCCTGGGTTGCCGACTCAGAACGCAGGGACTTCACGGCTGCCCCACTGGCTGGCCCCTTTCGTGTTCCATTGGCAACCTGCAGTGAAGTGGAATGTACTTTAACATGTTACTTGAGCCCAACTCTGGCCCTGTGTAGATGAGGCCAGCTTCTTTTTCTGGACCACTGTGATGTCGGAGTATTTGTCAGAATCGTGTCTCTTTTCCAACCAGGCTTCGGGGACACAGGGTTTCAGAGCCCGCGCGGAGCAGTCTCAGAACTCACCCTTCCCAGTTAGCCCAGGTTTGACCTTCAATGCAAGTTTTGGGGTTGTGACTTTCTCGGACTTTCAAACGTTCAAGCAGACCCTAACTAAACACTGAAGTCAATCACTGTGGATTATAGAGGTGTGATTTCTGTTTGCCTTCCATTTTCTGGGAGCTTGCTTTCGTTTCCATAGTCTAATCGTCATGGTGCTGAGCTATCTCCCTTCGATATGCTTATCAGTGTGTTCTCCTTCATTTCAAGTTAGGAGTTTGGTATTTCTTTAATCACCATAGGTTCTGTAGGCTGATGTGTGAGTGCTTTCGTTACTGTTGGGTGTTGTCTTTGAATTTCCATCGGTCATTTGAAGGAATCTTTGCCATCCTAGCCTAGATCCAACTGAGCACTGAGTAAACGTGGTCATCTTGGTTGGTTCGATATTGTGAGATCAGAAACGCCATGTTTGAGGTTGTCCTGGAAACCACCTTCCCAGACACAATGGTTCCGAGACAAATTAGATGAATCTGATGGATTCCTCTCTGCAGCTGAGAGATCCTTCTGTCTCTTTTCTAGATTTGGAAAGTTCAGAACTTCACACCTGATCCTTGAACGCTCCACTAGATTACGTCTAGATACTGGCTTACTTTATTTCCACAGGTTTTGTTATTTGTTTAATTTACCTCCTCAGCTGTGGCATGTTTATATTCCTTTAAATAGAATGGTAATGTTCTAAGTTTCAGCAAACATCGTTATGTGTGGTGTCAAACACCTAATCGATACTCCTTCTACAGCAAGAGATGGGGGAGAGAATCTCATTGATCTCAACTGAGCACTCTAGCCTGGGAGGACAGCCTTCACACAGTAACGAAGCTTTCTGCAAAAGGGTGCTTTTGCGCACTCTTCCTGAGTCCTTCCAAACCAAGAGACATACCCCAAGCATGACAGGGGCCCATTCCTTCCAGGCTTCAAAGAGATGCCTAGTGACACATTACCATGTACCCAGTGGGTGCCTATGACGCCAGAGCTATGGAAAGGGAGACTTCTCTTCACAGAATACTAGGGACCTAGGACCGAGGCCTCTATTCTTCTCTTCAATGTCTTCAAGAGATCATTCTTGACTTTGGATTATGAGTAAGGTAGAAGGCCAACATAGGTCTGATAAGCCCAAGGTCCGGCCTCTTGTTTCAAGTCAAGTTTCAAGCTTGAATCAGCATGGCCTCCCCATCGACTTGAGGAGATGGCAATGTTCTCCTCTCAGTGCTTGTCCCTCTGTTATCACTGCTTCCCAATGATTCCTTTCTTATCCATTGAATTAGCGTCTCTTGCATCTCTTCACATTTCTGCACCCAGATTCTGTTTGCAAAAGCTGTATCTGGGTATCTGTCACTTGAGTATCCAAGCCTAGACCAATCCTCGGGCTGGAGACCTGCGGCCATCTTGGGTGACATGTTTACCGTGATGTCATAAACACCCTCAGAATTCTAAGCTGTCCTGAAAACCTCCATGCACACAGTTCTTCACGACCATCTCATACCAGTCTGACTACTTCCCCTTTCCAGGTAGGATAGTTTTCCTTGTTCTGGATTCCGTGTCTGTTTATAACTTTATCCTCGAACTTTGAAAGGTCTACTACAATCCCGCTGGACACCAGTTTGTTTCCTTTCAGATTATCCTGGGTTTTATCTCTTATCTTTTGTGGATGAGTCCAAATGGGTGGACTTTCCCCAGAGAAAGCCCTGGAGTCCCTCCCGAGATTGACTTTCCTGGTCAATCCTCTGATGCGTAATGATCGTGTCATCTCCATTTCGACCTGGCAGGTCACATGTTTTCCTTCCTTCATCACTTGGCGAGGTGTTCCTGATGCGTTCATAGATTGTAATATTCTCACGGTTCTTACTCTGATGTGTATTCATAACGTCTCTTCACAATTTCGACTTCTTTAGGATGTCTGTCTGCACCATACCGTGAAATCTATATTTGCTAATGCTACTAATCTGATCTGCACCTGTGATGCTCGCCGATGAAGCCTGTACCACCCAAGTGGAATGTGGGAACTTACCCAGTACACCACAGGGCCGGCACTGAATTGGATTCTTGGACCAACATTTTGTCTGAACTGGGGAAGATGTTGGCCTGCTTTGATTATTTGTAAAGGTAATTAGTAGTAACATCATGGACGGTAACCTTTTCCTTTGGATCCTGAGTTTAGCACGGAACATGTTCTCTTGGTAGAGTTGTTCTTCATCTCTTTGCCACTGTCTACCTTTCTGTAGCATTATTAAGCACTGGGAGGTGATTATCAATGCTTGGAAGTTCATCTTCTCTAATCTCTTTCAGCCTCCAAAGCTTTAGGCCATAAACCTGCTTGCCTTTTTGTAGTTTTGATTTTACATGAATTGATTGCCATAACCCTGCATTATAACACCCTATTGTTTTCAGATTTACAACCACCTAGATTTAGACTTCTTTGTATGGTACATCATCTTCACCACCGTAAGCCTAATGACATCCCCATACCACACACTGGTGCCTAATCAACTCTTTCTTCCACTGTCTTCTGCCACCGACTCCCTCTGGGAACCACCAATCCCTTGTCATGTGCTACCGGTTTGTTTCTCCTTATTTTACTCTTCTCCTTGTAAGTGAGATCCTACGGTATGTGACTTTCTCCCTGGGGCTTCTTTCAGTTCCCCTCATACCCTCAGGAGCCATTCTGGTGTCACAAATGGCTGGACTGCACCCTTTCTTGCAGCTGAGTGCTATCCCATTGTGCGGCTATAGCCAATCTTCCTTCTCCATTCGTCCCTTGATGGGCCCCAGGGCGATATCCAAGTCCTGGACATCAGGATTAAGGCTGTGGTGAACACAGCGGTGCAGGGATTCCTATGCGTTGGTGTTTCCAAGTTCTTCAGATAAATACGCTGCAGAGGAATAGCTGGGTCATATGGTAGATGGATTCTGAAATTTCTGTGGAAGTTCCACACCGCTTTGCATAGTTCCTGCACTGTCTTACACTCCCACCAACGGTGCAGGAGGCTTCCCTTCTCTCCACCTCCTCTCCGACACTTGTTTCCTGTCTTGTTCCTTATGGGCATTCTGACCACAAAGTGCTGTTATCTCATTGCCATTTGGATTTGCATTGGCCTTAGACGTAATGATTATGAACATGTGTTCATACAGCTGTTGGCCATCTTTCTATCTTATTTGGTAAAAGTCAGTTTCCATCTTTTGCCCAGGTTTTAATGGGCTTGTTGTTTTTTCTCTTGTGTTGGCATGTGCGGTCGTTGGCTCTTTTCGCTATTCAGTCCTTCTCCGATATGTTGTTTGAAACATCCACTCGCAGTTGTTGTGCTGTCTTTGCATTGAGTGGATGGTTTCCTCGGCTGGGCAGAAGCTTCTGCGTTGGATGCAATCCCATTTGTTTCTTGTTTCGTGTGTTGCCCTTGCCCAGTCACACATGCTTCTTCCAAATAGGTGGCTATGCCACATGGCCATGAGCAAGGTGCCTGGTTTTCTACTAGAAGTTTCACGGTTTCAAGTCTTCCGTTCAATGCTTTAATCCATTTCGAGGTGGTGTGTGAGCCTGATGTAACATCATGGTCTACTCTCATTGCGTCACATATGGCTGTGCAGTTTTCCAGCACCTTTTCTTCTTGAGACTGTCCTTTCTCCACTGATCCTCTTGCCTTCCTCGTTGCAAATGGGCTGTCCATATATGTGTGAGTTGACCTCTGGGCTCTCGATTCTTTTCCGTTGATCTCTGTGTCTGTTTTTGAGACCAGACTGTGCCATTTCAGTACGTAGCACTTCGTCCTACATGTTGAAATCAGTAAATGTGATATGTCCTGCTTTATTCGTTTTCCTCAGGATTCCTTTGGGTATTCATGGTCCCTTGTTGCTGGATAGAGACTTAAGGATTCTCTCTTATATTTCTGTGGGAAAGATTCTGCAACTTTGACTGGGATTGCATGGAATCCAGAGATTGCTTTATCCGTTATGGAGGTTTCAAGTATTTTAGATCCTACATTCCTATAGCACGGAATACCCTTCCATTTGCTTGTGTCTTCTGGAATTTCTTTCCCCAAAGTTTTGCTAGTTTTCGATTTCCATAGCTTGCACCTGTTTGGCTAAGCTTATTTCTAGAGATCTTATTCTTTTTTTCCTGAGGTTCGGTTTTTCTGTTCTTTTCAAGTTTTCATTAGTTTTGTTTCGGCTGATGTTTATGGCTGTGCTCAGATCTGCTGTCGATGTTGCTGTATTTGCTGAGGAATACTGACGCTGTCTGACGTTGCTTCCCAGCTGCCTCTACACTACCTCCCGTGCCTCCCCGAGAATGGCTGGACCAGCAGAGAGGAGGTTCACCCCCAGGATTCCGCATGGCCAGCCCCAGGCTGCCGACCCAGAACGTGCAGACTTCACCACTGCACCATGGGCCGGCACCTTTCATGTTCCATTGGCAACCTGCAGTTGAGTGGAATGGGACTTGAATATGCTACTTGAGCCCAACTCGGGCACTGTGTAGATGAGGCCAGGTTGTTTTTCGTGTCCACTGTGATGTCAGAGGATTTCTCAGAATTGTGTCTCTGCTGTCCCTGCAAACTTCATAGACACAGGCTTTCAGATCTTGATTTTAGCAGTCTCATAACTCACCCTTACCAGTTAGCCTAGGTTTGACCTTCGCTTGGGTTTTTGGGATTGTGACTTACTCCGACTTTCAAACGTTCAGAGTATGTCTAAAACTGACATCTTTCTTTTTGTATTATTCATGTGTGATTTCTGTGTGCCTTACATTTTATGGGACCGTTTTTTATTTTCCATGGTAGAATCGTTGATATGGGCTCAGCGAGCTGAAGACTCAAATGAAAGATTGCTTGGACTCTCAAGATCCTGCATTGGTGTTCTTTTATTGAGAGAACAGTACAGGATAGCATGGGGACAGGACACATTAGCAGTGAAGAGCTACTGCTGCTGTTGCCGGGGTCAGGACCCATGGCTGGTCAGAGCTATTGCTGCTGCCCTGACTAGAGGGTTAGGGCTAATTTCATAAGGCATGGGTATATGACTTATTTTTACTCGAAAAAGAAATAGTGATGTAAAATGTCTTTCAATGATTTCAGTACAGATGGGGCCTGGACATTGTGTTGTCATATTTTTAGATACAAAACTGGCCATATAGATCAGCATGTAGGTGAGAATGCCCTGGGCTTCTCGCCCTGGGGCAGCCCTAATTCATACCATAAAAAAATCCACTGGGTCCTATAGTTTGACATGTACTCCAGGTCACCTTCAGCTTCCCTAGCTGGGGCAGCCCTGATCCACATCATAAAACCTCCCTGAACCTATTTTCACTGGAAATCTTTGGGGATATGGATGATGGTCAGTCTTCTGTGACTACTTCTGGCTGTACAGGGTCGTAGAGCTGTCCCTAAATGGGGCCATAGGTACACTTAGGCAGTTTAGTGGACCAGAAGGCTTGCCCCATTGAGTTCAAGCCTGACAAGTTATACAGATCCTCTGGAGATGAGAGAGTCATTGACAAGAGGTGGTCCAGGAAGTGAAACATTTTGACATGTATAAGACAAACAATGAAACAGACAACAAAATATCATAAGAAATACAAGCAGTATGTTTAACCCAATGAATAAGGTTTTGAAGTAGTACAGAAACTTTGTCCTGACTAGGAGTTCAACCAATCATTTAGATTTAGGGTTGGTCAGACATGGATTTAATTTGATGGCTGGGATACCAAGTCAGAAATATTTTGATGGTAGTGAGGAATATAGACACAACATTCAGTTTTTATAATGGCACAGGTGCCCCCTTGTGCTGCTGTCAAGACATCCAGAGCCATTTGGATTTGGAGGACTGCCTTACACTCTTGGGATACTTCTAAATTGAGCAGTGAAATGCTATGTTGTGTATCATTTAATGCCTTCATAGTAAATTTGTCTAGGACTTCCATGTGCAAGACTTGAATATGCTACAAAAGTCGATTCCTAAATGGTGAAAGAAAATTGTGGAAAGATGGTCATACCAGTGGAAGACAGGGCTGGTCAAGTGCTGTTGCAAGTTGGGTAGGTTAGCAGGAGGAGATATAGTAAATGTAGTTCCACCTTGCATCCAGACAAAGCCTAGAGTGCATCGTCCAATCCATGCAGGTGGTAGCCAAGGTAATAAATTGGAGCCACATATCCACTGAGCACCGTTAGGGGCTAACCAATGCATTCTGATCCGTCTATCTCAGTCAGTCCCAAACTAACCTGTATTTTTTTTTAAGGCTATGACATAAGAACACATATAACAGGGATTTTTTCCCATAGGTCGAGTGCTATAAGGCCATGTATCACAGGGGTGATATTTTTTCCCCAAAAGAAAGTGGCCTTTTACTGAGTTGCCCACTAGTAGGAGTGAACCACATATATTCATCCCAAATTTTGTATTGTCCATCCTGTGTGTATTAATAAGTTGGGGACATTACCTTTGGAACTTGTTCTGTATGATCCAAGTGTGACAAGGCAAATCTAGTTAGTATTTGGACAGTAGTATTGAAGGAAAATGTTTGATTGTGGCCAGGGAACTTCCAGGTGTCAGAGGTAGATGGCCACAAGGAGACATTACTATTAATAATACATGAAAATTGCGGAAGAAAAGAGCTAGAATCTAATATCCATGAATGCCTACTATAGATTCTACATAAACATAATTTTTTCTCTCTTAAATCACTCTCATTTTTACAAAAGATAGCCAAATCAGGATTAACGGGTTTACAAATCAAGTGTAGTTTCAATACAACTTGCTCCAATTATTTACATAAGAGCAGCAAGAATAGTAATTGTTCATACAGGCTTTTTTAAATGTGCTTCGCTGGATCTTTTCCTGCGGAACCTCAGATTGAACTGTGAAGGCCTCTAGAGGCCAGAAAAGCCAAGCCAAGGACTTGCCATCAGATTTGGCCTGCAGTACCTACAGATTTGAGTGGTGTTCTCTTTGAGGTCTCCCCAAATATTCGGAGGTTCCTTGCACCTGCCAGATAAGCAAGCTTCCTTACTTACCGGGTAAGATTGCCAAAATCTCAGTAAACAAGGTACGAGGCCTGTGTTTCCGAGTGGCTGTATTCCAGAGAGTCCAATCTTTGTTCCTGAAACGCTGTCTTGTCATGTCAGAGACTGTGTGTTTCAAATATGACATTCCAGTCCAAGCCTTGGTAATATAACCAATGTGTCCTGTTATAAGGAGAACAGATTCTTATGGAACTTATGCAAATATTGCCACGAAATGACCATACTCAGTCACAAAGGGTTTCCAAATTCAGCAGGGATAAGGTAGGCAGAAAAAGATAAATGTTTCAGTTTTGCTCATAACGGTATAATTTCACCAAATGGCTGTAAGTTATAGTTAGCATAAGAGAAAAGAGAAAAAGATTTCCTTCATTATGAGAAAACAAAACAACAGATCAAAACTCAACAATATTTCAAACAGAAGTCCTAAAAATTTATAATCGTCCTAATCAGTGCACACAGTCCTGTATAATCAATTCTTGAGATGAATCTTCTGTTAGTAGATCGATGAGCATCGTTTCTGTTAGAATTCGGTCATTTCTTACTCCGTTCAGTTTTACAATCTGATGGTTTATCAGAAGCCTGTCGTTTAGACTCTTTGTGTCAGAATCCTTTCCAGGATTTTCTCGGAAGTTGAAACATATTTGCAGAAGGAAAAAGCATCAGAGTAAAACAACAACTATCTGCAAATGGACAAAGAACTCAAAAGGGCAATTGGCAAAGAAACTTGACTACTTCTGTGACATATAACACTGCCAGATAATAAGTGAACTTATCACTGACAACCAGGGCAGATCAGAATTTTAGGAATGCTATCTAATTTTGAGACGTCTATATTAATAACATTTCCCCATCAAATACCAGCTAAGAAAGTCTATTGTCACTTATTTCACAATGTTTCCCATTTAATTTAATAGACCAAATAAGCCAAATGATTTTAGCATTTTCCTCCTTGTAGGAAGAGAGAGAAAATTTTTTGAGAAGTCTCAGGGACCCTCTGAAAATCCTCAGAGTAATCATTCTTCTGTCTACCAGGTCTAAAGAACGCCTTCATTCAGGATTTGAATATTTCTGAGGGAGAAGCTTGTCACAACATATCAAAAGTTTTTAAAATGTTGTTCAAATAGCACACAACACTCACTGTGAAACAATGCTCAGGTATCCATTCAAAGTGATAACCTAAAGAGTCAAAAATATTAAGAGTAACCTCAGCCATTATTTTCACAAAACAGATTCGTCTCTTAGGTAGACGTACTCAAAGGAACAGCTCTTACATCCTTTTACCAAGAGCAGATAAAAGGTTCAAGAAAATGTATCCTTTTAGAGAAAACTAAATTTGAATTTCTCCACCTACTTATGTTTCACATTCAAACTCATTCACTTAATTGAACTTACTTTAGTCTACTTGAGCAGGTATAAAACTCATTTCAGAATTCCTCCTTCACAAACCTTCTACATCTTTCTTTTTCATTTTCAGTACTTGTCCCAAAGTCTTTCTTTTTTCCTTTCTAGTACATCAGGAACAATTTATCTTTCTTAACCCATCAAACAAAAATATTTCCACTCTTTATACCTTTTTTACTGAAAACATACATTTTAACTTCCTTGAATACAAAGCTCTTTTGCTTAGTAATTTCCAGTAGCTTTAATTCCATAGGTTAGTTAGAACCTTTAACGCTTAACGGACCTAGTAAACACTAAAAAGGTAAACAATTATGAAATGTCTTTTATATCAGCATTCTCAACACTTCACAACTTAAGAAACATGCCACTTCGCAATAAAGCACAAGGCATGCTTTTTGATACACCCAAACTCTTTTAGCCTCTTCAATAAGAAGCCAAAACTAGATAACATAGATATGTTTAACAATAATGTGTGAGTGTTCCGTTCTATCAAAAAGTGACTCACATATTCATCTTTTTATCATTTAACTTAACTTGGCAAAACTCAAGATTGTTACCAAAAAGGATTTTGAAGCTGTTTTTTTTCCCCAAGTATACAGACCATAAAAGTTATTGTACTCACTTTTATGAGTTTTATGTATGTAAACCATTTGTTTCCAACAATTATGTTCAGATTACTATGGAAACCTCATGAGGCATTAGACAAAACTGGTCATTATTTAAAGCTATTATTTTGCTGACAAATTTAACAGACAACGTGAACTTATATGACTAGTAAACCGAGTCTGAATGCCTGCATCCTATGCAAATACTGACAACTCTGACAAGAAGACAATTTTCAATGAAACCAACAAACTTAAAGAAGCTTTCATTTACCAAAGGTTAATTCACGTCATGTTAACTTTGAAAGTCACTCTGTTATTTTCGACTACATTTAGAATTTAAGAAAGCCCTTGCTTTAAGCCAACTAAACAGAGATCTTAATTTTGGCCAGACCATCCAGGGGTTAAAATATCACATGTATAATGTACACATAGACACATATACACAGAGACTGTACAACTATTGTTTTAAAAACTACTGCCATGAATCAGGTACGGTAATATAAAGCTCACCAGTTACAAATCAAAACTTTGTTTTGAGCCTTTTTACTAATACTTATGGAGAAGACCCTCAAGTTGCTAGACTTTATGCTAGGGCACACTTATGGCCATTTATCCTTTCCCCTCCTTTTTTTTTTCAGTCTTAAGAATGAGTGATATGCCAGATAGCAGTTCCTGGAGAGGGGGGAAGATAATCCTTTTCATGGTAAAGGAACAAGGTGGAATCTGAACTTCCTCTAGAACTGTATTTCCAGTCTTGCAAGGATTTTCTAAGGACGGTTGCTCTTGATTTCTCAGAAACTGGACTGTAACTTGAAGGACGTTCTAGGTTGATCTACCTGTCCAACTGCACCAGAAAGGCAGAGAGAAACATCACACATTTTCTCCCAGCTGGAGTTTCTGGGGCATATCCCATACAATTGAAAGTGTTTCTAATTAGTTAGAATGACCCTGAGTGATGAGTCTTAAGGGATGCTTATCTCATTCCCCACGGCAGTAAAGCCAGTGTCCGACTGACAGTGAAGTGGAGAAGGGTGGAGTGCATACAAAGGGCTTGAACTGGCTGGAGGCCAGGGTTCCCAGTACCCGGGTTGAGAATGAAGTTCCTTGCAAAAGGTGTTCAAGTTTTCCTATTTTACAGAAGTTCCAGGTTCTGGTCAGGTCCAGCCTGAACTTAACCAAGACTTGGTGAGAACAGAGGACATGATGAGCAAAACAAAGAAAGGAAATGAAGACATCAGACCTCACCCTCGTGGCCGCTCAAAGAGGGTTCTCAAGAGAAGACTCACTCAACAGTTCCCGTGCTGGGGCACACTACTGTAGCATGACAGTTCACAGAATAAATCACAGGTCTGCCACCCTCATGGCCAACTCAGTAGGTGACTAAAACACTCAATGAGTCA
The DNA here is from genome assembly GCF_041296235.1 of Equus asinus. NCBI lineage: Eukaryota > Metazoa > Chordata > Mammalia > Perissodactyla > Equidae > Equus > Equus asinus. Next base: position 9,723,444 of record NC_091817.1, read on the forward strand.
ACCACCAAGAGAGGGCACCCTACTTGGGCTTTCCGGGGTGATCAGGCTCAGAAATGCCAAGTTTGGACTCCCAGGTGTGGAGGCCATGACTGTTGACAGATTTCTTTGCTTGCCTGTTGCAAAGCTCAAAAGGAGACGAAAATCGCCATTGCAACTCTAAGAAAGATGAAAGAGACAGGTCCATTACCTTGAAAATCCCCCCTGAACCTGGGGCAGCATCCTACCTGTCATTCCTACTGTGGGGTTCCTATAACAAGGGGTGATGGGGGTGTCCCCCAGCATTGCATCCATTGCATATCTTCCCTCGTATACCTGGAAGTTACAGGTGCCTGGTGAACATCCTTCCTATTCTACCTGGCAGTAATAGGTGCCTAATGAATGGTCCCCAAGACAAAGGGAGAAGTTCAAGAGAGAACAGGATGGAGAAAATTAGTGAGGCATTTTCCGCCGCTCTGGGGGACATTCTACCCAATTGCGTGTTGGAGGCATTCTCCAAGAAGGGCTTCCCATACGCAACCAAAGGTTAGACTTTGGTACTTTCCTTGAACTGGAGTCCCAATTGGGACATTCACACTGTTCAGAGCATGGTCAGGAGCCATGGGAGGTATCCTAATCCAACCTTAGGAAAAGAAACCTTACAGGGGAGTCTTGCAGATTGCTGACCATCCTAATGACTTAAGTGGCCGACCCGTGCCCACCTAAAATTTGTATATTAGAGATAGAGTCAGGAAGGAATGGAGTGATTCACTCTACATCGCCCTTAGGCTTAAAGTACTGATTCTCTTCAAGCTGAATGCCATGATTTGCCCTATAGAGTAGCCATGGGCAGCAAACGTGGATTCATACAGCTATCCAAGACAGTTCCTGATGGAGAAGTGAATTGTGATTCATCCTCGAAGCTGATGAGTCGGAAGAAAGATTTCTTGGTCTCTCAAGGCCTGGCAGAGGTGCTGTTTTATTTAGAGAATGGTACAGGATAACATAGGGACAGGACCCATGGGCAGTAAAGAGTTGCTTCCTGGGGACAGGACCTATGGGTAGTGAAGAGCTGCAGGCATGGGAACTGGACGCACCGGCAGTGAATAGCTGCTGCTGCTGCATCGGGAAAGGAGCCATGGCCAGTCAGATGTCCTGCTGCTGCCCTGAGTTGAGGGTAAGGACAAATTTTATAAGGCATGTGTACGTGACATTTTTACTGGAAAAAGAAAAGATGATGTAAAAAGCCATTAAATGACTTCAGTACAGATGGAGTCTGGTTATTGTGTGGTCGTATAACATTAGATACGAATTTGGCCATATAGATAGGCATGTAGGTGAGCATCGCCTGGGCTTCTCTCACTGGGGCACCTCTAATTCATACGAAAAAAAATTCACCGGGTCGTATGATTTGACATGTAGGCCAGGTAACCTTGGGCTTTTCGAGCTGGGGCAGCCTTAATCCACATCAATCGTCATTGTCTTTCTCAGCTATCTCCCATAGATACGCTTATCAGTCCGTTCTCCTTCATTCCAAGTTATGAATTTTGTGTTTCTTTAATCACCATGTGTTCTCTAGGCTGATGTGTGAGTGTTTTCATGATTGTTGGGCATTGCCTTTGAATTTCCATCGTTCACTTGAAGGAATCTTTGCTATCCTAGCCTAGGTCCAACTGAGCACTGAGAACACGAGGTGATCTTGGTTGGTTTGACATTCTGAGATCAGAAACTCCAAATTCTAGGTTGTCCAGGCAACCACCTTATGGACATAATGTTTCTGAGACAAATTAGAGAAATGTGATGAATTCCTGTCTCCAGGTAAGATATTTTTATGTCTCTTTTCTAAATTTGGGAAGGCTGGAACTTGACCCTGGATGAATGGTCCTCCTAGTAGATTACATCTAGATACGGCTTTACTTTATTTCTGTAGGGTTTGTAAGTTGTTTGATTTACACCCTAAGCTCTGGCATGTTTATTTTTCATTAAATATAAGTGTAATGTTCTAATTTTCAGCCAACTTCCTCACATATGCTGTCAAAACACATAGTCAATAATCTTCTACGGCCAGAGATGGGAGAGAATTTCACTGGTGCCAAACTGAGAACTCTAGCTTTGGATGTCAGCCTTCACTTTGGATTGGTGATTCCCAGAGGGAATGAAAAAATCCAAAAAGGTGTGCTGATTTGGGGCATAAAGGATTTGAGGCTGAAAGAGATTAGAGAAGATGAACTTCCAAGGACTGTGAATCTCCTCCAAATGCTTAATGATGCTACAGAAAGTAGACCATTGCAAATAGATTATGGGGAATACTATGAAGAGAATGTGTTCCGTGCTAAACAGATGAACCAAGGGAAAATGTTACCGTCTATGATGTTACGAGTAATTACATTCACGAATAATCACAGCAGGCCATCTTCTTCCCAAGTTCAGGAAAAATTTTGGTCCACAAGTAAAATTCAGGGCCAGCCATGTGTTCAGGAGTGTAAGTGCCCACATTCCTATTGGGTGGCCTGGGCTTCATGGATTCGCATCACTGGTGCTGATCAGATTAGTAACGTTGGGAAAGATAGATTTCATGGTATGGTGTGTACAGAGATCACAAAGAAGTCGAATTTGTGAGCATACATCAGAGATAGGCAATAGGAAAAAAACATGAAAATATTGCAATCTATGACACATCTGGTACACTTCCCTAAATACAGACTGAAGGAAGTGATGTGACCTGCATAGGTAGAATTGGCGGACTGCATGAGATGACACGATCATTGCACATCAGAGGCTTGAGTGGGCAACTTCAACTTTGGATGGACTCCAGGACTTTCACTGGGGAAAGTCTACACATTCGGCCATATTCACAAAATGTAACAGATAAAACCCAGGATAAACTTAAAGTAAAGAAACCATGTCTAGAGAGAATGTAGTAGACATTTAAAAGTTCAAGGATAAAGTTAGAAACCCACAAGAAATACAGGAAATGGAAAACTATTCAAGCTGGAAAGGGAGAGTAGTCATGTGCATAGAAGATGCTGGGACAACTTAGAAGTTTGAGGGAGTTTATGACATCACAGTGAACATGTCACCCAAGATGGCCTCATGGTTATAGTCTGAGGATTGTCCTAGGCTACGATACTCAAGTTAGAGATACCCAGAAGAGAATTTAAAAACAGAAACCAGGCACTGAAACTTGAAGAGAGAGAATACACGCTGATTAAAGGGGTAAGAAAGATGTCATTGTGAGGAAGCAATAATAGGGGACAAGTGCTGAGTGGAGAACATTGTAATCTACTCAAGTGTATGGGGAGGCCATGCTGATGCAAGCTTGAAACTTGATTTGAAACCAGAGGCTGGACTTGGGGCTTATCAGACCTACATTGTCCTTCTGCCTTAATCATAATCCAAAATTAAGAATGATCTCCTGAGGACACGGTAGACAATTATTGATGCTTCCTTTCCTATGCACCTAGCATTCATTGAAGAGAAGTCTCACTTTCCATAGCTCTGGCATTACAGAGGCCCATTGGGTACATGCTAATATGTCACAAGATATCTCTTTGAACACTTGAAGGAATGGACCCCCATCATGCTTCGTGTATGTCCCATTGTTTGACAGGGCTCCAGAATTGTGCTGAGAAGCACCCTATTCCAGACGGCTTTGTTGCTTTGTGAGGGCTGCCCTAACAGGCTAGTATGCTTGGTTTGGCTTCAATGAAATTCTCTCCCTGTATCTCTTGAAGTAGAATGATTATTAATATCGTGTATTGACAGCATATGTAAGGAGGTTGGCTCAAAATTAGAACATTACAATTATGTTTATAGAAAAATAAACATGCCAGAGCTGAGGATGTAAATCGAACAAGTAAAACACTCTATAGAAATATAGTAAGCCAGTATCTAGACATAATCTAGTGGAACACTCAAGGATAGGGAGTAAAGTTCGAAACTTCCCAAATGCAGAAATGAGACAGAAAAGTATCTTACCTGGAGCGGAGTTCATCAGATTTCTCTAATATGTCTCGGAAACATAACGTCCGTGAAGGCGGTTGCCAGCACAACCTCGAATCTGGAGTTTCTGATCTCAGAATGTCAAAGCAACCAAGACGACCACGTGTTCGCAGGGCTCAGTGTCACCTCGGCCAGGATAGCAGTTTCCTACAGGTGACCGATGGAAATTCCAAGACAACACGCAACAATCACGAAAAGACTCAGACCTCGGCATACAGAACATATGGTGATTACAGAAATACAAAAGTCATAGCTTGCAATGGAGGAGAACGGACTGATAAGCATATTGAAGAGAGATAGGTCAGAAAGACCGTAACGATTAGACTTTGGAAAAGAGAAAAAAATCCCTGAAAATGGAAGGTCAATAGAAATCACATCTGAATAATCCACAGTGAAAGACTTCAGTCATTAGACAGACTCTGACTGGACGTTTGAAAGTCCGAGAAAGTCACAACGCCAAAAACTGCAGTGAAGGTCAAACCTGGACTAACTGGGAAGGGTGAGTTATGGGACTGCTCCACGCGGGCTCTGAAAGCCTGCATCTAGGAAGCTAGACAGGACAGCAGACACACGATTCTGACAAATCCTCCGACATCACAGAGGGCCAGAAAAAGAAGCTGGCCTCATCTACACAGGGCCAGAGGTGGGCTCAAGTAGCATATCCAAGTCACGTCCCACTCAACTGCAGGTTGCCAATGGAACACGAAAGGGGCCAGCCAGTGGGGAAGTGGTGAAGTCCGCGCATTCTGGTTCAGGAGCCCAGCTTCGGCCACATGGAATCCTGCTGGTGAGCATCCTCACAGCTCGTCCAGACATTCTGGGGCAGATGTGTGAGGTAGTGTGAAGGTAGATGGGAAGAGACATTAGACTTCTCCACTCTTCCACAGCAAATACAGCAGCATGGCCCACAGATGTGAGCGCAGCCATAAACTTCTGCCAAAACAAAGCCAAGCGAAAGTTGCAAAGAATTGAAAAATTGAACCTCACATAAGAAAGCATGCCAGTAAGAAGTAAAAGATATCTAGCAATAACCTTGGCCAAACAGGAGAAAGCTATGGAAACCGAAATCCAGCAAAGATTCTGGGGAAGAAACTCCAGAAGACAAAAGGAGACGGAAGGCTATTCCGTGTTCTTCGAATGGAAGAACTAACACACTTGAAGCGTCCATACCGCATAAAGCCATCTCTGGATTCCATGCAGTCCCAGTCAATGTTGCAGCACTATTTCCCACAGAAATGGAAGAGAGAATCCTAGAGTTTCTATCCAGCAACAAAGGACACTGAATAGCCAAAGGAATACTGAGGAAAACGGACAAAGCAGCAGGCATCGCACTTATTGATTTCCAGATATAGGACGAAGTGCTAGGTACGGAAACAGCACAGCCTGGCGCCCAAAAGAGGCACACAGACCCATGGAACAGAATCGACAACCCAGAGGTCAACTGAAACACATATTTACAGCCCATTTTCGACCAGGGAGCGAAGAGGAGACAGCAGAGAAAGGAGAGTCTCGACAAGAAATGGTGCTGGGAAGACAGCACAGCCACATGGAACACCGTGAGAGTAGACCGTGATGTTACACCAGGGACACACACCACCTCGAAATGGATTAAAGCCTTGAACGGAAGACTTGAAAACGTGCAGCTAGTAAGAGAAAACGCAGGGAGCTTGCTCTTTGCAATCTGGCTTAGCCACCTGTTTGGAAGAAGCATGTGTGACCGGGCAAGGGAAACAAAGGAAACAAGAAACAAGCGGGACTCCATCCAATGCAGAAGCTTCTGCCCAGACAAAGACACCATCGACTGACTGCAAAGACTGTGCAACAACTGACAGCAGATGTTTGCAAACCGCACATCGGAGAAGGGGTGAACAGCCATAAGATCCAATGAACTCATACGTATTCACAGGAAAAAAAACAGCGAGCCCAATAAAACCAAGGCAAAAGATGGAAACAGACAGCTCTCCCAGGATGATAGAAAGATGGACAACAGGCTGTATGAAAACATGCTCGTCATTGTTAAGTCTCTGCTCAATGCAAATACAAACGGCACTGAGATAGCAGCTCACAGTGGTCAGAAGGGCTATAAGGATGAAGACAGGAAACAACAAGTTTCAGAGAGAAGGTGGAGAGAAGGCAAGCCTCCTGCACTGCTGGTGGGAGTGTAAACCTGTGCAGCCACTACGCGAAGTGGTGTGGAATTGCCTCAGAATTTTCAGAATCCATCTACCACATGATCCAGGTATTCCTCTGTGGCGTATATATCCAAAGATCTTGGAAATACTAATGCACAGAGATCCGTGCATCGCTGTATTCCCCACAGCCTTACTCCTGATATGCAACATTTGGAAGCCTCCCTGGTGCCCATCAAGGGACGAATGGAGAAGGAACATGGGCTATAGCCACACAATGGCATAGCACTCAGCTGTAGGGACACATGCAGTGCAGCCATTTGTGACCACCTGAATGGCTCCTGAGGGTATCAGGGGAACTGAAACAAGCACTGGGGTAAGGTCAAATACCACAGGATCTCACATACAAGGAGAAGAGGAAAAATGGACCAAGAAACAGGTAGCACGTGACATAGGATTGGCAGTTCCCAGAGGGAAAGGGGGGCGGGGGATGGAGGGACAAAGAGTTGATTAGGCACAAGTGTGTGGTGAGGGCCTGTAATGAGTCTTACGCTGGTGAAGATGATGTAGCCTACACAGAAGTCTAAATCTATGAGGATGTAGATTTGAAAGCTATAGTATGTTAGAATGCAGCGTTACAGAAATCAATTCACATAAAATCAAAACTCCAAAAAGGGGTGCAGATTTACAGCCTAAAGATTTGGAGGCTGAAAGAGATTAGAGAAGATGAACATCCAAGGATTAGCATTCGCCTCCAAATGCTTAATGATGATACAGAAAGGTAGACCTTTGCAAAGAGATGAAGAGGAATACTACCAAGAGAACATGGTCCGAGCCAAATCATGAATCAACGGAAAATGTTACCGACCCTGATGTTACTACCGCTTGCCTTCATGAATGATCGAAGCAGGCCAACATCTTCCCAAATTCAGGCCAAAGGTTGGTCCAAAAGCCCAATTTGGGGCCGGGCTGTGGTGTAGCAAGTAAGTGCCCACATCTGCTTGGGCGGCCCTGGCTTCACCGGCTAGCATCACGCTTGGGGATCAGATTACTAGCATTAGGAAATACAGATTTCAAGGTCTGGTGGTCACAGAGATCATAAAGAAGTAGAAATGGTGAGGAGACCTTATCAGTACGCACCAGAAAAGGATCCACGAGAATATTACAATCTATGAATGCATAAGGAACACTTCCCCAAATGATGAAGGAAGGAAACATGTGACCTGCCAAGCTGGAATTGTCAGACTGCTAGGATATCACACGATCAGTGTGCATCAGGGGAATGCCTGGGCAACTTCAACATGAGAGGGCCTCCTGGACGTTCTCCCATTTGGCCATATCCACAAAAGATAAGAGATAAAACCCGGGATAAGCTTAAAGGAAAGAAACCGGTGTCTAGAGGGAACATAGGAGACCCTTCAAGTCCTTGGAGAAAGTTAGAAACCGACAAGAAATCCAGAGCAAGGAAAACTATCCTACCTGGAAAGGGGGACTAGTCAGATTGGGATGAGACGGCTCTGAAACACTGTGTGCATTGATGTTGTCAGGACAGCTTAGAATCTGAGGGTGTTTATGACATCACGGTGAACATGTCACCCAAGATGGCCGCATGTTTACAGTCCGAGGATTGGCCTAGTCTAGGACACTCAAGTGAGAGATACCCAGAAACAGCTTTTCCAAACAAAAACTTGAAAGGATCAAACAGACTCTGATTCAAGGGAGAAGAAAGGAATCATTGGGAACAAGCGATAATAGATGGACAAGCACAGAGAGGAGAACATTGTCAACTGCTCAAGTAGATGGTGAGGTCGTGCAGATTCAATCTTGGAACTTGATTTGAAACAAGAGGCCAGACTTGGGGCTTATCAGACCTACATTGTGCTTCTGCCTTACTCATAATCCAAAGTACAGAATGATCTCTTGGGGACGTTGAAGAGAAGAATCGAGGACTCCTTTCGTAGGCCCCTAACATCCTTTGAAGAGAACTCTACCTTTGCATAGCTCTGGCCTTATGGGGGCCCACAGGCTACATGCTAAGGTTTCCCAAGAGATCTCTTTGAAGCCTTGAAGGCATGGACGCCTGTCATATTTGGGGTATGTAGCTTGGTTTGGAAGGGCTCTAGAAGTGTGCTGAAAAGCACCCTTTTCCAGAGGGCTTCATTCCTGTGTGAAGGCTGCCCTCCCAGGCTACAGTGCTCAGTTGGGCTCCAATGAAATTAACTCCCCCATCTCTTGCCGTAGAAGGAGTACTGATTCTGTGTTTTGACACCATATGGAAGGAGGTTGACTGAAAACTAGAACATTACCATGATATTTAAAGAAAAATACACACGCCAGAGCTGAGGATGTCAAGCAAACAGTAACAGACTCTGTAGAAATAAAGTAAGCCAGTATCTAGATGTAATCTAGGGGAGCGTTCAAGGTTCAGGGCTGAACGTCGAAACTTCCCAAATCCAGGGAAAGAGACGGAAGGATTTCTCACCTGGAGAGAGGAATTCATCAGACTCATCGAATTTGTCTCAGAACCATTGTGTCTGTGAAGGTGGTTGCCAGGACAAGGTGTAACCTGGAGTTTCTCATCTCACAATGTCAAATGAACCAAGATGGACACGTGTCCTCAGTTCTCAGTTGGACGTAAGCTAGGATAGCAAAGATTCCTTCAACTGACAGATGGAAATTCAAAGACAACATCCAGCAATCACCAAAGCACCCACATGTCGGCCTACAGAACATATGGTGATTAAAAAAATACAGAATTCCTAACCTAGAATGAAGGAGAACCCACTGATAAGTATATCGAAGGGAGAGAGATCAGAAAGACCACTACGATTAGACTAAGGAAAGAAAACAAGCTCCCAGAAAATGGAAGGCAACAGAAATCACACCTGAATACTCCACAGTGAATGAAGTCAGTGTTTACAAAGAGTCTGCTTGAACGTTTGAAAGTCCGAGAAAGTCACAACCCCAAAATTTGCGGTGAATGTCAAACCTGGGCTAACTGGGAAGGGTGAGTTCTCAGACTGCTCCAAGCTGGCTCTGAAACCCTGTGTCCATGATGCTTGCTGGGACAGCAGAGACCCAATTCTGACAAATCCCAGTGGACCGGAAAAACAACCTGGCCTCGTCTACACTGGACCAGATTTGGGCTCAAGTAGCATATTCAAGGCACATTCCACTCAACTGCAGGTTGCCAATGGAACACGAAAGGGGCCGGCCAGTGTTGCATAGGTGACGTCTGCGTGTTCTGTGTAGGCAGCGTGTGGTTGGCCGCGGGGAATTCTGGGGGTGAGCCTCCTCACCACTCGTGCAGCCTTTCTGGGGCAGGCGTCCGAGGTAGTGTAGAGGTAGATGGGAAGCGACATTAGACAGGGCCAGTCTTCCTCAGCAAATATGGCAGCATTGCCAGCAGATATGAGCACAGCAGTAAACATCTGCCTAAACAAAACCAATTAAAAGTTGCAAATGATAGAAAAACTGAACCTCAAAAAACAAAAAAGCATGCTAGAAAGAAAAACAAGTAATCTAGGGATAACCTGCACAAAACAGGTGAAAGCTATGTAAACCGAGAAATAGCAAACCTTTGGGAAAGAAATTCCAGAGGACACAAGGAAACGGAAGGGAATTCAGTGCTCTTGGAATGGAAGAAAACGAAGAAAGCATGAGGTATTATCACAATGATTCCTTTCTCATGCCTTGGATCAGCGTCTCTTTGGTCTCTTCAAGTTTCTGTGCCCGGTTTCTGTTTGGAAAATCTGTTTCTGGGTATCTCTCACTTGATTCTCCTAGCCTAAGCCAATCCTTGGACTGTAAACATGTGGCCATCTTGGGTGACATGTTCATCGTGATATCATAAACACCCTCAGAATTCTAAGTTGTACTGACAACCTCCATGCACTCAGTGTTTCACAGCCATCTCATACCAGTCTGACTACTCCCGTTTTCCAAGTAGGATAGTTTTCCCAGTTCTGGATTTCTTGTTGGTTTCTAACTTTCTCCTCGAACTTTGAAAGGTCTACAACATTCCCTCTAGACACGGGTTTCTTTCCATGAAGATTATCCCCGGTATTCTCCCTTATCTTTTGTGGATGTGGTCAAACGGGTGGACCTTCCCCAGAGAAATTCCTGGAGCTCCTCCCAAGTTGAATTTGCCCAGGCAATTCTCTGATGCACAATGAGCGTGTCATCTCCTAGGAGTCTGACAATTCCACATGGGCAGGTCACATGTTTTCCTTCCTTCATCATTTGGGAAATTGTACCTTATGCATTCATAGGTTGTAATATTCTCAGCCTTCATTTTCCGGTGTGTATTGAAAATGCCTCCTCAGAATTTCTACTTCTTTATGATCTCTGTGCCTACCATACTGTGAAATCTGTATTTCCTAATGCTAGCAATCTGATCTGCAACCCTGATGATAGCAGGTGAAGCCCGGGCCGCCCAATCAGAACTTGGGCACTTACCTGCTACACCACAGGGCCGACCCTGAATTGGGCTTTTGGACAAACATTTGGCCTGATGTTGGGAAGATGTTGGCCTGCTTCGATCATTCGTGAAGGCAGTTAGTAACATCATGGACGGTAGCATTTTCCGCTGGTTCACGAGTTTAGCATGGAACACGTTCTCTTGGTAGTGTTCCTCTTCGTCTCCTTGCAATGGTCTACCTTTCTGTAGCGTCATTAAGCATTTTGAGGTGATTACCAATCCTTCGAAGTTCATCTTCTCTAATTTCTTACAGACTCCAAAGCTTTAAGCCGTGAACCTTAACGTCTTTTGGGAGTTTTGATTTTACGTGAATTGTTTGCCATAACCCAGCATTATAACATCCTATACCTTTCAGATCTACATCCTCATAGATTTAGACTTCTGTGTACGTTACATCATCTTCACCACCATAAGCCTAATTACAGGCCCTCACCACACACTTGTGTCAAATCAACTATTTCTCCCTCTGGGTCCCGCCACCTTTCCCTCTGGGAACCAGAAATCCCATGTCACGTGCTACCTGTTTCTTGGTCCTTTTTTTCCTCTTCTCCTTGTAAGAGAGACCATATGGTATTTGACCTTCCCTGTGGGGCTTGTTTCCATGCCCCTAAAACCCTCAGGAGCCATTCTGTTGGTCACAAATGGCTGGAAGGCATCTGTTCCTGCAGCTGAGTGCTATGCCGTTGTGTGGCTATAGCCCATCTTTCTTGTCCCTTGATGGGCACCAGGGAGGCTTCCCTGTCTTCGATATCGGGAGTAAGGCTGTGGTGAGCACAGCGGTGCACGGATCTCTGTGCATTAGCATTTGCATGTACTTTGGATATATACGCCACATAGGAGTACCTGGATCATGTGGTAGATGGATTCTGAAAATTCTGAGGCAATTCCACACCACTTTGCGTAGTGGCTGCACCGGTTTACACTCCCAGCAGCAGTGCAGGAGGCTTGCCTTCTCTCCACCTCCTCTCTGAAACTTGTTGGTTCCTGTCTTCATCCTTATAGCCATTCTGACCACTGTGAGCTGCTATCTCAGTGCCGTTCGTATTTGCATTGAGCAGAGACTTAATGATGATGAGCATGTTTTCATACAGCCTGTTGTCCATCTTTCTGTCTTCCTGGGAGAGCTGTCTGTTTCCATCTTTTGCCCAGGATTTATTTGGCTCTTTGATTTTTCTCCTGTGGAGACGTATGACTTCATTGGATCTTTTGGCTATTCACCCCTTCTCCGATGTGTGGTTTGCAAACCTGCTGTCGCAGTTGTGACGTCTTTGCAATGAGTCGATTGTGTCGTTGGCTCGGCAGAAGCTTCTGTGTTGAATGGAGTCCCGCTTGTTTCTTGTTTCCATTGTTGCCCTTGCCCAGTCACACATGCTTCTTCCAAATAGGCGGCCAAGCCAGATGGCAAAGAGCAAGCTGCCTGCATTTTCTCCTAGAAGTGTCACAGTTTCAAGTCTTCCATTCAAGGCTTTAATCCATTTCGAGGTGGTGTGTGTCCCTGGTGTAACATCACGGTCTACTCTCACGGTGTTCCATGTGGCTGTGCAGTCTTTCCAGCACCATTTCGTGTCTAGAGTCTCTTTTCTCCGCTTTCTCCTCTTGGCTCCCTGGTCGAAAATGGGCTGTCCATAGGTGTGTGAGTTGATTTCTGGGCTCTTGATTCTGTTCCATGCATCTGTGTGCCTCCTTTGCAGACCAGGCTGTGCTGTTTTGGTACCTAGCTCTTCGTCCTATATGTGGCAGTAAGAAAGTGTGATAATTTCTGCTGTGTTCGTTTTCCCCAGGATTCCTTTTGCTATTCAGGGTTCTTTGATGCTGGATAGAAACTTTAGGATTCTCTCTTCTATTTCTGTGGGAAAGATTGCTGCAACTTTGACTGGGACTGCATGGAATCCAGACATTGCTTTGTCGACAAAAGTAATCCGTAACCAATCTGTAAATGAAAATTTGGGGGAGTTTATTCTGAGCTTCAATCTGAGGATTATAACCCGGGGCCTTTCTACCCAAAGGAAGAAAGAGCATCAGAGAAGTGGGGTGCACAGACTGGTTGTATTCCCCTCATAGAGGATGTTTCACATAGGATTGAAATGTCCCATTTACAATAGTCGCGAGACTGCTCTGTTGGCACAGCGATTGATGGAAATAGCAGGTAGGTCTTCTGTCTCAGTGAACACAGTAGGCTGGCAGTCTGTGGTCTCCAGCTGACTGGTCACAGGTGAGCTGGGTGGTCAAAGGTGAGTGCAGCAATCAGTTCCTAGACTAGGGAGAAATGCTTGTCCCTAAAGAGATCCTAATGTGGGGGGAAGTGGCACCTTTACCTCAAGGGCCATAGGAAATGTCTAAGCAGATATGCAATGTGTGCTAAATAGCCATAGTCAGGCCCTTTTGGAAAAAACAAAATCAGGCCGAATTAGGTCTATACCAAATGGCTTCCTCATATAGTCCAATATATCCAATTGCTTCCCATTTTTATTTGTCAGCTTTATGCCATATGGACGTTTGAAGTGTGTCCGTTGTTCCATTCGAAGCGCACGGAATAGCCTTGCATTTCCTTGTGTCTTGTGGAATTTCTTTCCCCAAAACTTTGCTAATTTTTTGTTTCGATCACTTTCTCCTGTTTGACCAAGGTTATTTGCAGATATCATTTTCTTCTCACTGGCATGGGTTTTTTTTGAGGTTCAGCTTTTCTATTCTTTGCAACTTTTAATTGGTTTTGTTTGGCAGAAGTTTATGGCTGTGCTCAAATCTGCTGGCCGTGCTGCCCTCTTTGCCGAGGAAGAGTGGCGCTGTCTAAAATAGCTTCCCATCTGCCTCTACACTAGCTCGCACGCCCGGCCCAGAATGGCTGGACGAGCGTTGAGGAGGCTCACCCCCAGGATTACACGCGGCTGACCCTGGCCTGCTGACCCAGAACACGTGGACTTCACCGCTGGCCCACTGGCTGGACCCTTTCATGCTGCATTGGCAACCTGCGGTTGAGTGGAATTTGACTTGAATATGCTACTTGAACCCAACTCTGGCCCTGTGTAGATGAGGCCAGGTTGTTTCTGTGGCCCACTGTGATGTCGGAGGATTTTTCAGAATCGTGTCTCCTCTGTCCAGTCTAGCTTGGTGGACACAGGGTTTCAGAGCACACGTGGAGCAGTCTCATAACACACCCTTCCCAGTTAGGCCAGGTTAGACGTTCCCTGCAGTTTTTGGGGTTGTGACTTTCCCGGACTTTCAATCGTTCAAGCAGAGTCTGTCTAAAGACTGACATCTTTCACTGTGGATTATTGAGGTGTGATTTCTGTTGGCCTTCCATTTTATGGGACCCTGTTTGCTTTTCCATGGTCTAATCGTCATGTTCTTCATGAGCTTGTCCTTTGACATGCTTATCAGTGCATTCTCCTTCACTCCATTTTAGGAATTTTGTATTTCTTTAATCAGCATATGTTCTGTAGGCCAAGGTGTGAGTCCTTTTGTGATTGTTGGGTGTTGTCCTGGAATTTTCCTCGTTCACTTGAGGGAATCTTTGCTATCCTAGCCTAGATCCAACTGAGCACTGACTACACGTGGTCATCTTGGTTCGTTTGACATTGTGGGAAGATAAACTCCAGGTTCGAGGTTATCCTGGCAACCACTTTCATGGGCCCAATGGTTCCGACACAAATTAGATGAATCTGATGAATTCCTCTCTGCAGGTGACAGACCTTCTGTCCCTTTTCTGGATTTGGGAAGTTTTGAGCTTGACCACTGATCCTTGAACTTTCCACTAGATTACATCTAGATATTGGCTTACTTTATTTCCACAGGGTTTGTTATTTGTTTGATTTACATCCTCAGCTGTGGCATGTTTATTTTTCTTTAAGTATAATGGTAATGTTCTAATTTTCTTCCATCCTCTCTACGTGTGGTTTCGAAACACATAATCAATACTCCTTCTACGGTAAGAGATATGGGGAAAGAATCTCACTGATCCCACTGAGCCCTGTAACCTGGGAGGCCAGCCTTCACAAAGGATGGAAGCCCTCTTCAAAAGGGTACTTTTCAGCACACTTCTAGAGCCCTTCCAAACCAAGAGACATACCCAAGCTTGGCAGGGGTCCATTCCTTCAAGGCATCAATGAGCTCTCTTGTGACATATTGGCATATACCTAGTGGGACCCGTGACTTGAGAGCTGTGGAAAGTGAGAATTTTCTTCAAGAATGCTAGGGGCATAGGAAAGGAGGCCTCGATTCTTCTCTTCAATGTCCTCAATTGATCATTCTTGACTTTGTATTATGGGTAAGGCAGAAGGACAACGTAGGTCTGATAAGCCCTGGGTCCGGCCTCGTTTTTCAGAACACATTTCCAGCTTGAATCAGCATGGCCTCCCTAGACTTCCGTAGATGACAATGTTTTCCTCTGAGTACTTGACCCTCTATTGTCTCTTCTTCCCAATGATTCCTTTCTCATCCCTTGAATTAGCGTCTCTTTGATGTCTTCAAGTTTCTGTCCCTGGTTTGTGTTTGGAAAAGCTGTTTCTGTGTACCTCTCACTTGAATATCCTAGCCCAGGCCAATCTTCGAGCTGGAAACCTATGGCCAACTTTGGTGACATGGTCACCGTGATGTCATAAACACGCTCAGAATTCTAAGTTGTCCTGACAACCTCCATGCACACAGTGTTTCAGAGCCATCTCATACCATTCTGACGACTCCCCCTTTCCAGGTGCGATAGTTTTCCTTTTTCTGGACTTCTTGTCGGTTTCTAACTTTATCCTAGAACCTTGAGAGTTCTACTACATTCCTTCTAGACAGTGGTTTCTTTCCTTTAAGATAGTCCTGGGATTTATCTCTTATCTTCTGTGGATGTGGCCAAATGTGTGGACTTCCCCACAGAAAGTCCTGGAGTCCCTGCAAAGCTGAAGTTACCCAAGCAATCCTCTGATGAGCAATGATCATGTCAACTCATAGCAGTCTGGTGTTTCCACCTTGGCAGGTCAGATGTTTTCCTTCCTTCATCATTTGGGGAAGTGTACCTGATGTGTTCATAGATTGTAATATTGTCATGGTTCATTTCCTGGTGTGTATTCATAAGGTATCCTCACAATTTCTACTTCTTCATGATCTCAGTCGGCACCATACCTTGAAATCTATATTTCCTAATGCTCCTAATCGGATCTGCACCTGAGATGCCAGCCTGCCAGTCCCAGGCAGACCAAGTGGAACATGGACACTTACCCACTTCACCAGAGGGCTATCCCTGAATTGCACTTTTGGACTAACCTTTGGCTTGAACTTGGGAAGATGTTGGTCTGCATTGTTTATTCGTAAAGGTAATTACCAGTAACATCGTGGACAGCAGCTTTTTCAGTTGGCTCAGGAGTATAGCACGGGTCAGGTTCTGTTGGTAGTGTTCCTCTTCATCTCTTTGCAATGGTCTACCTTTATGTTGCATCATTAAGCATTTCGAGGTGATTGTCAATCCTTTGAAGTTCATAATCTCTAAACTCTTTCAGCCTGCAAACTTTATCCCTTAAACCTGCTTGCCTTTATGGAGTTTTGATTTTAGGTGAATTGATTTCCATAACCTAGCATTAGAAAATCCTATAGCTTTCAGATTTACATCCTCATAGATTTAGACTTCTGTGTATGCTACATCTTCTTCCCCACAGTAAGCCTAATTACAGGCCCACACCCCACACTTGTGCCTAATCAACTCTTTCTCCCACCGTCCACTGCCACCCGTTCCCTCTGGGAACCACCAATCCCATATCACGTTCTACCTGTTTGTTGGTCCTTATTTTAATCTTCTGCTCATAAGTGAGATGCGATGGTATTTGATTTCTCCCTTGGGCTTCTTTCAGTTCCGCTCCCACCCTCAGGAGTGATTCTGCTGTCACAAATCGCTGGACTGCACTGTTTCTTACAGCTGAGTGTTTTGCCTTTGTGTGCATATAGCCCAACTTCCTTCTCCATTGGTCCTTTGATGGGCACCAGGGCGACTTCCAAGTCTTGGATATCGGGAGTAAGGCTGTGGTGAACACAGCGGGGCACAGATCTGTGTGCATTAGTGTTTCGCAGTTCTTTGGATAAACACGCTGGAGAGGAATAGCTGGATCATATGGTAGATGGATTTGGAAATTTCTGAGGCAATTTCACATGGCTATGCGTAGTGCCCTCACCGGTTTGCACTCCCACCAGAGGTGCAGGACTCTTCCCTTCTCTCCACCTTCTCTCTGACACTTGTTGTTTCCTGTCTTGTTCCTTATAGCCATTCTGAACACAGGGAGCTGTCATCTCATTGCCATGAGGATTTGCGTTGGCCTTATACTTAATGGTGTTGAACATGTGTTCATAGAGCTGTTGGCCACCTTTCTGTCTTCTTGGGGTAAATCTCTGTTTCCATCTTCTGCCCAGGTTTTAATGGGCTTGTTGTTTTTTCTCTTGTGGAGACGTGTGTGGTCATTGGGTCTTTTGGCTATTCAGCCCTTCTCAGATGTGTGGTTTGAAACATCCTCTCCCTGTTGTTGTGCTGTCTTTGCATTGAGTGGATGGTTTCCCCAGCTGGACAGAAGCTTCTACGTTGGATGGAGTCCTGCTTCTTTCTTCTTTTCTTTGTTGCCCTTGCCCAGTCACACATGCTTCTTCCAAATAGGCGGTTACCCCAGATGGCAAAGAGCAAGCTGCCTGTGTTTTCTCCTAGAAGTTTCACTGTTTCAAGACTTCCGTTGAAGGCTTTAATCCATTTCGAGGTGGTGTGTGTGCCTGGTGTAACATCATGATCTACTCTTATTGTGTTACATATGGCTTTGCAGTCTTCCCAGCACCATTTATTTTAGAGACTCTCCTTTCTCCACTGTCTCCTCTTGCCGTCCTCATTGCAAATGCGCTCTCCATATATGTGTGAATTGACCCTTGGGTTCTGCATTCTGTTCCATTGGTCTTTCTGCCTGTTTTTGGGACCAGGCTGTTCTGGTTCGGTACCAAGAGCTTCGTCCTACATGTTGAAATCAAAGTGTGATACGTCCTGCTTTGTTCGTTCTCCTCAGAATTCCTTTGGGTATTCAGGGTCCCTTGTTGCTGGATAGAGACTTTAGGATTTTCTCTTCTATTTCTCTGGGAAAGATTGCTGCAAATTTGACTGGGATTGCATGCAACCCAGAGATTGCTTTATCCATTGCGGACGTTTCTGGTGTTTCAGATCTTACATTCCTAGAGCGGAATACCCTTCTGTTTCCTTGTGTTTTCCGGAATTTCTTTCCCTCAAGCTTTGCTAGTTTTCACTTTCCATAGCTTGCACCTGTTTGTCTAAGCTTATTCCTAGAAATCTTATTCTTCTTACTTGCATGTTTTTTTCCCAGAGGTTCAGTTTTTCTATTCTTTGAAAATTTTCATTGGTTTTGTTTTGGCAGATGTTTATGGCTGTGCTCACATCTGGAGGCAATGCTGCTGTATTAGCTGGGCAAGAATGACGCTGTCTGACGTTGCTTCCCATCTGCCTCTACACTACCTTGGACGTCTGCCCCAGAATATCTGGATCATCGGTGAGGAGGTTCACCTCAAGGATTCTGCATGGTCTGCCCCGGGTGCCGACCCAGAATTTGCGGACTTCACCACTGCACCACTGGACAGCACCTTTCATGTTCCGTTGGAAACCTGCCTTTGATGTGGAATGTGATTTGAATATGCTATTTGGGACAAATCTTGCACTGTGTAGACGAGGCCAGTTTGTTTTTCTTCTTCACTGTGATGTCAGAGGATTGCTCAGAATTGTGTCTCTGCTATCACAGCAAACATCATTGACACAGGTTTTCAGAGCCAGATTTTAACAGTCTCATAACTCACCCTTACCAGTTAGCCTAGGTTTGACATTTGCTACAGTTTTTGGGTTTGTGACTTTCTCTGTCTTTTGAACGTTCAGGGAATGTCTAAAGCGGACATCTTACATTGTGGATTATTCAGGTGTGATTTCTGTGTGCCTTCCATTTTCTGCGACGGTTTTTTGTTTTCCATGTTATAATTGTTGATATGGGCTCGGCGAGCTGAAGACTCGAATGAAAGATTTCTCGGACATTGAAGGTCTGGCACTGGTGCTGTTTTATTTAGAGAATAGTACAGGATAGCATGGGGACAGGACCCATGGGTAGTGAAGAGTTGCTGCTGCTCCTTGGGGATGGGACCCATGATCAGTCAAAGCTCCTGCTGCTGCCCTGAGTTGAGGGTTAGTGCTAGTTTTATAAGTCATGGGTACATGATTTATTTTTACTGGAAAAAGAAATGATGTGGTAAAATGTCTTTAAATGATTTCAGTGCAGATGGGGTCTGCTTATTGTGCAGTCATATAACTTTAGATACGGATCTGCCCCTGTAGATCAGCATGTAGCTGAGGATACGCTGAGCTTCTCTCCCTGAGTCAGCCCTAATTCCACCTGCTCATATAGTTTGGCATGTAGGCCTGATCACCTTGGGCTTCCCTAGCTAGGGCAGCCTTAATCCACATCATAAACGCCCCCTGAACCCATTTGGACTGGAGAGGTTTGGGGATATGGACGATGGTCAGTCTTCTGTAACTACTTATGGCTGTACAAGGTTGCAGAGCTGTCCCTAAATGGGGTCACAGGTACAGGTAGGATGTTCAGTGGACTGGAAGGCTTCACCTGTGGAGTTCAAGGCTGACAAGGTATACAGAGCCTCTGGAGACGAGAGAATCATTTGACGAGAGGTGGTCCAGGAGGTGAAACTTTTTTCACATGCGGGAGACAGACAATAAAACAGACAACAAAATATCATAAGAAATACAAGCAGTATGTTTAACCCAATGTATAACGTATTGAAGTAGTGCAGAAACCTGGTCCTGACTTGGAGTTCAACCAATCGTTTAGAGTTAGGGTTGATAAGACATGGATTTAATTTGGTGGTTGGGATAGGAAGCCAGAAATATTTTGACGGTAGTCAGGAATATAGACACAACATTCAGTTTTTATAATTGCATAGGTGCCCCCTTGTGCTGCTGTCAAGACATCCAGTGCCATTTGGATTTGGAGGACTGCCTTACACACTTGGGATACTCCTAAATTGAGCAGCAAATTGGTATGTTGTGCATCATTTAATGCCTTCATAATAAATTTGTTTAGGATTCCATGTGCAAGACGACACTTTTGATTCCTAATTTGGGAAGGAAAATTGCTGAAAGATGGTCATACCAGTGGAAGACAGACCTGGTTCAGTGCTGCTGCAGGTTGGGTAGGATAGCAGGAGGAGATATAGTAAATGTAGTTCTACCCTGCATCCAGACAAAGCCTAGTGTGCATTGTGCAATCCACTGAGGTGGCAGCAAAGGCCATAAATTGGAGCCGCATAGCCACTGAGCCCCATTAGGGACTAACCATATCGTGCTGGGCTGTCTATCCAAGTCAGTCCCAAACCAATCAGTACTTTTTTAAGACTATGATATGAGAACACATATAACAGCGAATTTTTCCCATAAGTCGGCTGTTATTAGGCCATGTATCACAAGTGTGATTGGTTTGTTCTCAACAGAGAGTGACCTTTTACTGAGTTGACCACTAGTAGGAGTGAACCAAATACATTCATCCCAAATTTCATATGGCCCATCCTGTGTGTATCGATAAGTTGTGGACTTTACCTTGGGAACTTGTTTCTGATCCACCTGTGATAAGGCAAATCTAGTTAGTATTTGGGGAGTAGTTTTAAAGGAAAATGTTTGATTGTGGCCAGGGAACTCGCAGGTGTCAGACATAGATGAGCACAAGGAGACATTACGATTAGTAATAGATGAATCTTGTGGATGAAAAGAGCTAGAATCTAATATCCATGAATGCCTACTATAGCTTCTACAGAAACATAATTTTTTCTCTCTTAAATCACCCTCATTTTTACAAAAGATAGCCAAATCGGGATTAACAGGTTTGCAAGTAAAGTGTAGTTTCAATACAACTTGCTCCAATTATTTACATAACAGCTACAAGAATAGCAATTGTTTATACAGGCTTTTTTAAGTATACTTTGCTGGAAATTTTTATGAGGAATCACAGATTCAACTGTGAAGGCCTCTAGAGGCCAGAAAAGCCAAGCCAAGGATTTGCCATCAGATTTTGCCTGCAGTACTTACAGATTTGAGTGGAGTTCTCTTTCAGGTCCCCCAAAGTATCACCGAGGTGATCAGACCAAGAAAGCCAATGTTGGGGCTCCCAGTGTTGGAGGACTTGACTCTTGAAAGATTTATTTGTTTCCCGGTTGAAAAGCTCAAAAGGAGATGAAAATGGCCATTGTAACTCTAAGAAAGGTGAGACAAGTCCATTACATTGAAAATCCCCCCTGAACCTAGGGAAGCATCCTACCTGTTGTTCCTACTGTGGGGTGCCTATAGCAAGGGGTGATGGGGGTGTCCCCCAGAATTGCATCCCTTGGATACCTTCCCTGCTATGCCTGGCAGTAACAGGTGCCTGGTTAACATCTTTCCTATTCTGCCTGGAAGTAATAGGTGCCTGGTGAGTGGTCCCCAAGAGAAAAGGAGAAGTTTAAGAGAGAACATGACGGAGAGAAATAGTGAAGAAGTTTCCGCCACGCTGGGGTCATTCTACCCAATTGCGTGTTGGAGCGATTATCCAAAGAAGGGTTTCCAATACTCAGCCAAAGGTTAGACGTTGGTACTTTCCCTGAACTGAAGTCCCGATTGGGACATTCACACCGTTCAGATGGTCAAGTGCATGGGAGGTATCCCAATCCAGCTTTAGGGATAGAAACCTTCCACGAGAGTCTTGGAGATTGCCAACCATCCTAATGACTTAAATGGCTGACCCTTTCCCACGTAAAATTTATGTATTAGAGATAGGGTCAGGAAGGAATGGATTAATTCATTCTACATCACTCTTAGGCTTAAGGTACTGATTCTCTTCAAGCTGAATGCCAGATTTGCATCATAGAGTAGCCATGGGCAGCAAACATGAATTCATACAGCTATTCAAGACAGTTCCTGATGGAGAAGTGAATTTAGATCCATCCTCGAAAAAGAGAGAGGCACAAGGAAGGAAAGGGCACTTATCAGAATTCGAGCTCACAAACCAATGAAGCACGTTCCCCATATGGGCCACAAGATATGATGCATGGTCGGCAAGCTCAAGAGTTGAAAATAAGATTTCTTGGACCCTCAAGGTCTGGCAGTGGTGCTCTTTTATTTAGACAATGGTACAGGATAGCATTGGGACAGGACCTATGGGCAGTGAAGCGCTGCTGCTGCTGCTGCATTGGGAAAGGACCCATGGGCAGTCACAGCTCCTGCTGCTGCCTGGAGTAGAGGTTAAGGGCTAATTTTATCAGGCCTGGGTACATGATTAATTTTTCCTGGAAAAAGAAAAGATGAGGTAAAAAGTCATTACATGATTTCAGTTCAGATGGGTTCTGAATATTGTGTGGTCTTATAACACTAGATACGAAACTGGCCCCATAGATAGGCATGTAGGTGAGCATGACCTAGGCTTCTCTCACTGGGGCACCTCTAATTCATACCAAAAGAAATTCAACGGGTCATATAGTTCTGCATGTTCACCAGCTAACCTTGGGCATTCGAATGGGGGCAGCCGTAATCCACATCAATCCTCATGGTCTTTCACAGCTGTCTGCAATAGATATGCACATCAGTGTGTTCTCCTTCATTCCAAGTTAGGAATTTTGTATTTCTTTAATCACCATAAGTTCTCTAGGCCGATGTGTGTACTTTCGTGATTGTTGGGTTTTGTCTTTGAATTTCCATCGTTCACTTGAAGGAATCTTGGCTATCATAGCCTAGGTCCAACAGAGCACTGAGAACACGAGGTCATCTTGGTTGGTTTGATATTTTGAGATCAGAAACGCCAAATTCTAGTTTTTCCTGGCAACCACCTTATGGACATAATGTTTCTGAGACAAATTAGACAAATCTGATGAATTCCTCTTTCCAGGTAAGATATTTTTATGTCTTTTTTTCTGAATTTGGGTAGGCTAGACCTTGACTTCGCATCCTTCATTTTTCCAGTAGATTACGTCTAGATACTGGTTTACTTTATTTCTGTAGGGTTTTCTAGTTGTTTGGTTTACATCCTCAGCTCTGGCATGTTTATTTTTCGTTAAATATAAGTGTAATATTCTAATATTCAGCCAACTTCCTCACATACGGTGGCAAACCACATAATCAATACTCTTCTATGACAAGAGACAGGGGGAAAGAATTTCATTGGGGCCAAATGGAGCATTTTAGCTTTGATGGCAGCCTTCACTTTGGATTGGTGGTTCCCAGAGGGAAAGAAAAAATCCAAAAAGCTGTGCAGATTTACGGCATAAAGCTTTTGAGGATGAAAGAGATTAGAGAGGATAAACTTTCAAGGATTGTGAATCTCCTACAAATGCTTAATGATGCTACAGAAAGGTAGACCATTGCAAATATATTAAGAAGAATACTACAAAGACAACATGTTCCGTGCTAAACTCATGAACCAAGGGCAAATGTTACCTTCTGTGAGGTTACTACTCATTACCTTCACGAATAATCACAGCAGGCCAGCTTCTTCCCAAGTTCAGGTAAAAGATTGGTCCAAAAGTAAAATTCAGGGCCAGTCATGTGTTCTGGTGTGTAAGAGCCCACGTTCCTAGTCTGTGGACTGGGACACATGGATTCGCATCACGGGTGCTGATCAGATTAGTAACATCAGGAGAGATAGATTTCATGGTATGGTGCGGGCAGAGATCATACATAAGTGGAAATTGTGAGCATACCTTATCCATATGCACCAGGAAAACAACATGAAAATATTGCAATCTATGACGCATCTGGTAGACTTCTCAAATACAGAATGGAGGAAGTGATGTGACTTGCATAGGTGGAATTGTCGGACTGCACAAGATGACACGATCATTGAACATCAGAGGATTGGCTGGGCAACTTCAACTTGGGAGGGACTCGTGGACTTTTTCTGGGGAAAGTCTACATATTTGGCCATATCCACAAAATTTGACAGATAAAACCAAGGATAAACTTAAAGTAAAGAATTCAGTGTCTAGAGAGAATGTAGTAGACATTTAAAAGTCCAAAGATAAAGTTATAAACACACAAGAAATCCAGGAAATGGAAAACTATCAGACTGCTATCAGATGCCTCTGAAATACTGTGTGCATGGAAGATGCTGGGACAACTGAGAAATTTGAGGGTGTTTATGACATCACAGTGAACATGTCACCCAAGATGGCCTCATCTTTATAGTCCGAGGATTGTCCTAGGCTACGATACTCAAGTGAGAGATACCCAGAAAAGAATTTAAAAACAGAAACCAGCACTGAAACTTGAAGAGTTAGAATTGCCGCTGATTAAAGGGATAAGAAAGAAGTCATTGTGGAGAAGCAATAAATAACAGAGAGGCAAGCACTGAGAGGAGAACATTGTTATCTACTCAAGTAGATGTGGAGGCCGTGCTGATTGAAGCTTGCAACTTGATTTGAAACCAGAGGCTGGACTTGGGTCTTATCAGACCTACATTGTCCTTCTGCTGTAATCATAATCCCAAATCAAGAATGATCTCCTGAGGACATTGTAGAGAAGGATCGATGCTTCCCTTCCTATGCCACTAGCACTCATTGAAGAGAAGTCTCACTTTCCATAGCTCTGGCTTTACAGAGGCCCACTGGGTACATGCTAATTTGTCACAATACATCTCTTTGAACCCTTGAAGGACTAGACCCCCATCATGCTCCGGATATGTCACATTGTTTGGCAGGGCTCCAGAAGTGTGCTGAGAATCACCCTTTTCCAGAGGGCTTCATTGCTCTGTGAGGGCTGCCCTACCAGGCTAGTGTGCTCAGTTTGGCTCCAATGAAATACTCTCCCCCATCTCTTGGAGTAGAATGATTACTGATGACGTGTATTGACACCATGTGAAAGGAGGTTGTCTGAAAATTAGAACATTACAATTATCTTTATAGAAAAATAAACATGCCATAACTGAGGTTGTAAATCAAACAAATAACACACCTTATAGAAATACAGTAAGCCAGTATCTAGACGTAATCTAGTGGAACGTTCAAGGATCGGAGGTCAAGATCAAAACTTCCCAAATCCAGAAATGAGACAGAAAAGTATTATTACCTGGAACGGAATTCATCACATCTGTCTAATTTGTCTCGGGTACATTATGTTCATGAAGAAGGTTAACATGACAACCTAGATTTTGGAGTTTAAGATCTCAGAATGTCAGACCAACCAAGATGAACACGTGTTCACAGTGCTCATTTTGACCAAGGCTAGCATGGTAAAGATTGCTACAAGTGACCAATGTAAATTCAAAGACAACACCCAACAATGAAAAGCACTCACACGTAGGCCTATAGAACATAGGGTGGTTAAAGAAATAGAAAATTGATACCTTGGGATGATGGAGAACTGGCTGACAAGCATACCAAAAGGGAAATCTGAGAAAGACCACGATGATTATGCTATGGAAAACAAAATGGGCTCAAAAGAAGGAAGGCAAACACAAATAACACCTGAATAATCCACAACGAAAGATGTCAGGCTTTAGACAGACTCTGCTTGAACTTTTGAAAGTCAGAAAGTGTCACAAACCAAAAAAACTGCAGTGAGGTAAAACCTGGGCTACCTGGAAAGGGTGGGTATGAGACTCCTCCAAACGTCCTTTGAAACCCTGTGTCCATGAAGATTGCTGGGAGAGCAGAGACATAATTATGACAAATTCTCTGACATCGCAGTTGACCGAAAATACAAACTGGCTACATCTACTCAGTGCCAGAGTTGGGCTGAAGTAGCCTATTTAAGTCACATTCCACTCAAATGCAGGTTGCCAAGGGAACATGAATGGGGCTGGTCAATAAAGAATTGGGGAAGTCCACGCACTCTGAGTTGGCAGCCAGGAGTTGGCAGGGTAGAATCCTGGGGGTAAACCTCCTCACCACTGGTACAGCCATTCTTGGGCGGGAGTGGGAGGTAATGTAGAGGCAGATGAGAAGCGACGTTAGACAGGGCCACTCTTCCTCAGCAAATACAGGAGCATTTCCAGCAGATGTGAGCACAGTGATAAATCTCTTTCAAAAGGAAACAAATTAAAAGTTGCAAAGAATAGGAAAATTGAACCTCAATAAAAAAGAAAAAGGATGCCAGTAAGAAGAATAAGATACCTAGGAATAACCTCACCCCAACAGGTGAAAGCTCTGTAAACAGAAAACTAGCAAACCTTTGCAGAAAGAAATGGGAGAAGATACAAGGAAGCGGAAGGATATTCCATGCTCTTGAAATGGAAGAATTAACAGACTTGAAATGTCCACACTGCATAGAGAAATCTCTTCATTCCATGCAGTCCCAGTCAAAATTGCAGCAATATTTCTCACAGAGATAGAAGCGGGCATCCTGAAGTTCACATCCAGCAACAAAAGAACCCGAATAGCCAAAGGAATCCTGAGGAAAAAGCACAAAGCTCAATGTATCACACTTGCTGATTTCAGCATATAGGACGAAGAAATTGAAATGGAAACAGCGCAGGCTGGGATGCAAAACAGAGAAACAGAACCATGGAACAGAATCAAGAGCCCAGAGGTATAGGGACACATATATGGACAGCCCATTTTCGAGCAGGGCGCCAAGAGGAGACAGTGGAGAAAGGAAAGTCTCTACAATGAACAGTGTTGGGAAGAGTGCAGAGTCTCATGTAAGACAAGGAGAGTAGACCATGGCGTTACACCAGGCACAAACACCAACTCGAAATGGATTAAAGTCTAGAATCTAATACTGGAAACCATGATACTTCTGGAAGAAAACGTAGGTAGGGTACTCTTTGTCATTTTTCTTAGCCTCATATTTGGAAGAAGCACATCTGTCTGGGAAAGGGCAATAAAGGAAACAAGAAACAAATGGGACTACATCAGACACAAAAACTTCTGCATAGCAAAGGAAATCATTGATTCAATGCAAAGACAGCACAACAACTGGGAGAGGATGTTTGCAAACCACACATTGGTGAAGGGGTGAATAGCCAAAAGAGCCAATAAACTCATACGGCTCCACAAGAAAAAAAAAAAAAAAACAAGCCCCATTAAAATCTGGGCGAAAGCTGGAAACAGACATTTCTCCCAGGAAGATAGAAAGATGGCCAACAGGCTGTATGAAAACATGTCCTTCATCATTAAGTCTCTGGTCAGTGCAAATCTGAAAGGCAATGAGATAGCAGCTCACGGCAGTCAGAATGGCTATAACGATGAAGCCAGCAAATAAGTTTCGGAGAGGAGGTGGAGAGAAGAGAAGCCTCCTGCACTGCTGGAGGGAGTGTAAACAGGTGCAGCCACGACACAAAACGGTGTGGAATTGCCTTAGACATTTCAGAATACATCGACCATATGATCCATCTATTCCTCTGTGGTGTGTTTATCCAAAGAACTTGGAAACACTCATACACAGAGATCGGTGCACACCTCTATTTACCCTGGCCCTATTCCCGATATCCAAGACTTGGAAGCCTGCCTGGTGCCCATCAAGGGATGAATGGAGAAGGAAGATGGGCTATAGCCACACAAAGGCATAGCACTCAGCTATAGGAACGGATTCAGGCCAGCCATTTGTGATCACCAGAATGGCTCCTGACGGTTTTAGGGGAACTGAAACAAGCCCCAAGGGTATGGTCAAATACCACAGGATCTCATGCACAAGGAGAAGAGCAAGAACGGACCAACAAACAGGTTTCACATGACAATGGATTGGCACTTCCCAGAGGGAAAGTGGGGCAGTGGCCAGAGAGAAAGAGTTGATTAGGCACAGGTGTGTGGTTAGGGACAGTAATTAGGCTTACGTTGGTGAAGATGATGTAACCTACTCTGAAGTCTAAATCTATGTGGATGTAGATCTGAAAGCTATAGGTCATTATAATGTTGGGTTATGGCAATCAATTCACATAAAACCAGAACTCCTAAAGGGATGCAGATTTACAACCGGAAGCTTTGGAGACAGAAAGAGGTTAGAGAAGGTGAACTTCCAAGTATTGGTAATCACCTCAACATGCTCAATGATGCTACAGAAAGGTAGACCTTTGCAAAGAGATGAAGAGGAATACTACCAAGAGAACATGTTCCGTGCTAAACTCATGACCCAACAGAAAACGTCACCGTTCATGATGTTACTACTGATTCCTTCACGAATGATCGAAGCAGGCCAACATCTTCACAGGTCAGGTCAAAGGTTGGTCCAAAAGTCCAATTCAGGGCCAGCCCTGTGATGTAGCAGGTAGGATCCTACGTTCCACTTGGGCGGCCCGGGCTTCACCAGCTAGCATCAGGGGTGCGGATAAGATTACTAGCATTAGGAAATACAGATTTCAAGGTATGGTGGGCACAAAGATCATAAAGAAGTAGAAATTGTCACGAGACCTTAACAATATGCACCAGAAAAAGAGCCATGAGAATATGACAATCTATGAACGCATCAGGAACACTTCCCCAAATGATGAAGGAAGGAAAACATGTAACCTGCCAAGTGGAATTTTTAGACTGCTAGGAGATCACACGATCATTGTGCATCAAGGGAGTGCCTGGGCAACTTCCAATTGGGAGGGCCTCTAGGACTTTCTCTGAGGAAAGTCCACCCAATTGGGCATACACACAATGGATAAGATATAAAACAAGGGATAATCTTAAAGGAAAGAAACTGGTGGGTAGAGGGAATGTAGCATACCTTTCAAGTTCCACGAGAAAGTTAGAAACTGACAAGAAATCCAGAACAAGGAAAACTATCCTACCTGGAAAGGTGGAGTCGTCAGACTGATATGAGATGGCTCTGAAACACTGTGTGCCTGGAGGTTTTCAGGACAACTTAGAATTCTGAGGGTGTTTATGACATCACGCTGAACGTGTCACCCAAAATGGCAGCAAGTTTAGAGTCCGAGGATTGCCGTGGCTAGGATACCCACGTGAGAGATATCCAGAAACAGCTTTTCCAAACAGAAACCGCACACAGAAACTTGAAGAGAGCAAAGAGGCACTGATTCAAGGGATAAGAAAGGAATCATTGGGAAGAAGGGATACTAGAGGGGCAAGCACTGAGAGGAGAACATTGTTATCTACTCAAGTAGATGTGGAGGCCATGCTGATTGAAGCTTGCAACTTGATTTGAAACAAGAGGCTGGACTTGGGGCTTATCAGAACTACGTAGTCCTTCTGCCTTACTCATCATCCCAAGTCAAGAATGATCTCTTGAGGACATTGAAGAAAAGAATTGAGGCCTCCTTTCCTAAGCTCCTAG
Source organism: Equus asinus (assembly GCF_041296235.1). Lineage (NCBI taxonomy): Eukaryota > Metazoa > Chordata > Mammalia > Perissodactyla > Equidae > Equus > Equus asinus. The sequence continues at coordinate 9,752,281 of NC_091817.1, forward strand.
AATTCTTTGAAGAGAGGTCTCCCTTTGCATAGCTCTGGCGTCACGGGGTCCCACTGGGTACATGCTAATGTGTCCCAAGACATCTCTCTGAAGACTTAAAGGAATGGATGATTGTCATGTTTGGGGTGTGTCCTTTGGTTTGGAGGGCTGTAGAAGTGTGCTTAAAAGCACCCTTTTCGAGAGGGCTTCGTTCCTGTGTGAAGGCTGCCCTTCCAGGCAAAGTGCTCAGTTGGGCTCCAATGAAATTCTCTCCCCCACCTCTTGCCATGGAAATAGTATTGATTCCTTGTTCTGACAACATATGGAAGGAGGTTTGCTGAAAATTAGCACATTGCCATTATTAAATAAAAATACACCTGCCAAAGTTCAGAATGAAAATCAAACCAATAGGAAATCATGTAGAAATAAAAAGCCAAGTGTCCAGATGTAATCTTGTGGAGCATTCAATGATCAGGGGTCAAGTTTGAAACTTCCCAAATCCACGAAAGAGACAAACAAATCACTTACCTGGAGGGAGGAATTCATCAGATTTCTCTAATTCCTCTCGAAAACATAATGTCCGTGAAGGTGGTTGTCCGGACAAGCTCGAATCTGGAGTTTCTGATCTGAGAATCTCAAACCTACCAAGACGACCATGTGTTCTCAGGGCTAAGTGTCACCTGGGCCGGGATAGCAAAGATTCCTACAAGTGACCAATGGAAATTCCAAGACAACACCCAACAATCACGAGATGACTCACACGTCGGGCTACAGAACCTATGGTAATTAAAGACATACAAAACTCCTAACTTGGAAAGAAGGAGAGCACACTGATAAGCAACTCGAACGGAGATATCTCAGCAAGACCATAACAATTAGACTATAGAAAAGAAAAAAGGATCCTGGAATATGGAGGCCAACAGAAATCAAAGCTGACTAATCCACAGTGAAAGTCGTCAGTCATTAGACACACTCTGTTTGAACGTTTGAAAGTCAGAGAAAGTGACAACGCCAAAAACAGCATCAAAGGTTAAACCTGGCCTAAATGAGAAGGGTGAGTTATGAGATTGCTCTCCGAGGGCTCTGAAACCCTGTGTCCACGAAACTAGACCGGACAGCAGAGACACGATTCTGACAAATCACCCAACATCACAGTGGGCCAGAAAATCAAGCTGGCCTGATCAACACAGGGCCAGAGTTGGGCTCAAGTAGCATATTCAAGTCACAATCCACTCAACTGCAGGTTGCCAATGGAACATGAAAAGGGCCAGCCAGTGGGGCCGTGGTGAAGTTTGCACATTCTGGTTCAGCAGCCCAGGATTTGCAATGTGGAATCCTGGGGGTGAGCCACCTCACCGCTCGTCCAGCCATTCTTGGGAAGGCGTCTGAGGTAGTGTAGAGGCAGATGGGAAGCGACGATAGACATCGCCATTCTTCCTCAGGAAATGCAGCAGCATGGCCAGCAGATGTGAGCACAGCTATAAACTTCTGTCAAAACAAAACCAATTGAAAGTTGCAAAGAATAGAAAAACTGAACCTCAAAAAAGAAAGCATGCCAGTAGGAAGAAAAAGATATATAGGAATAAACATGGCCAAACAGCAGAAAGCTATGGAAACAGAAAACTTGCAAAGGTTTGGGCGAAGATATTACAGAAGACACAAGGGAACGGAAGGCTATTCCGTGCTCTTCCAATGGAAGAACGAACACACTTCAAACGTCCATACCGCATAAAGCAGTGTCTGGATTGCATGCAGTCCCAGTCAAAGTTGCAACAATCATTCCTACAGAAATAGAAGACAGAATCCTAAAGTTTCTATCCAGCAACAAAGGACCCGGAATAGCCAGAGGACTCCTCAGGAAAGTGAACAAAGCAGCAAGTATCACACTTTCTGATTTCAACATATAGGATGAAGCCCTAGGTATGGAAACAGCACAGCCTGGCCCCCAAAATAGGCACACAGACTCATGCAACAGAACGAGAGACTGGAGGTCAACTCAGACATCTACTGACAGCGCATTTTCGAACAGTGAGCCTAGAGGAGAAAGGGGAGAAAGGAGAGTCTCCACAAGAAATGGTGCTGAGAAGACTGCACACCAACAGGTAACACAATGAGAGTAGACCATGATGTTACACCAGACATATGCACGACCTCGAAATGGATTAAAGCCTCAAATGGAATACTTGAAACCGTGCAACTTCTAGGAGACAACCCAGGCAGCTTACTCTTTGCCATCTGGCTTGGCTGCCTATTTGGAAGAAGCATGTGTCAGTGGGCAAAGGCAACACAGGAAACAAAAAACAAGCAAGACTCCATCCAATGCAGAAGCTTCTGCCCAGCCAACGACTCCATTGACTCAATGCAAAGACAGCACAACTGTGACAGGCTGTTTGCAAACCACACATCGGAGAAGGGGTGAGTAGCTAAAAGATCCAATGAACTCATACGTCTTCACAGGGATAAAAACAACGAGCCCAATAGAACCTGGGCAAAAGATGGAAACAGACATTTCTCCACGGAAGATTGGAAGATAGCCAACAGGCTGTATGAAAACATGTTCATCATCATTAAGTCTCTGGTCAATGCAAATCCGAACGGCAATGAGATAGCAACACACAGTGGTCAGAATGGCTATAAGGATGAAGACGGGAAACAAAACTGAAACTTTTATCTTTTTCTCCCTAACTTATCACTCCGGAATTGGGAAACACTTTGTGACTGAGTATAGTTATTTGGTGGCAATATTTGTATAAGTTCCATAAGATTCTGTTCTCCTTATAACAGGACACATTGGTTATACTACCAAGGCTTTGACTGGAATGTCATATTTGAAACACACAGGCTCAGATATGACAAGACAGCATTTCCGGAACAGAGATTGGACTTTCTGGAATACAGCCACTTGGAAACATGGGCCTGGTACCTTGTTTACAGAGATTCTGGCAATCTCACCCGGTAAGTAAGGAAGGTTGTTTATCTGCCAGGTGTAAGGAGCCTCCGAATATTTTGGGGGAACTCAAGGAGAACTCCACTCAAATCTGTAAGTACTGCAGGCAAAATCTGATGACAAGTCCTTGGCTTGGCTTTTCTGGCCTCGAGAGGCCTTCACACTTCAATCTGAGATTCGTCAGAAAAAATTCTAGCAAAGCAGATTTTAAAAAGCCTGTATGAGCAATTACTATTCTTGCTGCTGATATGTAAATAATTGGAGAAAGTTGTCTTGAAATTGAACTTTATTTGCAAACCAGTTCATCCTAATTTGGCTATCTTTTGTAAAAATGAGGGTGATTTAAGAGACAAAAATTATGTTTCTGTAGAAGCTATAATAGGCATTCCTGGATACTAGATTCTAGCTGTTTTCTTTGGCAAGATTCATCTATTACTAATCGTAATGTCTATTTGTTGCCATCTATGTCTGTCACCTGGGAGTTCCCTGGCCATCATCAAACATTTTCCTTCAATACTACTGCCCAAATACTAACTAGATTTGCCTTGTCATAGGTGGATCCTAAACAACAAGTTCCAAATGTAAAGTCCCCAACTTATCGATATGCATAGGATGGACAATATCAAATTTGGGATGAGTATATTTGGTTCACTCCTACTCGTGGTCAACTCAGTCAAAGGTCACTCTCTGTTGGGAACAAACCAATCACGCTTGTGATACATTGCCTATTTACACCTGACCGATGCGAAAAATTTGCTGTTACATGTGTTCTCATATCATAGGCTGAAAAAAATACTGATTGGTTTGGGACTGACTGGGATAGATGGCCCCGCACACATTGGTTAGCCCCTAATTGTGCTCAGTGGCTATGTGGCTCCAATTTACAGCCTTGGCTGCCACCTGGATGGATTGGATGATGCACCCTAGGCTTTGTCTGGATGCAAGGTACAATGAGATCTACTATATCTCCTCCTTCTAACCTACCCAACTTGCAGCAACACTGAACCAGCTGTGTCTTCCTCTGGTGTGACCATCTTTCCTCAATTTTCCTTCCCTCATTAGGAATCCAAAATGTCGTCTTGCACATGGAAGTCCTAAACAAATTTATTATGAAGGCATTACATGACACTCAATATAGCACTTCACTGCTCAATTTAGAAGTATCCCAAATGTGAAAGGCAGTCCTCCAAATCCAAACGGCACTGGATGTCTTGACAGCAGCACAAGAGCAGCACTGTGCCATTATAAAAACTGAATGTTGTGTCCATATTCTTGACTACCATCTAAATATTTCTGGCTTCCTATCCCCACCACCAAATTAAATCCATGTCTTATCAACCCTAACTCTAAACGATTCGTTGAACTCCTAGTCCGGATCAGTTTTTTGTACTACTTCAAAACCTTATTCATTGGGTTAAACATACTGCTTGTATTTCTTATGATAATTTATCTGTTTCATTGTTTGTCTTCCGCATGTCAAAAATGTTTCACCTCGTGGACCACCTCTCGTCAAATGATTCTCTTGTCTCCAGAGCCTCTGTATACCTTGTCAGCCTTGAACACCATGGGTGAAGCCTTACGGTCCACTGAACTTCCTACCTCTGCCTATGGTCCCATTTAGGGACAGCTCTATGACCTTGTACAGCCAGAAGTAGTCACAGAAGACAGCCCATCGTCCATATCCCCAAAGATTTCCGGTCCAAATGGGTTCAGGGGGGGTTTATGATGTGGATTAAGCCGGCCCCAGCTAGAGAAACCCAAGGTGACCTGGCCTACATGCCAAACTATGTGACCAGGTGGATTTCTTTATGTTATGAATTAGGGCTGAGAAGCCAGGGAGAGAAGCCCAGGGCATCATCACGTACATGCGGATCTATATTGCCAGATTTGTATCTAAAGTTATATGACCGCACAATAACCAGACCCATTCTGCACTGAAATCATTTAAAGATATTTTACATCATCATTTCTTTTTCCAGTAAAAGTAAGTCATGTACCCATGCCTTATAAAATTCGCTGTAACCCTTAACTCAGGGCAACAGCAGGAGCTCTGACTGGCCATGGGTCCTGTCCCCATGCTATCCCGTACTATTCTCTAAGTAAAAGAGCACCAATGCCAGACCTTTAGATTCCAAGAAATCTTTCATTCGAGTCTTCAGCTCGCCGAGCCCCTATCAACGATTATACCATGGAAAAGAAAAAACGGTTCAAGAAAATGGAAGGCACACAGAAATCCCACCTGAATAATGCACAATGAAAGACGTCAATTTTGGACATACTCTGAACGTTCTAAAATCAGAGAAAGTCACAACTCCAAAAACTGCATTGAAGGTCAAACGTATGTTAACTGGGAAGGGTGAGTTACAAGACTGCTAAAATCGGGCTCTGAAAACCTGTGTCGATGAAGTTTGCTGGAATAGCAGAGACACAATTCTGACAAATCCTCTGACATCACAGTGGAGAAGAAAAACAAACTGGGCTCATCTACACAGCGCCAGAGTTGGGCTCAAGTAGCATATTCAAGTCACATTCCACTCAACTGCAGGTTGCCAATGAAACATGAAAGGCGCCACCAGTGGCCCAGTGGTGAAGTCGACATGTTCTGGGTCTGCAGCCCGGGGCCGGACACGTGGTATCCTGGGTGTGAACCTCCTCACTGCTGGTCCAGCCGTTTTCCAGCAGGCGTCCGAGGTAGTGTTGAGGCAGCTGGGAAGTGATGTCAGACAGCATCACTCTTCCTCAGAAAATACAGCAGCATCGCCTGCAGATGTGAGCACACACATAAACATATGCCAAAACAAGATCAATGAACAGTTGCAAAGAACAGAAAAACTGAACCTTAAAAAAAAACTGCCAGTAAGAACAAAAAGATTTCTAGTAATAAGCTTAGCCAAACAGCTGCAAGCTATGGAAACCGAAAGCTAGCTAAGCTTTGTGGAAAGAAATTCCAGAAGACACAAGCAAACGGAAGGGTATTCCGTGCTCTAGGAATGTAAGAAGTAAAACACTTGATACTTCCGTAATGGATAAAGCAATCTCTGGATTCCATGCAATCCCAGTCAAAGTTGCAGAATCTTTCCCACAGAAATAGAAGAGAGAATCCTAAAGTCTCTATCCAGTGAAAAGGGACGCTGAATACCCAAAGGAATCCTGAGGGAAACAAGCAAAGCAGGAGGTATCACACTTTGAGATTTCAACATGTAGGACGAAGTGCTATGTACCGAAACGGCACAGTTTGGTCGCAAAAACAGGTAAACAGACCAACGGAACAGAATCCAGAGCCCAGAGTTCAACTCACACATATATGGACAGCACATTTGCAACGAGGAAGGCAAGAGGAGACAGTGGAGAAAGGAGAGACTAACAGAAACAGTGCTGGGAAGACTGCAGAGCCACATGTAACACAATGAGAGTAGACCATGATGTTACACCGGGCACACACACCATCTCGAAATGGATTAAAGCCTTCAACGGAAGTCTTGAAACCGTGAAACTTCCTGGAGGAAACGCAGGCAGCCTGCTCTTTACCATCTGGCTTAGCCGCCTATTTGGAAGAAGCATATGTGACTGGGCAAGGGCAACAAATGAAACAAGAAACAAACGGGATTCCATCCAATGCAGAACCTACTGTCCAGCCAAGGAAACCATCTACTCAATGCAAAGACAGCACAACAACAGGGAGAGGATGTTTCAAACCACACATCGGAGAAGGGCTGAATAGCCAAAACATCCAATGGCCACACAGGTCTCCACAAGAGAAAAAACAACAAGCCCATTAAAACCTGGGCAAAAGATGGAAACAGAAATTTACCCCAAGAAGATAGAAGGTTGGGAAATAGCTATATAAATACATGTTCATCATCGTTAAGTCTAAGGCCAATGCAAATCCGAATGGCAATGTGATAAAAGCACATTGTGTTCAGAATGGCTACAAGGAACAAGAGAGGAAACAACAAGTGTTGGAGAGGAGGTGGAGAGAAGGGAAGAGTCATGCAGAGCTTGTGGGAGTGTAAACCAGTGCAGGCACTACGTAAGGCCATGTGACATTACCTCAAAAATTTCAGAATCCATCTACCATATGATCCAGCTATTCCTCTGTGGCGTGTTTATCCAAAGACCTTGGAATCACTAAGGCATGGAGATCCCTGCACTGCTTTGTTCACCACAGCCTTACTCCCGATATCCAAGACTTGGAATCCTCCCTGGTGCCCATCAAGGGCTCTTGGAGAAGGATGATGGGCTATATTCACACAATGGCATAGCACTCAGCTGTAAGAAAGTGTGCAGTCCAGCAATTTGTGACACCAGAATGGCTACTGAGTGTATGAAGGTAACTGAAACAATCCCCAGGGAGAAAGTCAAATACCATAGGATCTCACTTACAAGGAGAAGGTTAAAACAAGGAGCAACAAACAGGTAGCATGTGACAGAGGATTGGTTGTTCCCAGAGGTAACAGGTGGCAGGGGACGGAGGGGGAAACAGTTGATTAGGCACAAGTGTGTGGTGTGGGCCTGTAATTAAGCTTAGAGTGGTCAAGATGACGTAGCATACACAGAAGTCTAAATCTATGAGGATGTAAATCTGAAAGTTATAGGATGTTATAATTCAGGGTTCCGGAAACCAGTTCACATAAAATCAAAACTCCATAAAGGCAAGCAGGTTTATGGCATAAAGATTGGAGGCTGAAAGAGTTTAGAGAAGATGGGCTTCCATGGATTGATAATCACCTTCAAATGCTTAATGATGCTACAGAAAGGTAGACCATTGCAAAGAGATGAAGAGGAACACTACCAAGAGAACACGTTCCATGCTAAGCTCATGAGAGAATGGAAAATGTAGCTGTCTATGATGTTACTACTAATAACCTTTACGAATAATCAAAGCAGGCCAACATCTTCCAAAGTTCAGTACAAAGGTTGGTTCAAAAGTCCTATTCAGGGTAGGCCCAGTGGTGTAGCGGGTAAGTGCCCATGTTCTGCTTGGGCGGCCTGGGCTTTGCTGGCCAGCATCACAGGTCCGGATCAGATTAGGAGCATTTGGAAATATAGATTTCAAGGTATGATGTAGACAGAGATCATGAAGATGTAGAAATTGTGAGGATACTTTATGAATACACACCAGAAAAAGAACCATGAGAATATCACAATCTATGAACGCATCAGGTACACTTCCCCACATGATGAAGGAAGTAAAACATGTGACCAGCCAAGGTGGAATTGCCAGAGTGCTATGAGATGACACGATCATTGTGCATCAGAGGATTGCTGGGAACATAAATTTGACAGGGACTCCAGGACTTTCTCTGCGGAAAGTCCACACATTTGGCCACATCCACAAATGATAAGAGATAAATCCCAGGAAGATCTTAAAGGAAAGAAACCAGTGTCTAGAAGGAATGTAGTAGACCTTTCAAGGTTCGAGGATAAAGTTAGAAACCGACAACAAGTCCAGAAAAAGGAAAACTGTCCTACCTGGAAAGGGAGAGTAGTCAGACTGGTATGAGATCACTCTGAGACACTGTGTGCATGGAGGTTATCAGGACAACTTAGAATTCTGAGGGTGTTTATGACATCATGGTGACCATGTCACCCAAGTTGGCTGAGGTTTCCAGCCCGAGGATAGGCCTAGGACAGTATATTCAAGTGACAGTTACCCAGAAACAGCTTTTCCAAACAGAATCCTGGCACAGAATCTTGAAGAGATCAAGAGTTGAGAAAGGAATCATTGGGAAGAAGCGATACTAGAGGGGCAAGCACTGAGAGGAGAACAGTGTCATCTACTCAAGTAGATGGGGAGACTGTGCTGATTCAAGCTTGAAACTTGTTTAGAAAAAAGAGGCCGGACCTGGGGCTTATCAGACCTACGTTGTCCTTCTGCCTTATTCATAATCCAAAGTCAAGAATGATCACTTGAGGACATTGAAGAGAAGAATCCAGACCTCCTTTTCTAGGCCCCTAGCATCTTGAATACAAGTCTCTCTTTCCATAGCTCTGGCTTCACAGGGGTCCACTGGGTACATGCCAATGTGTCTCAAGAGATTTCATTGAAGCCTGGAAGGAATGGATCTCTGCCATGGTTGGCTCTGTTTCTTGCTTTGGAAAGGCTCTAGATGTGTGCTAAAAAGCACCCTTTTCCAGACGGCTTCATTCCTTGGTGATGGCTGCCCTCCCAGGCTAGAGTGCTCAGTTGGGATCAATGAGATTCTCTCCCCCATCTCTTATCTTAGAAGGAGTATTGATTATGTGTTTCGAACTACATGTAAGGAGGTTGGCTGAAAAGTAGAACATTTCCATTATATTTAAAGAAAAATAAACATGCCACAGCTGAGGATGTAAATCAAACAAATAAAAAAACCCTGTAGAAATTAAGTAAGAAACAATCTACACGTAATCTAGTGGAGCGTTCAGGGATGAGGGGTGAAGTACAAAACCACCCAAATCCAGAAAAGGGATGGAAGGATCTCTCCCCTGGAGAGAGGAATTCATCAGATTCATCTAATTTGTCTCGAAACCCTTGCGTCCTTGAAGGTGGTTGCCAGGACAACATGGAGTTTCTCATCTCACAATGTCAAACGAAGCAAGATGACCACATGTACTCAGTGCTCAGTTGCACCTAGGCTAGCATAGCAAAGATTACTTCAAGTTACCAATAGAAATTCAAAGATAACACCCAACAATCACAAAAGCACTCACACACCAGCCTACAGAACTTACAGTGATTAAAGAAATACAAAATTCCTAACTTGGAATGAAGGAGAATGCAATCATAAGCATGTCAAAGGGAGATAGCTCAGAAAGACCATGACAATTAGACTATGGAAAAGAAAACATGGTCCCAGAAAATGGAAGGCCAACAGAAATCACACCTCAATAATCCACAGTGAAAGACGTCAGTCTTTAGACAGACTCTGCTTGAATGTTGGAAAGTCTGAGAAAGTGACAACCCCAAAACCTGCAGTGAAGGTCAAACCTGGGCTAACTGGGAAGGGTGAGTTCTCAGACTGCTCCAAACGGGCTCTGAAACCGTGTGTCCATGAAGCTTGCCAGGACAGCAGAGACAAAATTCTGACAAATCCTCTGACATCACAGTGCACCAGAAAAACAACCTGGCCTAGTCAACACAGGGCCAGAGTTGGGCTCAAGTGGCATATTCAAGTCACATTCCACTCAACTGCAGGTTGGCAATGGAACATGTAAAGGGCCGGCCAGTGTTGCAGGGGTGAAGTCCACGTGTTCTTGGTCGGCTGGCCGCGGTCGGGAGCGTGGAATCCTGGGGTGATCCTCCTCATGGTTGTTACAGCCATCTGGGGCAGGCATCTGAGGTAGTGTAGAGGCAGTTGGGAAACGACGTTAGGCAGTGCCACTCATCCTCAGCAAGTACAGCAGCATTGTCAGCAGATGTGAGCATAGCAATAAACGTTTGCCAAAACAGAACCAATTAAAAGGTTCAAAGAATAGAAATAATGAACCTCAAAAAGGGAAGCATGCCAGTAGGAGAAATAAGATATCTAAGACTATGCTTCACCAAACACATGCAAGCTATGTAAACCAAAACCTGGCAAAGCTTTGCGGAAAGAAACTCCAGACGACCTAAGGAAACGGAAGGCTATTTCATGCTCTTCGAATGGAAGAACTAATACACTTGAAACGTCCATACCCCATAAAGCAATCTGTGGATTCCATGCAATCCCAGTCCAAGTTGCAGCAATCTTTCTCACAGAAATAGAGAGAGGATAGTAAAGCCTCTATCCAGCAGCAAAGGAATCTGAATACCCAAAGGAATCCTGAGGAAAACGAACAAAGCATGACATATCACACTGTCTGATTTCTTCATGTAGGACGGAGCGCAACGAACCGAAATGGCACAGTCTGGGTCCAAAAACAGGCACACAGACACATGGAACAGAATCTAGAGCCCAGAGGTCAACTTACGTACATATGGACAACTCGTTTTCGACAAGGGAACCAAGAGGAGACAGCGGAGAAAGGAGAGTCTCGACAAGCAACGGTGCATGGAAGAATGCACAGCCACATGTAACACAATGAGAGTAGACCATGATGTTACACCAGGCACACAGACCACCTCGAAATGGATTAAAGCCTTGAATGGAAGACTTGAAACCGTGCAACTTCTAGGAGACAACCCAGGCAGCTTGCTCTTTGCCATCTGGCTTAGCCACCTATTTGGAAGAAGCATGTTTGACTAGTCAAGGGCAACAAAGGAAACAAGAAACAAACGGGACTTCATACACTGCAGAAGCTTCTGCCCAGACAAGGAAACCATCAACTCAGTGCAACGTCAGCACAACAACTGGGAGAGGATGTTTTCAAAACACACATCAGAGAAGGGGTTAAGAGCCAAAAGATCCAATGACCTCATACGTCTCCAAAAGAGAAAACGCAACAAGCCCACTGAAACCTGGCAGAAGATGCAAACAGAGATTTCTCCTCAGAAGATAGAAAGATAGCCAATAGGCTGTATGAAAACATGTTCCTCATCAGGAAGTCCCATGCCAGCGCAAATCCAAACTTCAATGAGATAGCAGCTTACTGTGGTCACAATGGCCCTAAGTAACAAGCCAGGAAACAAGTGTCTGAGAGGAGGTGGAGAGAAGTGAAGCCTCCAGCACTGCTGGTGGTAGTGTAAACCGATGCTGCCACTCCACAAAGCAGTGTGGACTTGCCTCAGAAATTTAAGATCCATCTACCATATGATCCAGCTCTTCCTCGGTGGTGTATTTATCCAAAGAACTTGGAAACACCAATGCATAGAGATCCCTGCACCGCTGTGTTCACCACGGCCTTGCTCCTGATATCCAAGACTTGGAAGCTGCCCTGGTGCCCATCAAGGGACCAATGGAGAAGGAAGATGGGCTATAGCGACACAAGGGCATACTACTCAGCTATAAGTAAGGATGTAATCCAGCCCTTTGTGACCTCCAGAATGGCTCCTGAGGGTCTTATGGGAAGTGAAACCAGTCACAGGGAGAAAGTCAAATCCCGTAGGTTCTCACTTACAAGGAGAACAGAAAAACATGGGGTAATGTATAGGTACCATGGGACAGTGGATTGGTGGTTCCCAAGGGGACTGGGGGGCGGAGGGAGGGTGAAAGAGAAGATTAGCCACAAGCATGTGGTTCAGGCCTGTAATGAGGCTTCCGGAGGGGAGCATGATATAACCTACACAGAAGTCTAAATCTCTGGGGGTGGAAATCTGAAGCTACAGGATGTTATAACGCAGGGTTACAACAATAAACTAACATAAAATCCAAAATCCAGAAAGGCGTGTGGATTTACGGCATAAAGCTTTGGAGTCTGAAAGAGATGAGAGAAGATGAACTTCCAAGTATTGACAATCACCTCCAAATGCTTAATAGTGCTACAGAAAGGTAGACCATTGCAACGAGATGATGAGGAATACTACCAAGAGAACATGTTCCGTGCTAATCTCACGCACCAATGGAAAATGTTCCCGTCCATGATGCTGCTAGTAATTCCATTTACTCATAATCAAAGGAGGATAACATCTTCCCAAGTTCAGGCCAATGATTGGCCCAAAAGTCCAATTCAGGGCCGGCCCTGTGGTGTAGGGGGTAAGTGCCCACGTTCTGCTTGGGCGGCCCGGGCTTCAGTGGTTCGCATCAGGGGTGGGGATCAGATTAGTAGCAATCGGAAATGTAGATTTCATGGTATGGTGCGGACAGAGACCACAAAGAAGTAGAAATTGTGAGGATGTGTTAGCAATATGCACCAGAAAAAGAAACATGAGGGTACTACAATGTGTGAACACAGCTGGTACACTTGCCAAATGAAGAAGGAAGGAAAACTTGTAACCTGCCAAGGTGGACTTGTAAGACTGCTATGAGATGAAACGATCATTGCGCATCAGAGGATTGCCTGGGCAACCTCAACTTGGGAAGTACTCCAGGACTTTCTATGGGGAAGGTCCACCCATTTGGTCATAGCCACAAATTATGAGAGATGACCTAGGATAATCTTAAAGGAAAGAAACCGGTGTCTAGAGAGAATGTAGTACACCTTTCAAAGTTGGAGGATAAAGTTGGAAACCGACAAGAAATCCAGAAAAAGGAAAACTATCCTGCCTGGAAAAGGTGCGTGGTCAGACTTGTATGAGATGGCTCTGAAACATGGTGTGCAGGGAGGTTGTCAGGACAACTTGTAACTTTGAGGGTGTTTATGATATCACGGTGAACATGTCACCCAAGATCGCTCCATATTTCCAGTTGGAGCGTTGGACTAGGCTAGGATATTCAAGTGAGAGATACCCAGAGACAGCTGCTACAAACAGAAACCGGGCACAGAATCTTGAAGAGATCAAAGAGACTATGATCCAAGGGATAAGAAAGGAATCATTGGGAAGAAGCGATAATAGAGGGACAAGCACCAAGAGGAGAACATTGTCATCTACTCAAGTAGATGGGGAGACCATGCTGATTCAAGCTTGAAACTTGATTGGAAGCAAGAGGCCAGACTTGGGGCTTATCAGACCGACATTGTCCTTCTGACTTAATCTTAATCCAAAGTCAAGAATGAAGTCTTCAGGACATCAAAGAGGAGAATCCATGCCTCCTTTCCTGGGCCCCTAGCATTCTTTGAGGAGAAGTCTCCCTTTCCATAGCTCTGGCATCACGGGGGCCCACTGGGTAGACGGTTATGTCTCACAAGAGTACTCTTTGAAGCCCTGAAGGCGTGGGCACCTGTCATGCTTGGGGTATGTCTCCTTGTTTGGAAGGGCTCCAGAAGTGTGCTGAAATGCACCCTTTTCCAGAGGGCTTCGTTCCTTTGTGAAGGCTGCCCTCCCAGGCTAGATTGCTCCATTGGACTCTAATGAAGTTCTCTCCCCATATCTCTGACCCTAGAAGGAGTATTGACTATGTGTTTTGACACCTTATGTAAGGAGTTGGTGGAAAATTAAACATTACAGTGACATTTAAAGAAAACTACACATGCCAGATCTGAGGATGTAAATCAAACAAATAAACCCTATAGAAATAAAGCAAGCCAGTATCTGGACGTAAGCTAGTGGAATGTTCAAGGATCAGGGCTCAAGTTAGAAACTTCCCAAATCCAGAAAAGAGACAGAAAAATCTGTTGCCTGGAGAGAGGAGTTCATTAGATTTGTCTAATTTGTCTCGGAAACATCATTTCCGTGAAGGTGGTTGCCAGGACACCCATGAATCTGGAGTTTCTGATCTCGGAAGGTCAAACCATCCAAGAGGACCTGGTGTTCTCAGTGCTCAGTTTGGCCTAGGCTAGGATAGCAGAGATTCCTTCAAGTGACAGATGGAAATTCCAAGACAACACCCAACATTCACGAAAGGACTCACACCTCGGCCTACAGAAAATATGGTGATTAAAAAAATACAAAATTAATAACTTGGAATGAAGGAGAAAGGCTTCATAAGCATATGTAAGGGAGATAGCTGAGAAAGACCATGATGATTAGACTATGGAAATGAAACCAAGGTCCCCGAAATGGAAGGCAAACTGAAATCACACCTGAATAATCCACTGTGAAATATGTCATTCATTAGACAGACTCTGCTCTAATGTTTGAAAGTCCGAGAAATTCACAACCCCAAAAACTGCAGCGAAGGTCAAAGCTGGGCTACCTGGGAAGGGTGAGTTACGAGTTTGCTCCAAGCGGGCTATGAAAGCCGGTGTCCATGAAGCTTGCCGGGACAGCAGAGACACAATTCTGACAGATCCTCTGACATCACACTGGACCAGATAAACAAGCTGGCCTCATCTACACAGGGCCAGAGTTGGGCTCAAGTAGCATACTCGAGTCACCTTCCACTCAACTGCAGGCTGTCAATGGAACATGAAAGGGGCCGGCCAGTGGTGCAGCGGTGAAGTCCACGTGCTCTGGGTCGGCAGCCAGCGGTGGCCGCATAGAATCCTGACGTGAACCTCCTCACGGCTGGTCCAGCCATTCTGGGACAGGCGTCCGAGGTAGTGTAGAGGCAGATGGGAAGAGACGTTAGACAGGGCCCTCTTCATCAGGAAATACAGGAGCATTGCCAACAGATGTGAGCACAGCGATAAACTTCTGCCTTAACAAAAGCAATTAAAAGTTACAAATGATAGAAAAACTTGCCCTCAAAAAAAAAAAAATAAAAGCATGCTTTAGAAGATTAAGGTATCTAGGAATAACCTGAGCCAAACAGGTGAGAGCTATGTAAACCGAGAAATAGCAAAGCTTTGAGGAAAGAAATTCCACAAGACACAAGGAACTGCAAGGGCATTCAGTGCTCTTGGAATGGAAGAATTAACACATTTGAAACGTCCGTACTGGATAAAGCAATCTCTGGATTCCATGCAATCCCAGTCAACGTTGCAGCAATCTTTCCCACAGAAATAGAAGAGGGAATCCTAATGTTTCTCTCCAGCAACAAAAGACCCTGAAGAACCAAAGGAATCCTGAGGAAAACAAAGAAATCATGACGTATCATCACAATGATTCCTTTCTTATCCCTTGAACCAGCATCTCTTTGGTCTCTTCAAGATTCTGTGCCTGGTTTATGTTTGTAAATGCTGTTTCTGGGTATCTCTCACTTGACTATCCTAGCCTAGTCCAATGTTAGGACTGGAAACATGCGGCCATCTTGGGTGACATGTTCACTGCGATGTCATAAACACCCTCAGAATTCTAAGTTGTCCTGAAAACTTCCATGCACGCAGTGGTTCAGACCCATCTCATACCAGTCTGACTATTCCCCCTTTCCAGGTAGGATAGTTTTCCTTGTTCTGGATTTCTTGTCAGTTTCTAACTTTCTCCTCGAACTTTGAAAGGTCTACTATATTCCCTCTAGACACCGGTTTCTTCCCTTAAAGATCATCCCTGGTTTTATCTCTTATCTTTTGTGGATATGGCCAAATGGGTGGACTTTCCTCAGAGAACGTCCTGAAGTCCGTAAGAAGTTGATGCTGTCCAGGCAATCCCCTGATGCACAATGATCGTGTGATCTCCTAGCGGTGTGACAATTCCACCTTGGCAACTCACATGTTTTGTTTCCTTCATCATTTGGGCAAGTGTAGTTGACGCATTCATAGATTGTAATATTCTCATGGTTCTTTTTCTGGTGAGTATTGATAAGGTCATCTCACACTTTCTACTTCTTTATGATCTCTGTGCCCACGAGACCATGAAATCTGGATTTCCTAATGCTAGTAATCTGATCCACACACGTGATGCTAGCCAATGAAGCCCCGGCCACCGAGGCAGAACGTGGGCACTTACCTGCTGCAATACAGGGCAGGCCCTGAATTGGACTTTTGGACCAAACTTTGG
This sequence comes from Equus asinus, assembly GCF_041296235.1. Classification (NCBI taxonomy): domain Eukaryota; kingdom Metazoa; phylum Chordata; class Mammalia; order Perissodactyla; family Equidae; genus Equus; species Equus asinus. Next base: position 9,768,522 of record NC_091817.1, read on the forward strand.
CCTGAACTTGGGAAGATGTTGGCCTGCTTGGCTCATGCATGAAGGGAATCAGTAGTAACAACATGGAAGGTAGCATTTTCCGTTGGTTCATGAGTTTAGCATGGAACATGTTCTCTTCCTAGTATTCCGCTTCATCTCTTTGCAAAGGTCTACCTTTCTGTAGCATCATTAAGCATTTTGAGGTGATTACCAATCCTTGGAAGGTCATCCTCTGTAATCTGTTTCAGCCTCCAAAGCTTTAGGCCGTAAATCTGCACCCCTTTTAGGAGTTTTGATTTTATGTGAATTGGTGGCCGTAACCCTGCATTATAACCTCCTATATCTTTCACATTTACATCCTCACAGATTTAAAGTTCTGTGTAGGTTACATCATCTTCACCACCATAAGCCTAATTACAGGCCCTCACCACACACTTGTGCCTATTCAACTATGTCACCCTCGGGGCCCAGGCTCACATTCCTTCTGGGAACCACCGGTTCCATCTCACGTGATTCCAGCTTGTTTGTCCTTTTTTTTCTATATCTCTTTGTAACTTAGATCGCATGGTATTTGACCTTCTCCCTGGGCTTGTTTCAATTCCCCTCATACCCTCAGGAGCCATTCTGGTGGTCACAAATGACTGGACTGCATCCATTCCTACAGCTGAGTGCTATGCCATTGTGTGGATATAGCCCATCTTCCTTCTCCATTCGTCCCTTGATGGGCACCAGGGCGGCTTACAAGTCTTGTATCTCGGGAGTAAGGCTGTGGTGAACACAGTGGTGCACGGATCTCTATGCATTAGTGTTTCCAAGTTCTATGGATATACAAGCTGCCGAGGAATAGCTGGATCATATGGTAGAAATTTCTGAGGCAATTCCACACTGCTTTTCCTACTGGCTGCACCGGTTTACACTCCCACCAGTGGTGCAGGAGGCTTCCCTCGTCTCCACCTCCTCTCTGACACTTGTTGTTTCCTGTCTTGTTCCTTATAGCCATTCTGACCACAGGGAGCTGTTATCCCATTGCTGTTTGGATTTGCACTGGCCTGAGAATTTATGATGGTGAACATGTTTTCATACAGCTGTTGCCCATCTTTCTCTCTTTGGGAGAAATCTCTGTTTCCATCTTTTGCCCAGGTTTTACTGGGTTTGTTGTTTTTCCTCTTGTGGAGACGTGTGAGGTTATTGGATCGTTTGGCTATTCAGCCCTTCTCTGATGTGTGGTTTGCAAACATCCACTGCCAGTTGCTGTGCAGTCTTTGCATTGAGTTATGGTTTCCTTGGCTGGGCAGAACCTTCTGCGTTGGATAGAGTCCCGTTTGCTTCTTGTTTCCTTTCTTGCCCTTGCCCAGGCACACATGCTTCTTCCAAATAGGCAGCTAAGCCAGATGGTAAAGAGCACGCTGCCTGGGTTTTCTCATGGAAGTTCCATGGACTGAAGTCTTCCATTCAAGGCTTTAATCCATTTCGAGGTGGTATGTGCCTCGTTTAACATCATGTCCTACTCTCATTTTGTTACCTGTGGTTGTGCAGTCTTCCAAGAAACATTTCTTCTCTAGACTTTCCTTTCTCCGCTGTCTTCTCTTGTCCCTCTGGTCGAAAATGAGCTGTCCATATTTGTGTGAGTAGACCTCTGTGCTCTTGATCGTGTTCTATTCGTCTGTGTGCCTATTTTTGGGCCCAGACTGTGCTGTTTCAGTACCTAGTGCTTCGTCCTGTATGGTGAAATCAGAAAGGGGGATACGTCCAGCTTTGTTCATTTTCCTCAGGATTCCGTTGGCTATTCAGTGTCCCTTATGCCTGGATAGAGACTTTAGGATTCTCTCTTCTATTTCTGTGGGAAAAATTACTACAACTTTGACTGGGATTGCATGGAATCCAGAGATTGCTTTATCTGTTACGAACTTTTCAAGTGTGTTAGTTCTTCCATTGCAAGAGCACGGTGTAGCCTTCCGTTTCCTTCTCTCTTCTGGAATTTATTTCCCAAAAGCTTTCTTCCCTTTCATGTTACATAGCATGCACCTGTTTGGTTAAGGTCATTCATAGATATCTTATTCTTCTTACTGGTATGCTTCTGTTTTTGAGGTTCAGTATTTATGTTCTTTGCACCTTCTAATTGGTTCTGTTTTGGAAAACGTTTATGGCTGTGCTCACATCTGCTGACACTGCAGCTGTATTTGCTAAAGAAGAGTGGCCCTGTCTAACGTTGCTTCCCATCTGCCTCTGCACTACCTCGGACGCCTGCCCCAGAATGGCTGGGCCAACGGTGAGGAGGCTCACCCCCAGGAATCCATGTGGCCTAGCGCGGGCTTCCAACCCAGAATGCACGGACTTCACTGCTACAACACGGGCTGGCCCCTTTCATGTTCCATTGCCAACCTGCTGTTGAGTGAAATGTGAATTAAATATGCTACATAAGCCCAAATCTGGCCCTGTGTAGACTAGGCCTGCTTTTCTATCCGGTCCACTGTGATGTCAGAGGATTTGTCAGAATTGTGTCTCTGCTGTCTTGGCAAGCTTCATGGACACAGGGTTTCAGAGCCCGCTTGAAGCAGTCTCGTAACTCACCCTTCCCAGTTAGCCCAGGTTTGACCTTCATTGCAAGTTTTGGGGTTGTGACCTTCTCGGTCTTTCCAACGTTCAAGCATAGTCTGTCTAAAGACTGACGTATTGCACTGTGGATCATTCAGGTGTGATTTCTGTTGGGCTCCCATTTTCTGGGACCCTGTTTTCTTTTCCATAGTCTAATCGTCATGGTCTTTCTGAGTATGTCCCTTCGAGATGCTTGTCAGTACATTCTCCTTCATTCCAAGTTAGGAATTTTGTATTTCTTTAATCACCATATGTTCTGTAGGCCTATGTGTGAGTGCTTTCATGATTCCTGGGTGTCGTGTTTGAATTTCCATCGGTCACTTGAGGGAGTCTTTGCTCTCTTAGTCTAGGTGCAACTGAGCACTGAGTACGCGTGGTCATCTGGGTTCGTTTGACATTGTGAGATGAGAAACTCCAGGTACGACGTTGTCCTGGCAACCACCTTCAGGAACCTAATGCTCCTGAAACAAATTAGATGAATCTGATGAATTCCTCTGTCCAGGTGAGAGACCTTCTGTCTCTATTCTGGATTTGGGAAGTTTCAAACTTCACCCTTGATGCTTGAACTTTCCACTAGATTATGGCTAGATACTGGCTTACTTTGTTTCTACAGGTTTTGTTATGTGTTTGATTTACCTCCTCAGCTGTGGCGAGTTTATTTTTCTTTAAATATAATGGTAATGTTCTAATTTTCTGCAAACCTCCTTACATGTGGTATCGAAACACGTAATCAATATTCCTTGTACGGCAAGAGAGGGTGGAGAGAATCTCATTGATCCCAACTGAACACTCTAGCCTGGGAGGGCAGCCTTCACAAAGGAACAAAGCTCTCTGGAAAAGGTGCTTTTCAGCACACTTCTAGAGCCCTTCCAAACCAAGCGACATACCCAAGCATGGCAGGGGGCCATTCTTTCCAGGCTTCAATGAGATCTCTTCTGACACATTGGCATGTACCCAGTGGGCCCCCGTGACTTGAGAGCTATGGAAAGGGAGACTTGTCTTCAAAGTTTGCTGAGGCCTAAGAAAGGTGGCCTCACTTCTTCTCTTCAATGTCCTCAAGTAATCATTCTTGACTGTGGGTTATGGGTAAGGCAGAAGGACATTGTAGGTCTGATAAGCCCCAGGTACGGCCTCTTTTCTCAAAACAAGTTTCAAGCTTGAATCAGCATGGCCTCCCCATCTACGTGAGTAGATGACAATGTTCTCCTCTGAGTGCTTGTCCCTCTATTATCGCTTCACTTCAGTGATTCCTTTCTCATCCCTTGAATACGCATCTGTTGGATCTCTTCAAGTTTCTGTGCCCGGTTTCTGTTTGGAAAAGCTGTTTCTGGGAATCTCTCACTTGAATATCCTAGCCTAGGCAAATCCTCGGGATGGAAACCTGGGACCATCTTGGGTGACATGGTCACCATGATGTCATAAACACCCTCAGAATTCTAAGTTGTGCTGAAAACCTCCATGCACACAGTGTTTAAGACCCATCTCATACCAGTCTGACTACTCTCCCTTTCCAGGTAGGACAGTTTTCCTTTTACGGGACTTCTTGTCGGTTTCTAACTTTCTCCTCTAACCTTGAAATGTCTACTACATTCCTTCTAGACACTGTTTTTTTTTCCTTTAAGATCGTCCTGGGATTTATCTCTTAAGTTTTGTGGATGTGGCCAAATGTGTGGACATTCCCCACAGAAAGTCCTGGAGTCCCTGCAAAGTTGAAGTTACCCAGGCAATCCTCTGATGAGCAATGATCATGTCATCTCATAGTAGTCTGGCAATTCCACCTTGGCAGGTCACATGTTTTCCTTCCTTCATCATTTGGGGAAGTGTACCTGATGCGTTCATAGATTGTAATATTCTCATGGTTCATTTCCTGGTGTGTATTCATAAGGTATCCTCACAATTTCTACTTCTTCATGATCTCTGTTGGCACCATACCTTGAAATCCATATTTCCTACTGCTCCTAATCTGATCCAGACCCGTGATGCCACCCTGCCAAGCCTAGGCCGCCCCAGTGAAACATGGGCACTTACCAGCTACACTACAGTGCCGGACCTGAATTGGACTTTTGGACCAACCTTTGGCTTGAACTTGGGAAGATGTTGGCCTGCATTGATTATTCATAAATGTAATTAGTAAAAACATCGTGGACGGTAACATTTTCCGTTGGCTCATGAGTTTAGCACAGAACGTGCTGTGTTGGTTGTGTTCCTCTTCATCTCTTTGCAATGGTCTAATTTTCTGTAGCATCGTTAAGCATTTGGAGGTGATTATCAATCCTTGGAAGTTCATCTTCTCTAAATTCTTTCAGCCTGCAATCTTTATGCCATAAACCTGCTTGCATTTAAGGAGTTTTGATTTTAGGTGAATTGATTTCCCTAACCCTTCATTATAACATCCTATAGCTTTCAGATTTACATCCTCATAGATTTAGACTTCTGTGTATGGCACATCATCTTCCCCACTGTAAGCCTAATTACAGGCCCACACTACAAAATTGTGCCTAAACAACTCTTTCTCACACCGTCCCCTGCCACCCGTTACCTCTGTGAACCACCAATCCCATGTCATGTTCTACATGTTTGTTGGTCCCTATTTTAATCTTCTCCTTGTAAGTGAGATCCTATGGTATTTGACATTCTCCCTGGGGGTTGTTTCAGTTCCCCTCATACCCGCAGGAGCCATTCTGGTGTCACAAATGGCTGGACTGCACCCTTTCTTACAGCTGAGTGCTAGGCCATTGTGTGGATATGGCCCACCTTCCTTCTCCATGGGTCCCTTGATGGGCACCAGAGGAACTTCCATGTCTTGCATATCGGGAGGAAGGCTGTGGTGAACACAGCGCTGCACGGATCTCTGTGCAGTAGTGTTCCCAATTTCTTTGGATAAACACGCCGCAGAGGAATAGCTGGACCATATGGTAGATGTATTTTGAAATTTCTGAAGCAATTCCACAAGGCTATGCCTAGTGCCTTCACCGGTTTGCACTCGCACCAGCGGTGCAGAACTCTTCCCTTCTCTCCACCTCCCCTCCGACACTTGTTGTTTCCTGTCTTGTTCTTTATAGCCATTCTGACCACAGTGAGCTGCTATCTCATTGCCGTTTGGATTTGCATTGGCCTTAGACTCAATGATGATGAACATGAGTTCATAAAGCTGTTGGCAACCTTTCTGTCTTCTTGGTGTAAATCTCTGTTTCCATCTTTTGCCCAGGTTTTAATGGGCTTGTTGTTTTTTCTCTTGTCGAGACGTGTGAGGTCATTGGATCTTTTGGCTATTCAGCCCTTCTCCGATGTGTGGTTTGAAATATTCTCTTCCTGCTGTTGTGCTGTCTTTGCATTGAGTCGACGGTTGCCTTGGCTGGACAGAACCTACTGCATTGGATGGAGTCCCGTTTGTTTCTTGTTTCCATTGTTGACCTTGACTAGTCACACATGCTTCTTCCAAATAGGGGGCTACGCCAGATGGCAAAGAGCAAGCTCCCTGGGTTTTATTCTAGAAGTTTCACGGTTTCAAGTCTTAAGTTGAAGGGTTTAATCCATTTCGAGGTGGGGTGTGTGCCTGGTGTAACATCATGGTCTACTCTCATTGTGTTACATGTGGCTGTGCAGGCTTCCCAGCACCATTTCTTTTAGAGACTCACCTTTCTCCACTGTCTCCTCTTGCCTTCCTCGTTGCAAATGAGTTGTTCATATATGAGCGAGTTGACCTCTGGGCTCTGGATTCTGTTCCATTGGTCTGTGTGCCTGTTTTTGGGAGCAGGCTATGTTTCGGTACCTAGCTCTTCGTCCTACATGTTGGAATCAGAAAGTGTTTTACATCCTGCTTTGTTCGTCCTGCTTTTTTCCTAAGGATTCCTTTGGGTATTCAGGGTTCTTGTTGCTGTATAGAGACTTTAGGATTCTCTCTTCTATTTTTGTGGGAAAGATTGCTGCAACTTTGACTGGGATTGCATGGAATCTAGAGATTGATTTATCCTTTACTGCCATTTCAGTTGTTTTAGTTCTTACATTCCTAGAGCATGGAATACCCTTCCGTTTGCTTGTGTCTTCTGGAATTGCTTTCGCCAAAGCTTTGCTAGTTTTCGGTTTCCATTGCATGCACCTGTTTGTCTAAGCTAATTCCTAGAAATCCTATTGTTCTTACGTGCATGTTTTTTCTTTCTGAGGTTTTTTCTATCCTATGCAACTTTTCATTGGTTTTGTTTTGGCAGATGTTCATGGCTGTGCTCACATCTGCTGGCGATGATGCTGTACTTTCTGAGGAAGATTGACGCTGTCTGACGTTGCTTCCCATCTGCCTCTACACTACCTCAGACGCCTGCCTCAGAATGGCTGGACCAGCTGTGATGAGGTTCACCCCCAGGATTCCGCATGGCCTGCCCAGGGCTGCTGACCACAACATGCAGTGTTCACCACTACACCACTGGCCGGCACCTTTCATGTTCCATTGGCAACCTGCAGTTGAGTGGAATGTGACTTGAATGGGCTACTTGGGCCAAATGTGGCACTGTGTAGATGAGGCCAGTTTATTTTTCTTCTCCACTGTGATGTCAGAAGATTTGTCAGAATTCTGTCTCTGCTGTCCTGGCACACTTCATTGACACAGGTTTTCAGAGCCCGATGTTAGCAGTGTGATAACTCACCTTTACCAATTAGCCTAAGTTTGACATTTGCTCCAGTTTTTGTGGATGTGACTTTCTCTGACTTTCGAACGTTCAGAGTATGACTAAAACTTAATTGTTTCATTGTGGATTATTCAGATGTGATTTCTGTGTGCCTCCCATTTTCTGTGACCGTTTTCTCTTTTCCATGGTATAATTGTTGATATGGGCTCGGCGAGCTGAAGACTCAAATATAAGATTACTTGGACTCTCAAGGTCTGGCATTGGTGCTCTTTTATTTAGAGAATAGTACGGGCTGGCATGGGGACAGGACCCATGGACAGTGAAGAGCTGCTGCTGCTCCCTGGGGACGGGACCCATGAGCAGTCAGAGCTCCTGCTGCATCCCTCAGTTGAGGGTTAGTGATAATTTTATAAGGACTGGGTACATGACTTGTTTTTACTGGAAAAAGAAATGATGATGTTCAATGTCTTTAAATGATTTCAGTGCAGATGGGGTCTGGTTATTGTGCTGTCACATAACTTTAGATACGAATCTGCCCATATATATTACCATGTAGGTTAGTATGCCCTGAGATGCTCTCCATGGGACAGCCCTAATTCATATCAACAAAAAATCCACCGGGTCATATAGATTGGCATGTAGGCAAGGTCACCTTGGGCTTTTCTAGCTGGAGCAGCCTCAATCCACGACATAACCCCCCTCGAACCCATTTGAACTGGAAATATTTGGGGATATGGACGATGTTCACTCTTCTGTAAATACTTCTGGCTGTACAATGTTGTAGAGGTGTCCCTAAATGGGGCCATAGGCACAGGTAGAAGTTCAGTGGACCAGAAGTCTTCACCTGTGGAGTCCAAGGCTAAGTTATACAGAGCCCCTGGAGAGGAGAGAATCATTTGACGAGATGTGCTCCAAGAGGTGAAATATTTTGGCATGCAGAAGACAAACAACGAAACAGACATCAAACTACAAGTAGAAATACAAGCAGTATGTTTAACCCAATGAATAATGTTTTGAAGTAGTGCAGAAACCTGGTACTGACTGGGAGTTCAACCAATCGTTTAGAGTTAGGGTTGGTCAGACATGGATTTAATTTGGTGGCTGGGATAGGAAGCCAGAAATATTTTGACGGTAGTCAAGAATATAGGCAAAACATTCACTTTTTATAATGGCACAGGTGCCCCCATGTGCTTCTGTCAAGACATCCAGTGGCATTTGGATTTGGAGAACTGCCTTACACATTTGGGATACTTCTAAATTGAGCAGCAAAATGCTAGGTTGTGCCTCATTTAATGCCTTCCTACTGAATTTGATTAGGACTTCCATGTGCAAGACAGCATTTTCAATTCCTAATTGGTGAAGGATAATTGAGTAAAGATGGAAATACCAGTGGAAGACACAGCTGGTCCAGCGCTGTTGCAGTTGGGTAGGTTAGCAGGAGGAGATATATTAAATGTAGTTCTACCTTGCATGCAGACAAAGCCTAGGGTGCATCATCCAACCCATCCAGGTGGCAGCCAAGGCCACAAAGTGGACCCACATCGACACTGAGCACCATTAGGGGCTAACCAAAACATGCTGGGCCGTCTATCCCAGTCAGTCCCAGACCAGTCAGTATTTTTTTTAAGGCTATGATACGAGAACACAAATAACAGGGAATTTTCCCCATAAGTCGAGTGCTATTAGGCCATGTATCACAGGTGTGATTGGTTTGTTCCCAACAGAGAATGATCTTTTACTGGGTTGACCACTAGTAGGAGTGAACCAAATATATTCATTCCAAATTTGATATGGTCCATCCTGTGTCTTGATAAGCTGGGGACTTTAAATTTGGAACATGTTGTTTAGGATCCACCTGTGACAAAGCAAATGTATTTAGTATTCGGGCAGTAGTATTGAAGGAAAATGTTTGATGGTGGCCAGGGAACTCCCAGGTGTCAGAGATAGATGGCCACAAGGAGACATTACGATTAGCAATAGATGAATCTTGTAAAAGAAAACAGCTAGAATCTAATATCCAGGAATACCTACTATAGCTTCTACATAAACGTATTTTTTCTCTCTTAAATCACCCTCATTTTTACAAAAGATAGCCAAATTAGGATGAACTGGTTTGCAAATAAAGTGTAGCTTCAATACAACTTGCTCCAATTATTTACATAAGAGGAACAAGAATAGTAATTGCTTATACAGGCTTTTTAAAATCTGCTTTGCTGGACTTTTTTATGAGGAATCTCAGATTCAACTGTGAAGGCCTTGCAAGGCCAGAAAAGCCAAGCCAAGGACTTGCCATCAGATTTGGCCTGCAGTACTTACAGATTTGAGTGGTGTTCTCTTTGAGGTCCCCCAAAATATTCGGAGTTCCTTACACCTGTCAGATAAGCAAGCTTCCTTAGTTACTGGGTAAGATTGCCAGAATCTCTGTAAACAAGGTACCAGGCCCATGTTTCCAAGTGGCTGTATTCCAGAAAGTCCAATCTTTGTTCCTGAAATGCTGTCTTGTCATATCTGAGCCTGTGTGTTTCAAATATGACATTCCAGTCAAAGCCTTGGTAGTATAACCAATGTGTCCTGTTATAAGGAGAACAGATTCTTATGGAACTTATGCAAATATTGCCACTACATAACCATACTCGGTCACAAAGGGTTTCCCAATTCCAGAGGGATAAGGTAGGGAGAAAAAGATAAATGTTTCAGTTTTTCTCATAAAGGCATAATTTCACCAAACGGCTGTAAGTCAAAGTTAGCATAAGAGAAAAGAAAAAATATTTCCTTCATTGTGAGAAAACAACACAACACATCAAAACTCAACAATATTTCAAACAGATGTCCTAAAAAATTATAATCCTCCTCATCAGTTCACACAGTCCTGTATAATCAACTCTTGAGCTGATTCTTCTGTCAGCAGATCGATGAACTTAGTTTCTGGTAGAATTCTGTCATTTCTTACTCAGCTCAGTTTTACAATCTGAAAGTTTATCAGAAACGTGTAGTTTAGAACCTCTGTGTCAGAATCCTTTCCAGGAATTTCTCAGAAGATGAAAGATATTTGCAAAAGAAAAAAGCATCAGAGTAAAACAACAATTATCTGCAAATGGACAAAGGACTCCAAACGGCAATTGCCAAAGAAACTTGGCTACTTCTGTGACATATAACACTTCCAGATAATAATTGGACTTATGACTGATAACCAGGACAGATCAGAATCTTAAGAATGCCATATAATTTTAAGACATCTATATTAATAACATTTACCCATCTAATACCACCTAAGAAAGTCTATCTTCACTTATTTCCCAATGTTTTCCATGTAATTTAATAGACCAAATAAGCCTAGTTAGTTTGGTATTTTCCTCCTTATAGGAAGAGATTGAAAATTTCTTTGAGAAGACTCAGGGGGCCTCTGAAAATCCTCAGAGTAATTTTTCTTCTGTCTACCAGGTCAAAAGACAGCCTTCATTCAGGATTTGAATATTTTTGAGGGAGAAGCTTGTCAAAACATACCCAAAGTTTTTAAAATGCTTCTTCAAATAGGAAACAACACTCACTGTGAAACAATGCTCAGGTATCTATTCAAAGTGATAACAGAAAGAGTGAAAAATCTTAAGAGTGACCTCAGTCATTATTTTCACAAAACAGATTTGTCTCTTAGGTAGAATTACTCAAAGGAATAGCTTTTATAACCTCTTTATCAAGAGCAGATCAAAAGTTCAAGAAAATGTATCCTTTCAGAGAAAACCAAATTTGAATTTCTGCACGTACTTATTTTTAACATTCAAACTCATGCACTTAATTGAACTTACTTTAGTCTACTTGACCAGGCATAAAACTCCTTTCGGAATTTCTCCTTCACAAGCATTCTACAACTTTGTCCCAAAGTCTTTCTTTTTCCTTTCTAGTACATCAGGACAAATTTATGTTTCTTAACCTATCAAACAAAAATATTTCCATTCTTTATACCTTTTTTACTGAAAACATCCATTTTAACTTCCTTGAATACACAGCTCTTTTACTTATTAATTTCCAGTAGCTTTAATTCCATAGGTTAATTAGAACATTTAAACCTTAACAGACCTAGTAAACACTAAAAATGTAAACAATTATGAATTGTCTTTTATATCAGCATTCTAAACACTTCATAAATTTAGAAACGTGGTACTTTACAACAAAACACAAGGCATGCTTCTTAATACACCCAAACGATTTTAGCCTCTTCACTAAGAAGCCAAAATCAGATAACTTAGCTATGTTTATTAATAATGTTTCAGTGTTTCATCCTATCCAAAAATGACCCAGGTATTCAGATTTTTATCATTTAACTTAACTTGGCAAAACTCAAGATTGTTACCAAAAAGAATTTCGAAGCTGTTTTTTTCCCCAAGTATACAGACTGTAAAAGTTATTGTGAGTTTTATGTATTTAAACCATTTTTTTCCGACAATTATGTTCAGATTACCTACGGAAACCTCATGAGGCATTTGAAAAAACTGGTCATCGTTTACAGCTATTATTTTGCTGACAAATTTAACAGACAACGTGAACTTATGTGACTAGTAAACCCAGGATGAATGCCTGCATACTATGCAAATACCGACAACTCTGACAAGAAGACTATTTTCAATCAAACCAACAAACTTAAACAAGTTTTCATTTAACATAGGTTAATTCACATCTCGTTTACTTTGAAAGGCACTGAGTTAATTTCTACTACATTTAGAATTTAATAAAGCACTTACTTTAAGCCAACTAAACAGAAATCTTAATTTTGGCCATAGCATCCAGGATAAAAGTATCACACCTATAACATACACATAGCCACACCTACAGAGAGACTGTACAACCATCCTTTTAAAAACTACTGCTGTGAGTCAGGAACAATAATATTGAGCTCACAAGTTATGAATCCAAACTTTGTTTTGAGCCTTTTTACTAATACTTAAGAGAAGACCTTTGACATGCTAGACTTTTGGCAAAGACACACTTATGTTCATTTAACCTTTCCCCTCCTTTTTTGTTTTTCAGTCTTAAGAATGAGTGATGGACTGGACAGTAGTTCCTGGAGAGGGACGATGATAATCTTTTTCATGATAAAGGAACTAGGTGGAATCTGAACTGCCTCTAGAGCTGTCTTTCCAGTCTTGCAAGGATTTTGTAAGGACAGTTGCTCTTTATTTACCAGAAACTGGACTGTAACTTGAAGGTCCTTTTAGGTTGATCCACCTGTCCAACTGCACCAGAAAGACAGAGAAAAATCGCAGATTTTCTCCTAGTTGGAGTTTCTGGGGCATCACCCATACAATTGAAAGTGTTTCTAATTAGTTAGAAGGATTTTGAGTGGTGAGTCTCTGGGGATGCTTACGGCATTCCCCATGGCAGTAAAGCCAGTGTCTGACTGACAGTGGACTGGAAAAGGGTGCAGTGCCCACAGAAGCCGGGAACTGGCTGGAGGTCAGGGCTCCCAGCAGCCGGGTTGAGAGTTAAGTCCCTTGCAAAATGTTTTCAAGTTTTTCGATTTTACAGAAGGTCCAGGTTCTGGTCAGGTTCAGCCTGAACTTAAGCTCGACTTGGTGACAACAGACTACATGATGAGCAAAACAAAGAAAGGAAAAGAAGACACCAGACCTCACCCTCATGGCCACTCCCAGAGGGTTATCAAGATAAGAGTCACACAACAGTTCCCGTGCTGGGGCACACTACCCTAGCACGACAGTTCACAGAATAACTCACAGGTCTGCTACCCTAATAGCCAACTCAGTAGGTGACTAAAATCCTCAATCAGTCATCTGCCAAAAAAGGGCACCCTACTTGGTGTTGCCGTGGTGATCAGGGTAGAAAGCCAAAGTTGGGGTTCCCAGGCATGGAGACTTTGACTCTTCAAAGATTCTTCTGTTTTCCGGTTGCAAAGCTCAAAAGGAGATGAAAATGGCCCGTGTAACTCTAACAAAGATGAAAGAGACACGTGAATTTCCTTGAAAATCTCCTGTGAACCTAGGGCAGCATCCCACCTGTCGTTCCTAATGTGGGATTCCTATAGCAATGGGTGATGGGGAAGTCCACCAGCATTGCATCCCTTGTGTACCTTCCCTCGGATGCCTGGCAGTAACAGGTGCCTGGTGAACATCTTTCCTATTCTGCCTGGCAGCAATAGATGCCTGGTGAATGGTCCCTGAGAGAAAAGGAGAAGTTTAAGAGAGAACAGGATAGAGAAAAATAGTGAGGAATTTTCCGCCGCTTTGGGGGACATTCTACCCAATTGCGTGTTGGAGCCATTCTCCGAGAAGGGTTTTCCATACTCAACCAAAGGTTAGACTTTCTTACTTGCCTTGAACTGGACTCCCAATTGGGACATTCACACAGTTCAGAGCATGGTCAGGTGCCATGGGAGGTAGCCCAATACAGCCTTAGGAAATGAAACCTTCCACAGGAGTCTTGTAGATTCCCGACCATCCTAATGACTTAAGTGGCCAACCCGTGCCCACGTAAAATTTATATATCAGAGATAGAGTCAGGAAGGAACGGATTAATTCATTCTACATCACCCTTAGGCTTAAGGTACTGATTCTCTTCAAGCCGAATGCCATGATTGGCCCCACAGAGTAGCCATGGGCAGCAAACGTGGATTCATACAGCTATCCAAGAAAGTTCCTGATGGAGAAGTGAATTTAGATCCATCCTCGAAAAGGAGAGAGGCACAAGGAAGGAAAGGGCATTTACCAGAAGTCAAGCTCACAAACCGATGAAGCAAAATCCCCGTATGGGCCACAAGATATGATGCGGGGTTGGCGAACTGAAGAGTCAAAAGAAAGATTTGTTGGACTCTCAAGGTCTGGCAGTGATGCTCTTTTATTTAGAGAACGGTACAGGATAGCATGGGGACAGGACCCATGGACACTAAAGAGTTGCTGCATGGGGACAGGACCCATGGGCAGTCACAGCTCCTGCTGCTGCCCTGAGTACAGGGTAAGTGCTAATTTTATAAGCATAGTTACGTGACTTACTTTTGCTGGAAAAAGAAAAGATGATGTAAAATGTCATGAAATGATTCCAGTTCAGTTGGGGTCTGGTTATTGTGTGGTCGGATAACATTAGATACGAATCTGGCCATATAGATAGGCATGTAGGTGAGCATGACCTGGGCTTCTCTCACTGGGGCACCTCTAATTCATACCAAAAAATGATTCACCGCGTCATGTAGTTTGGCATGTAGGCCAGGTAACCTTGGGCTTTTCGAGCTGGGGCAGCCTTAATCCACATCAATCGTCATGGGCTTTCTCAGCTGTCTCCCATCGATATGCTTATCAGTCCATTCTCCTTCATTCAAGTTATTAATTTTGTATTTCTTTCATCACCATATGTTCTCCAGCCTGATGTATGAGTGATTTACTGATTGTTGGCTATTGTCTTTGAATTTCAATCGTTCACTTGAAGGAATCTTTGCTAAGCTAGCCTAGGTCCAACTGAGCACTGAGAACACGTGGTCATGTTTGTTGGTTTGACATTCTGAGATCAGAAACGCCAAATTCTAGGTTGTCCTGGCAACCACCTTATGGACATAATCTTTCGGAGACAAATTAGACAAATCTGATGAATTCCTCTCTCCAGGTAAGATATTTTTATGTCTCTTTTCTGAATTTTGGAAGGCTCGAACTTGAGTCCAGATCCCTGATCGTTCAGGTAGATTATGTCTAGATACTGGTTTACTTTATTTCTGTAGGATTTGTTAGTTGTTTGATTTACATCCTCTGCTCTGGCATGTTTATTTGTCATTAAACATAAGTGTAATGTTGTAATTTTCAGCCAATTTCCTCATTATGGTGT
Organism: Equus asinus; assembly: GCF_041296235.1. Lineage (NCBI taxonomy): Eukaryota > Metazoa > Chordata > Mammalia > Perissodactyla > Equidae > Equus > Equus asinus. The sequence continues at coordinate 9,783,536 of NC_091817.1, forward strand.
CAAAACACATAATCAATACTCTTCTATGGCAATACATCGGGGGAGAGAATTGCACTGGGGCCACTGAGCATTCTAGCTTTGGATGGCAGCCTTCACTTTGGATGTGAGGTTCCCAGAGGGAAAGAAAAAATCCAAAAAGGCATGCAGATTCGTGGCAAAAAGCTTTTGAGGCTGAAAGACATTAGAGAAAATAAACTTCCAAGGATTGTGAATCTCCTCCAAATGCTTAATGATGATACAGAAAGGTAGACCATTTCAAATAGATTAAGAGGACTACTACGAAGAGAACATGTTCTGTGCTAAACTCATGAACCAAGGGAAAATGTTACCGTCTATGAGGTTACTACTAATTACCTTCATGAATAATCACAGCAGGCCAGCTTCTTCCCAAGTTCAGGCAAAAAATTGGTCCCAAAGTAAAATTCAGGGCCAGCCATGTGTTCTGGTGTGTAAGAGTCCATGTTACTAGTGGGCGGCCTGGGATTCATGGATTCATATGACACGTACGGATCACATTAGTAACATTAGGAAAGATAGGTTTCATGGTATGGTGCAGAGATAATAAATAAGTGGAAATTGTGAGCATAACTTATAGATATGCACCAGGAAAAAAACATGAAAATATTGCAATCTATGACACATCTGGTACACTTCCCTAAATACAGAGGGAAGAAAGTGATGTGACCTGCATAGGTGGAATTGTCAGCCTGCACGAGATGACACGATCATTGCACGTCAGAGGCTTGCCTGGGCAGCTTCCACTTGGGAGGGACTCCAAGACTTTCACTGGGGAAAGTCTAAACACTCGGCCATATCCACAAAATGTAACAGATAAAACCCAGGATAAACTTAAAATAAAGAAACCAGTGTCTAGAGAGAATGTACTAGACATTTAAACGTTCAAGGATAAAGTTAGAAACCGACAAGAAATCCAGGAAATGGAAAGGGTGAGTGCCAGACTGGTATGACATGGCTCTGAAACACTGTGTGCAAGGAAGACGCCGGGACAACTTAGAAGTTTGAGGGTGTTTATGACACCACAGTGAACCTGTCACCCAAGATGCCCTCATCTTTATAGTCTGAGGATTATCCTGGGATACGATACTCAAGTGTGAGATACCCAGAAAAGAATTTAAAAACAGAAACCAAGCACTGAAACTTGAAGAGATAGAATAGACGTTGATTAAATGGGTAAGAAAGAAGTCATCGTGATGAAGCAATAATACAGGGCCAAGCACTGAGTGGAGACCATTGTCATCTACTCAAGTATATGGCGAGGCCATGCTGATTCAAGCTTGAAACTTGATTTGAAACCAGAGGCTGGACTTGGGGCTTATCAGACGTACAAATTCTCCTGCCTTAATCATAATCCAAAATCAAGAATGGTGTCCTGAGGACATTGTAGAGAAGGATTGATGCCTCCTTTCCTTTGCCTCTAGCATTAATTGAGGAGAAGTCTCACTTTCCATAGCTCCTGGCATTACGGAGGCCAACTGGGTACATGCTAATGTGTCACAATACATCTCTTGGAACCCATGAAGGAATGGAACCCCGTCATGCTTCTAGTATGCCTCATTTTTTGGCAGGGCGCCAGAAGTGCGCTGAGAAACACCCTTTTCCAGATGGCTTCGTTGCTTTGTGAGGGCTGCACTGCCAGGCTAGTGTGTTCACTTTGGCTCCAATGAAATACTCTCCCCCTATCTCTTGGAGTAGAATGATTATTGATAACGTGTATTGACACCATATGTAAGGAGGTTGGCTCAAAATTAGAACATTACCATTATCTTTATAGAAAAATAAACATGCCAGATCTGAGGATGTATATGAAACAAACAACACACCCTATAGAAATAAAGTAAACCAATATCTACACGTAGTCTAAGGGAACGTTCAACGATCGGTGGTCAAGTTTGAAACTTCCCAAATCCAGGAATGAAACAGAAAAGTACCTTCCCTGAAGTGGATTCATCAGATTCGTCTAATTTGTCTCAGATACATTATGTTCATGAAGGAGGTTGCCATGACTACCTACGGTTTGGAGTTTAAGATCTCAGGAGGTAAGACCAAGCAAGATGACCACGTGTTCTCAAGCTCAATTTGACTTAGGCTAGCATGGCAAAGATTGCAACAAGTGACCAATGTAAATTCAAAGACAACACCCAACAATGAAAAGCACTCACACGTAGGCCTATAGAACATAGGGTGATTATAGAAATAGAAAATTGATACCTTGGGATGAAGAAGAATTGACTGACAAGCATACCATAGGGAGAAATCTGAGAAAGACCATGATGATTATACTATGGAAAGCAAAATGGGCTCAGAAAAGGGAAAGCAAACACAAATCACACTTGAATAATCCACAACGAAAGATGTCAGACTTTAGACAGACTATGCTTGAACTTTTGAAAGTCAGAGAGTGTCACAAACCAAAAAACCGCAGTGAGGTAAAACCTGGGCTACCTGGAAAGGGTGAGAATGAGACTGCTCCAAACGTGCTCAGAAACACTGTGTCCATGAAGCTTGCTGGGACAGCAGAGACACAATTTTGACAAATTGTTTGACTTCGCAGTTGACCAAAAATGCAAACTGGCTACGTCTACTCAGTGCCAGACTTGGGCTGAAGTAGCATATTTAAGTCACATTATACTGAACTGCAGCCTGCCAAGGGAATATGAAAGGGGCCGGCCAGTGGAGAATTGGGGAAGTCCGTGCATTCTGGGTCGGAAGCCTGGAGTTGACAGGGTGGAATACTGGGGGTAAACCTTTTCACCGCTGGCCAAACCATTCTGTGGCAGGCGTGGGAAGGAGTGTAGAGGCAGATGAGAAGTGACGATAGACAGGGCCACTCTTCCTTAGCAAATATAGGAGCACTGTCATCAGATGTGAGAACAGCGATAAACTTCTGTCAAAAGGAAGCAAATTAAAAGTTGCAAAGAATAGGAAAATTGAACCTCAAAAAAAAAAATGCCAGTGAGAAGATTTAGATACCTAGGAATAACCTCGCCCCAACAGGTGAAAGCTCAGTAAATCGAAAACTAGCAAACCTTGTGGAAAGAAATGGGAGAAGACACAAGGAAGCAGAAGGATATTCCATGCTCTTGAAATGGAAGAATTAACACACTGGAAACCTCCACTCCGGATAAAGCAATCTCTAGATTACATGAAGTCCCAGGCAAAGTTGCAGCTATATTTCTCACAGAGATAGAAGTGAGCATCCTAAAGTTTACATACAGCAACAAAAGACCATGAATGGCAAAAGGAATCCTGAGGAAAACGAACAAAGCTCAATGTATCACACTTTCTGATTTCAACATATAGGATGAAGAAATAGGATTGGAAACGGCACAGGCTGGGATGAAAACAGACACGCAGAACCAAGGAACACAATCGAGAGCCCAGAGGTATATGCACACATACATGGACAACCCATTTTCGACCACGGAACCAAGAGGAGACAGTGGAGAAAGGAAAGTCTCTGCAATAAACGGTGCTGGGAAGACTGCAGAGCCTCATGTAAGACAAGGAGAGTAGACCACGATGTTACACCAGGCACAAACACCAACACAAAATGGATTAAAGTTTTGAATGTAAGACTGCAAACCACGAGACTTCTGTAAGGAAACCTAGGCAGCATGCTATTTGACATCTGTCTTAGCCTCCTATTAGTAAGATGCATGTCTGCTTGGGCAAGGGAAACAACGGAAACAAGAAACAAATGGGACTACATCAAATGCAAAAGCTTCTGCCCAGCCAAGGAAACCATCGACTCAATGCAAAGACAGTACAACCACTGGGAGAGGATGTTTGAACACCACACATCGGTGAACGGGTGAATAGCCAAAAGATGCAGTGAACTCATATGGGTCCACAAGAGAAAAATAAATAAGCCCATTAAAACCTGGGCAGTAGGTGGAAACAGAGATTTCACCCAAGAAGATATAGAGATGGCCAACAGGTGTATGAAAACATGTTAATCATCATTAAGACTCAGGGCAATTGAAATCCAAATGGCAGTGAGATAGCAGCTCACTGCGGTCTGAATGACTATAGGTAAAAAGTCAGGAAACAAGTGTCAGAGAGGAGCTGCAGAGATGGGAAGACTCCTACAGTGCTGCTGTGAGTGTAAGCTGGTGCAGCCACGATGCAAATCAGTGTGGAATTGCCTCAGACATGTCAGAATCCATCCATGGTACATGGATTCTACCATATGATCCAGCTATTATTCAGTGGCGGGTTTATCCAAAGACCTTGGAAGAAGTCGTGCACTGATATATGTGCACCCCTGTGTTCACCCTGGCCTTACTCCCGTTATCCAAGACTGGGAAGCCTCCCTGATGCCCATCAAGGCAGAAGGACGAATAGAGAAAGAAGATTGGAGAAGGAAGCTGGGCTTTATGAACACAATGGCATATCTCTGAGCCATAACAAAAGAGAGAATCCAGCCATTAGTGACCAGAAGGATGGTTCTTGAGGGTTTCATTGGAAGTGAAACAGCTCGAAGGGAGAAACTCAAGTACCGTAGGAGCTCACTTACAAGGAGAAGAGACAAACAAGGACCAACAAACTGGAAAGCTTTGCGGAAAGAAATTAAAGAACACATAAGGAAACGGAAGTCTATTCACCGCTCTTCAAATGGAAGAACGAACACACTTGAAACGTCCATATTGGATAAAGCAATCTCTGGATTCCACGCACGCCCCATCGAAGTTTCAGCAATCTTTCCCACAGAAATAGAAGAGAGAATCCTAAAGTTTCTATCCAGCAACAAAGGAGCTGGAAAGGCCAAAGGAATCCTGAGGAAAATGAACAACTCAGCAAGTACCACATTTTCGAATTTCCACATATAGGACGAACTGCTAGGTACCGAAACGGCAAAGGCTGGCCACAAAAAGAGGCACACAGACACAAGGAACAGAATCGAGAGCCCAGAGGTCAACTCCCACATATATTGACAGCCCATTTTAGACCAAGGAGCCAAGAGGAGACAGCAGAGAAAGCAGAGTCTCGACAAGAAACGGTGCTGGGAAGACTGCACAGCCACATGTAACACAATGAGAGTAGACCATGATGTTACACCAGCCACACACACCACCTGGAAATGGATTAAGGCCTTGAATGGAAGGCTTGAAACAATGCAACTTCTAGGAGAAAACGCAGGCAGCTTGCTCTTTGCCATCTGCCTTAGCCGATTATTTGGAAGAAGCATGTGTAACTGGGCAAGGGCAACAAAGGAAACAAGAAACAAGCAGGACTCCATCCAACGCAGAAGCTTCTGAACAGCCAACGACTCCATCGACTCAATGCAAAGACAGCACAACAACTGTGAGTGGATGTTTGCAAACCACACATCGGAGAAGGGGTGATTAGTCAAAATATTCAATGAACTCATATGTCCCCACAATAAAAAAACAACGAGCCCCATAAAACGTGGGCAAAAGATGGAAAGAGATATTTCTCCCAGGAAGATAAAAGATGGCCAACAGGCTGTATGAAAACATGTTCATCATCATTAAGTCTTTGGCAATGCAAATACGAACGGCAATGAGATAGCAGCTCACAGTGGTCAGAATGGCTATAGGGATGAAGACAGGGAACAACAAGTCTCGGAGAGGAGGTGGAGAGAAGGGAAGCCTCCTGCACTGCTGGGGGGAGTGTAATCAGGTGCAGCCACTACCCAAAGTGCTGTGGAATTGCCTTAGAATTTTCAGAATCCATCTACCATATGATCCAGCTATTCCTCTGTGGCATATGTATCCAAAGAACTTGGAAACACTAATGCTCAGAGATCCATGCACCACTGTGTTCACCACAGCCTTATTCCCAATATCCAAGACTTGGAAGCCTACGTGGTGCCCATCAAGTGACGAATGGAGAAGGAAGACGATCTATAGCCACACAATGGCCAATCTTCGGACTGTATAGATGTGGCCATCTTGGGTGACATGTTCATAAACACCCTCAGAATTCCAAGTTGTCCTGACAACCTCCATGCACACAGTGTATCAGAGCCATCGCATACCAGTCTGACCACTCCCCATTTCCAGGTAGGATAGTTTTCCTTTGTCTGGATTTCTTGTCGGTTTCTAACTTTCTCCTCGAACTTTGAAAGGTCTACTACATTCCCTCTACACACCAGTCTTTTTCCGTTAAGATTATCAAAGATTTTATCTCTTATGTTTTGTGGATATGGTGAAATGGGTGGACTTTCCCCAGAGAAAGTCATGGACTCCCTCCCAAGTTGAAGTTGCCCAGGCAATCCCCTGATGCACACTTATCGTGTCATCTCCTAGCAGTCTGACAATTCCACCAGGCAAGTCACATGTTTCCTTCCTTCATCATTTGGGGAAGTGTAGCTGATGCGTTCATAGATTGTAATATTCTCATGGTTTTTTTCTGGTGTGTATTGCTCAGTTTCCCTCACCATTTCTACTTCTTTATGATCTCTGTGCCCACCAGACCGTGAAATCTGGATTTCCTAATGCTAGTAATCTGATCCACAACCGTGGTGCTATCCTGTGAAGCTCAGGCCACCCAAGCGGAACGTGGGCTCTTACCTGCTACATCACAGGTCCGCCAATGAATTGGACTTCTGGACCAACCTTTGGCCTGAAGTTGGGAGGATGTTGGTCTGCTTCGATCATTCGTGAAGGGAATCAGTAGTAACATGAATGACGGTAACATTTACCTTTGGTTGATGAGTTTAGCATGGAACATATTCTCTTGCTAGTATTCTGCTTCATCTCTTTGCTGAGGTCTACCTTTCTGTAGCATCATTAAGCATTTGGAGGTGATTACTAATCCTTGGAAGTTCATCTTCTCTAATCTCTTTCAGCCTCCAAAGCTTAGGCCGTAAATCTGCACCGTTTTTTGGAGTTTTGATTTTATGTGAATTGATTGCCGTAACCCAGCATTATAACATCCTATAGCTTTTCACATCTACATCCTCATAGATTTAGACTTCTGTGTAGGTTACATCATCTTCACCACTGTAAGCCTAATTACAGGCCATCACCACACACTTGTGCCTAATCAACTCTTTCTCCCTCAGACCCCCGCATCCATTTCCCTTTGGGAACTACCAATCCCATGTCACATCCTACCTTTTTGTTGCTCCGTTTTTCCTCTTCTCCTTATACGTGAGATCCTGTGGTATTCAACCTTATCCCTGGGGCTTGCTTCAGTTCCCCTAAGACCCTCAGGAGCCATTCTGGTGGTCAAAAATGGCTGGACTGCATCCATTCCTACAGCTGAGAGCTATACCATCGTGTGGCTATAGCCGATCTTCCTTCTCCATTCATCTCTTGATGGTCACCACGGACGCTTCCAAGTCTTGGATATCGGGAGTAAGGCTGTGGTGAACACAGTGCTGCATGGATCTCTGAGCGTTAGTGTTTCCAAGTTCTTTGGATATATATGCCACAGAGGAATAGCTGGATCATGTGGTAGGTGGATTCTGAAATTTCTGAGGCAATTCCACACCACTTTGCGTAGTGGCTGCACCGGTTCACATTCCTACAGCAGTGCAGGAGGCTTCCTTTCTCTCCACCTCCTCTGTGAAACTTATTGTTTCCCGTCTTCATCCTTATAGCCATTCTGACCACTGTGTGCTGCTATCTCATTGCCATTCAGATTTGCATTGACCAGAGTCTTAATGATGATGAACATGTTTTCATACAGCCTGTTGACTATCTTCCTATCTTCCTGGGAGAAATGTCTGTTTCCATGTTTTGCCCAGGTTCTATTGGGCTCGTTGTTTTTATTCCTGTGAAGATGTATGAGTTCATTGGATCTTTTGGCTACTCACCCCTTCTCCGATGTGTGGTTTGCAAACAGCCTGTCACAGTTGTTGTGCTGTCTTTGCATTGAGTCGATGGAGTCGTTGGCTGGGCAGAAGCTTCTGCATTGGGTGGAGTCCCGTTTGTTTCTTGTTTCCTTTCTTGCCCTTGCCCACTGACACATGCTTCTTCCAAATAGGCAGCCAAGACAGATGGCAAAGCGTAAGCTGCCTGGGTTGTCTCCTAGAAGTTGCACGGTTTCAAGTATTCCATTCAAGGTTTTAATCAATTACGAGGTCGTGCGTATGTCTGGTGTAACATCATGGTCTACTCTCATTGTGTTACCTGTTTGTGTGCAGTCTTCTCAGCACCGTTTCTTGTGGAGACTCTCCTTTCTCCACTTTCTCCTCTAGGCTCACTATTCGAAAATGTGTTGTCAGTAGATGTGTGAGTTGACCTCCAGGCTCTCGTTCTGTTGCATGAGTCTGTGTGCCTATATTGGGGCCCAGGCTGTGCTGTTTCCGTACCTAGGGCTTCATCCTATATGTTGAAATCAGAAAGTGTGATACTTGCTGCTTTGTTCGTTTTCCTGAGGATTCCTCTGGCTATTCTGGGTCCTTTGTTGCTGGATAGAAACTTTAGGATTCTGTGTTGTATTTCTGTGGGAATGATTGTTGCAACTTTGACTGGGACTGCATGCAATCCAGACACTGCTTTATGCGGTATGGACGTTTGAAGTGTGTTCGTTATTCCATTGGAAGAGCACAGAATAGCCTTCCGTTTCCTTGTGTCTTCTGTAATATCTTCGCCCAAACCTTTACAAGTTTTCTGTTTCCATAGCTTTCAGCTGTTTGGCCACGTTTATTCCTAGATATCTTTGTCTTCCTACTGGCATTCTTTCTTTTTTGAGGTTCAGTTTTTCTATTCTTTGCAACTTTCAATTGGTTTTGTTTTGACAGAATTATGGCTGTGCTCACATCTGCTGGCCATGCTGCTGCATTTCCTGAGGAAGAATGGCGATGTCTATCGTCGCTTCCCATCTGCCTCTACACTACCTCAGACGCCTTCCCAAGAATGGCTGGACGAGCGGTGAGGTGGCTCACCCCCAGGATTCCACATTGCAAATCCTGGGCTGCTGAACCAGAATGTGCAAACTTCACCACGGCCCCACTGGCTGGCCCTTTTCATGTTCCATTGGCAACCTGCAGTTGAGTGGATTGTGACTTGAATATGCTACTTGAGCCCAACTCTGGCCCTGTGTTGATCAGGCCAGCTTGCTTTTCTGACCCACCTGATGTTGGGTGATTTGTCAGAATCGTCTCTCTGCTGTCCGGTCTAGCTTGGTGGACACAGGGTTTCAGAGCCTGTGGGGAGCAGTCTCATAACTCACCCTTCTCATTTAGGCCAGGTTTGACCTTTGCTGCTGTTTTTGGCATTGTGACTTTCTCTGACTTTCAAATGTTCAAAGAGAGTGTGTCTAATGACTGACGTCTTTCACTGTGGATTAGTCAGCTTTGGTTTCTGTTGGCCTCCATATTCCGGGATACTGTTTTCTTTTCTATAGTTTAATTGTTATGGTCTTGCTGAGTTATCTCCATTCGATTTGCTTATCAGTGTGTTCTCCTTCTTTCCAAGTTAGGAGTTTTGTATGTCTTTAATTACCATAGGTTCTGTAGCCCGAGGTGTGAGTCATCTCGTGATTGTTGGGTGTTGTCTTGGAATTTCCATTGGTCACTTGTAGGAATCTTTGCTATCCCGGCCCAGGTGACACTTAGCCCTGAGAACACATGGTCGTCTTGGTAGGTTTGAGATTCTCAGATCAGAAACTCCAGATTCGAGCTTGTCCGGACAACCACCTTCACGGACATTATGTTTTCGAGAGGAATTAGAAAAATCTGATGAATTCCTCCCTCCAGGTAAGTGGTTTGTCTGTCTCTTTTCTGGATTTGGGAAGTTTCAAACTTGACCCCTGATCATTGAATGCTCCACAAGATTACATCTGGACACTTGGCTTTTTATTTCTACATGATTTCCTATTGGTTTGATTTTCATTCTGAAATTTGGCAGGTGTATTTTTATTTAAATATAATGACAATGTGCTAATTTTCAGCAAACCTCCTTCCATATGTTGTCAGAACAAGGAATCAATACTGTTTCCATGGCAAGAGGTGGGGGAGAGAATTTCATTGGAGCCCAACTGAGCACTTTGCCTGGAAGGGCAGCCTTCACACAGGAATGAAGCCCTCTCGAAAAGGGTGCTTTTAAGCACACTTCTACAGCCCTCCAAACCAAAGGACACACCCCAAGCATGACAATCATCCATTCCTTTAAGTCTTCACAGAGATGTCTTGGGACACATTAGCATGTACCCAGTGGGACCCCGTGACGCCAGAGCTATGCAAAGGGAGACCTCTCTTCAAAGAATTCTAGGAGCTTAGGAAAGGAGGCCTCAATTCTTTTCTTCAATGTCCTCAAGAGATCATTCTTGACTTGGGATTATGAGTAAGGCAGAAGGACAACGTAGTTCTGATAAGCCCCAAGTCCAGCCTCTTGTTTCAAATCAAGTTGCAAGCTTCAATCAGCACGGCCTCCACATCTACTTGAGTAGATAACAATGTTCTCCTCTCAGTTCTTGCCCCTCTAGTATCCCTTCTTCCCAATGATTCCTTTCTTATCCCTTGAATCAGTGCCTCTTTGATCTCTTCAAGTTTCTGTGTGCGGTTTCTGTTTGGAAAAGCTGTTTCTGGATATCTCTCACGTGGGTATCCTAGCCACGGCAATCCTCGGACTCTAAACTTGCTGCCATCTTGGGTGACACGTTCACCGTGACGTCAAAACACCCTCAGAATTCTAAGTTGTCCTGAAAACCTCCAGGCACACAGTGTTTCAGAGCCATCTCATATCAGTCTGACGACTCCACCTTTCCAGGTAGGATAGTTTTCCTTGTTCTGGATTTCTTGTCAGTTTCTAACTTTCTCGTGGAACTTGAAAGGTATGCTACATTCCCTCTACCCACCAGTTTCTTTCCTTTAAGATTATCCCTTGTTTTATATCTTATCCATTGTGTATATGCCCAATTGGGTGGACTTTCCTCAGAGAAAGTCCTGGAGGCCCTCCCAATTGTAAGTTGCCCAGGCAATCCCCTGATGCACAATGATCGTGTGATCTCCCAGCAGTCTGAAAATTCCACTTGGCATGTTACATGTTTTCCTTCCTTCATCATTTGGGGAAGTGTTCCTGATGCGTTCATAGATTGTCATATTCTCATGGCTCTTTTTCTGATGCATATTGTTAAGGTCTCGTGACAATTTCTCCTTCTTTACGATCTCTGTGCCCACCATACCTTGAAATCTGTATTTCCTAATGCTAGTAATCTGATCTGCACCCCTGATGCTAGCTGGTGAAGCCCGGGCCGCCCAAGTGGAACATAGGGACCTACCTGCTACATCACAGTGCCGGCCCTGAATTGGACTTTTGCACCACCCTTTGACCTGACCTGTGAAGATGTTGGCCTGCTTCGATCATTCGTGAAGGAATCAGTAGTAACATCATGAACGGTGACGTTTTCTGTTGGGTCATGAGTTTAGCACGGAACATGTTCTCTTGGTAGTATTCCTCTTCATCTCTTTGCAAAGGTCTACCTTTCTGTAGCATCATTATGTTGAGGTGATTACCAATACTTGGAAGTTCATCTTCTCTAACCTCTTTCTGTCTCCAAAGCTTCCAGTTGTAAATCTGCATCCCTTTTGGGAGTTCTGGTTTTATGTGAATTGATTGCTGTAGCCCAACATTATAATAACCTATAGCTTTCAGATCTACATCCACATAGATTTAGACTTCAGAGTAGGTTACATCATCTTCACCAACGTAAGCCTAATTACTGTCCCTAACCACACACCTGTCCCTAATCAACACTTTCCCTCTCTGGCCACTGCCCCACTTTCCCTCTGGGAAATGCCAATCCAATGTCATGTGAAACCAGTTTGTTGGTCCATTCTTGCTCTTCTCCTTGTGCATGAGATCCTGTGGTATTTGACCATACCCCTGGGGCTTGTTTCAGTTCCCCCAGTACCCTCAGGAGCCATTCTGGTGGTCACAAATGGCTGGCCTGAATCTGTTCTTATAGCTGAGTGCTATGCCTTTGTGTGGCTATAGCCCATCTTCCTTCTCCATTCATCCCTTGATGGGCACCAGGCAGGCTTCCAAGTCTTGGATATCGGGAATAAGGCCAGGGTAAATAGAGGTGTGCACCAATCTCTGTGTATGAGTGTTTCCAAGTTCTTTGGATAAACACACCACAGAGGAATAGCTGGATCATATGGTCGATGTATTCTGAAATGTCTAAGGCAACTCCTCACCGTTTTGTGTCGTGGCTGCACCTGTTTACACTCCCGCCAGCAGTGCAGGAGGCTTCTCTTCTCTCCACCTCCTCTCCGAATCTTATTTCCTGTCTTCATCCTTATAGCCATTCTGACTGCCGTGAGCTGCTCTCTCATTGTCTTTCAGGTTTGCACTGACCAGAGACTTAATGATCATGAACATGTTTTCATACAGCCTGTTGGCCATCTTTCTATCTTCCTGGGAGAAATGTCTGTTTCCAGCTTTTGCCCAGATTTTAATGGGGCTTGTTTTTTTTTTTTTTTCTTGTGGAGCCGTATGAGTTTATTGGCTCTTTTGGCTATTCACCCCTTCACCAATGTGTGGTTTGCAAACATCCTCTCCCAGTTGTGCTGTCTTTGCATTGCATCAATGATTTCCTTCGCTATGCAAAAGCTTTTGTGTTTGGTGTAGACCCATTTGTTTCTTGTTTCCTTTATTGCCCTTTCCCAGACAGACATGCTTCTTCCAAATATGAGGCTAAGAAAAATGACAAAGCGCACCCTACCTACGTTTTCTTCCAGAAGCCTCATGGTTTCCAGTATTACATTCTAGACTTTAATCCATTTCGAGTTGGTGTTTGTGCCTGGTGTAACACCGTGGTCTACTCTCCTTGTCTTACATGAGACTCTGCACTCTTCCTAACACCATTCATTGTAGAGACTTTCCTTTCTCCACTGTCTCCTCTTGGCTCCATGGTCGAAAATGGGGTGTCCATATATGTGTCCCCATACCTCTGGGCTCTTGATCTGTTCCTTGGTTCTGTTTCCTTGTTTTGCATCCCAGCCTGCGCTGTGTCCATTTCAATTTCTTCATCCTATATGTTGAAATCAGAAAGTGTTATACATTGAGATTTGTTCTTTTTCCTCAGGATTCTTTTGGCTATTCGGGGTCTTTTGTTGCTGGATGTAAACTTTGGGATGCTCGCTTCTATCTCTGTGAGAAATATTGCTGCAACTTTGACTGGGACTGCATGGAATGAAGAGATTTATCTATGCGGTGTGGACATTTCAAGTGTGTTAATTCTTCCATTTCAAGAGCATGGAATATCCTTCCGCTTCCTTGTGTCCTCTCCCATTTCTTTCTGCAAAGGTTTGCTAGTTTTCTGTTTACAGAGCTTTCACCTGTTGGGGTGAGGTTATTCCTAGGTATCTTATTCTTCTTACTGGCATCCTTTTTCTTTTTTATTGAGGTTCAATTTTCCTATTCTTTGCAACTTTTAATTTGTTTCCTTTTGAAAGAGATTTATCACTGTGCTCACATCTGCTGGAAATGCTCCTGTATTTGCTGAGGAAGAGTGGCTCTGTCTAACGTCGCTTCTCATCTGCCTCTACATTACCTCCCACTCGCGCCCCAGAATGGCTGTACCAGCGGTGAGGAGGTTTACCCCCAGGATTCTATGCTTCCAACTCTTGGCTGCCGATGCAGAATGCGCGGACTTCTCCAATTCTTTGCTGACCAGCCCTATTCATGTTCCCTCGGCAACCTGCATTTGAGGGGAATGTGACTTAAATAGGCTACTTCAGCCCAACTCTGGCACTGAGTAGATGTAGCCAGTTTGTATTTTTGGTCAACTGTGATGTCAGAGAATTTGTCATAATTGTGTCTCTGCTCTCCCGGCAAGCTTCATGGACACAGGGTTTCATAGGACGTTTGGAGGAGTCTCATACCCACCCTTTCCAGGTAGCCCAGGTTTTACCTCGCTGCAGTTTTTTGGTTTGTGTCACTTTCTGACTTTCAAAAGTTCAAGCAGAGTCTGTCTAAAGCCTGACATCTTTCGTTGTGGATTATTCAGGTGTTATTTGTGTTTGCCTTCCGTATTCTGAGCCCATTTTGTTTTTCAATAGCATAATCATCGTGGTCTTTCTCAGATTTCCCCCTTTGGTATGCTTGTCAGCCAGTTCTCCTTCATCCCAAGGTATCAATTTTGTATTTCTTTAACCACCCTATGTTCTATACGCCTACCTGTGAGTGCTTTTCATTGTTGGGTGTTGTCTTTGAATTTACATTGGTCACTTGTAACAATCTTTACCATGCTAGCCTTGGTCAAAATGAGCACTGTGAACACGCGTTCATCTTGGTTGGTCTGACATTCTGAGATCTTAAACTCCAAATTCTAGGTTGTCATGTTAACCTTCTTCATGAACATAATGTACCTGAGACAAATTAGACAGATGTGATGAATTCCGTTCCAGGTAATAATACTTTTCTGTCTCAGTTCTGGATTTGGGAAGTTTCGATCTTGACCCCCGATCCTTGAACGTTCCACTAGATTATGTCAAGATACTGGCTTACTGTATTTCTATAAGGTGTGTTATTTGTTTGATTTACAACCTCAGTTATGGCATGTTTATTTTTCTATAATGATAAGTGTAATGTTCTAATTTTCAGACAACCTCCTTTCACATGGTGTCAATACATGCCATCAGTAATCATTCTAGTCCAAGAGATAGGGGGAGTATTTCATTGGAGCCAAACTGAGCACACTAGCCTGGTAGGGCATCCCTCACAAAGCAAGGAAGCCCTCTGGAAAAGGGTGCTTCTCAGCACACTTCTGGAGCCCTGCCAAACCATGCGACATATCCGGAGCATGATGGGGGTCTAGTACTTCAAGGGTTCAAAGAGATGTATTGTGACACATTAGCATGTACCCAGTGGGCCTCCATAATGCCAGAGCTATGGAAAGTGAGACTTCTCTTCAATGAGTGCTAGGGGCATAGGAAGGGAAGCATCGATCCTTCTCTTCAATGTCCTCAGGAGATCATTCTTGATTTGGGATTATGATTAAGGCAGAAGGACAACGTAGGTCTGATAAGACCCAAGTCCCGCCTCTGGTTTCAAATCAAGTTTCAAGCTTGAATTAGCATGGCCTACCCATATTCTTGAGACAATCACAATGTTCTCCACTCAGTGCTTGACTCTCTGTTATTTATTGCTTCTTCACAATGACTTCTTTCTTATCCCTTTAATCAGTGGCAATTCTAACTCTTCAAGTTTCAGTGCTGGTTTCTGTTTTTAAATTCTTTTCTGGGTATCTCTCGAGTAACGTAGCCTAGGACAATCCTCAGACTATAAAGATGAGGCCATCTTGGGTGACATGTTCACTGTGATATCATAAACACCCTCAAACTTCTCAGGTGTCCCGGCATCTTCCATGCACACAGTATTTCAGAGCCATCTGATACCAGTCTGATAGTTTTCCATTTCCTGGATTTCTTGTCTGTTTATAACTTTATCATTGGACTTTTAAATGTCTACTACATTCTCTCTAGACACTGAATTCTTTACTTTAAGTTTATCCTTGGTTTTATCTGTCACATTTTGTGGATATGGCCAAATATGTAGACTTTCCCCAGAAAACGTCCACGAGTCCCTCCCAAGTTGAAGTTGCCCAGCCAATCCTCTGATGTTCAATGATCGTGTCATCTTGTGCAGTCCGACAATTCCACCTATGCAAGTCACATCACTTCCTGCGTTCTGTATTTGAGAAGTCTACCAGATGTGTCATAGATTGCAATATTTTCATGTTGTTTTCCTGGTGCATATGGATAAGGTATGCTCACAATTTCCACTTATGTTTGATCTCTGCCCGCACCATACCATGAAATCTATCTCTCCTGATGTTACTAATCTGATCAGCACCCGTGATGCGAATCCATGAGTCCCAGGCCACAGACTAGGAACGTGGGCTCTTACACACCAGAACACATGACTGGCCCTGAATTTTACTTTTGGACCGATCTTTTGCCTGAGCTTGGGAAGAAGCTGGCCTGCTGTGATTATTCGTGAAGGTAATGAGTAGTAACCTCACAGAAGGTAACATTTTCCCTTGGTTCATGAGTTTAGCATGGAACACATTGTCTTTGTAGTATTCTTCTTTATGTGTTTGCAATGGTCTACTTTTCTGTAGCATCATTAAGCATTTGAAGGAGATTCACAATCCTTGAAAGTTTACCTTCTCTAATCTCTTTCAGCCTCAAAAGCTTTATGCCGTAAATCTGCACAGCTTTTTTGATTTTTTCTTTCCCTCTGGGAACCACCAATCCAAAGTGAAGGCTGCCATCAAAGCTAAAATGCTCCGTTTGGCCCCAATCAAATTCTCTCCCCCTATCTCTTGTCATAGAAGAGTATTGATTATGTGTTTTGACACTGTATGTGAGGAAGTTGGCTAAAAATTAGAACATTACACTTATATTTAACGAAAAATAAACATGCCAGAACTGAGGATGTAAACCAAACAACTAGCAAACCCTACAGAAATAAAGTAAACAAGCATCTAGACGTAATCTACTGGAACAATTAAGGATCCGAAGTCAAGGTCTAGCCTACCCAAATTCAGAAAAAAAGACATAAAAATGTCTTACCTGGAGAGAGGAATTCATCAGATTTGTCTAATGTGTCTCGGAAACATTACGTCCATAAGGTGGTTGCCAGGACAAATTAGAATTTGGCGTTTCTGATCTCAGAATGTCAAACCAACCAAGATGACCTCATGTTCTCAGTGCTCAGTTGGACCTAGGCCAGGATAACCAAGATTCCTTCAAGTGAACGATGGAAATTCAAAGACAAAACCCACCAATCATGAAAGCACTCACACATCGGCCTTGAGAACATATGGTGATTAAAGAAATACAAAATACCTAACTTGGAATGAAGGAGGATACACTGATGAGCATATCTATGGGAGACAGCTGTGAAAGACCATGAGGATTGATGTGGATTAAGGCTGCCCCCACTCGAAAGCCCAAGGTTAGCTGGTGAACATGCAGAACCATATGACCCATTGAATTTCTTTTGGTATGAATTAGAGATGCCCCAGTGAGAGAAACCCAGGTCATGCTCACCTACATGCCTATCTATGGGGCCAGTTTTGTATCTAGTGTTATATGACCACACAATAACAAGAACCTATCTGAACTGAAATCATTTAACGACTTTTTACATCATCTTTTCTTTTTCCAGGAAAAATAAGTCACGTAACCATGCCTTATAAAATTAGTCCTTAACCTCAACTCCGGAAAGCAGCAGGAGCTGTGACTACCCATGGGTCCTTTCCCAATGCAGCAGCAGCAGCTCTTCACTGCCCATAGGTCCTGTCCCCATGCTATCCTGTACCATTGTCTAAATAAAAGAACACCACTGCCAGACCTTGACGGTCCAAGAAATCTTTCTTTCAAGTCTTGAGCTTGCCGACCATGCATCATATCTTGTGGCCCGTATGGGGAACATGCTTCATCAGTTTGTGAGCTCGAATTCTGGTAAGTGCCCTTTTCTTCCTTGTGCCTCTCTCTTATTCGAGGATGGATCTAAATTCACTTCTCCATCAGGAACTGTCTTGAATAGCTGCATGAATTCATGTTTGCTGCCCATGGCTACTCTATGATGCAAATCTGGCATTCAGCTTGAAGAGAATCAGTACCTTAAGCCTAAGAGTGATGTAGAATGAATTAATCCATTCCTTCCTGACCCTATCTCTAATATATAAATTTTACGTGGGAAGAGGTGAGCCATTTAAGTCATTAGGATGGTTGGCAATCTCCAAGACTCCCGTGCAAGTTTTCTATACTTAAAGCTGGATTGAGATACCTCCCATGGCACTTGACCATCTGAACTGTGTGAATGTCCCAATCGGGACTGCAGTTCAGGGAAAGTACCAAACTCTAACCTTTGGTTGAGTATTGGAAACCTTTCTTCAGAGAATGGCTCCAATACACAGTTGGGTAGAATGTCCCCCAGCGTGGTGGAAACTTCTTCACTATTTCTCTCCATCATGTTCTCTCTTAAACTTCTCCTATTCTCTTGGGGACCACTCACCAGGCACCTATTACTTCCAGGCAGAATAGGAAAGATGTTCACCAGGCACCTGTTACTGCCAGGCATACCAGGGAAGATATCCAAGGGATGCAATTCTGGGGGACACCCCCATCACCCCTTGCTATAGGCACCCCACAGTAGGAACAACAGGTAAGATGCTTCCCTAGGTTCAGGGGGGATTTTTAAGGTAATGGACCTGTCTCTTTCATCTTTCTTAGAGTTACAATGGCCAATTTCGTCCCCTTTTGAGCTTTGCAACCGGAAAACAAAGAAATCTTTCAACAGTCAAGTCCTACAACACTGGGAGCCCCAACTTTGGCTTTCTGGGCCTGATCACCCCAGCGACCCCAAGTAGGGTGCCCTCTGTTGGCGGTTGATTCATTGAGTATTTTAGTCACCTACTGAGTTGGCTATGATGTTAGGAGACCTGTGATTTATTCTGTGAACTGTCGTGCTAGGGTAGTATGCCCCAGCATTGGAACTGTTGTGTGACTTTTATCATGATAACCCTCTGGGAATGGCCATGAGGGTGAGGTCTGGTGTCTTCTTTTAATTTCTGTGTTTTGCTCATCATGTCCTCTGTTGTCACCAAGTCGAGCTTAAGTTCAGGCTGCACTTGACCAGAACCTGGACCTTCTGTAAAATCGAAAAACTTGAAAATATTTTGAAAGGGACTTAACTCTCAACCCGGGTACTGGGAGCCCCGGCCTCCAGCATGTTCCAGGCCTCTGGAGGCACTGCACCTTCGTCTAGTTCACTGTCAGTCTGACACTGGCTTTACTGCCATGGGGAATGACGTAAGCATCCCAAGAGACTCACCACTCAGGGTCATTCTAACTAATTAGAAACACTTTCAATTGTATGGGTATGCCCCAGAAACTCCATCTGGGGGAAAATTTGAGAGGTATCTCTGTGCCTTTATGGTGCACTTGGACAGGTAGATCAACCTAGAATGTCCTTCAAGTTACAGTCCAGTTTCTGAGAAATCAAGAGCACCTGTCCTAACAAAATCCTTGCAGACTGGAAAGACAGCTGTAGAGGCAGTTCAGATTCCACCTACTTCCTTTATCATGAAAAGGATTCTCATCCCCCCTCTCCAGGAATTACTATGTAGCCCATCACTCATTCTTAAGACTGAAAAAAAAAAAGGAGGGGAAAGGATAAATGGTCATAAGTGCACCCTTGCAGAAAGTCTACCATCTCGAGGGTCTTCTCCATAAGTATTAGTAAAAAGGCTCAAAACAAAGTGTGGATTCATAAACAGTGAGCTTTATATTATTGTACCTGATTCACTGGAGTAGTTTTTAAAACAATGGTTGTACAGTCTCTGTCTATGTGTGTCTATGTGTACCTTATATGTGTGATATTTTTACCCCTGGATGGTATGGCCAAAATTAAGATCTCTGTTTAGTTGGCTTAAAGTAAGTGCTTACATAAATTCTAATGTAGTAGAAATTAACTCAGTGCCTTTCAAAGTTAATGTGATGTGAATTAACCGTTGGTAAATGAAAGCTTGTTAAAGTTTGTTGGTTTGATTGAAAATTATCTTGTCAGAGTTGGCGGTATTTGCATAGGATGTAGGCATTCAGCATGGGTTTTCTAGTCATATAAGCTCACTTTCTTAAATTTGTCAGCAAAATAATAGCTTTATATGATGACCAGTTTTGTCTAATGCCTCATGAGGTTTCTGTAGGTGATCTGGACATAATTGTTTTGAAAAAATGGTTTAAATACATAAAACTCATAAAAGTGAGTACAACTTTTATGCTCTGTATACTTGTTGAAAAACCAACAGCTTCGAAATTTTTCTGTGTAACAATCTTGAGTTTTGCAAAGTTAAGTTAAATGATAAAAAGATGAATATGTGGGTCATTTTTGGATAGGCTGAAACACTTAATCATTATTAATAAACACATCTAAGTTATCTACTTTGGGCTTCTTCTTGAAGAGTCTAAAAGCGTTTGGGTGTATTAAAAAGCATGCCTTGTGTTTTATTGTAAAGCGGCATGTTTCTAAAGTTATGAAGTGTTTAGAATGCTGATATAAAAGACAATTCATAATTATTTACTTTTTTAGCGTTTATTAGATCTGTTAAGGCTTAAAAAGTTCTAATTAACTTATGGAATTAAAACTACAGGAAATTAATAGGGAAAAGAGCTCTGTATTCAGGGAAGTTAAAATGTATGCTTTCAGTAAAAAAGTATAAAGAATGGAAATATTTTTGTTTGATGGGTGAAGAAAAATAAATTTGTCCTAATGTACTAGAAAGGAAAAAAGAAAGAGTTGTTGACAAATTCTGAAAACGAAAAAGAAAGTTGAAGAAGGTTTGTCAAGTAGAAATTCTGAAAGGAGTTTTAGGCCTACTCAAGTAGACTAAAGTAAGTTCAATTAAGTGAATGAGTTTGAATGTGAAACATAAGTAGGTGAAGAAATTCAAATTTGGTTTTCTCTAAAATGATACTTTTTCTTGAACTTTGGAGCTGCTCTTGATAAAGAGGTTATAAAAGCTATTCCTTTGAGTAAGTCTACCTAAGAGAGAAATGTGTTTTGTGAAAATAATGACTGAGGTCACTCTTAAGATTTTTGACTCTTTCTGTCATCACTTTGAATAGATACCTGAGCATTGTTTCACAGTGAGTGTTGTTTCCTATTTGAAGAAGCATTTTAAAAACTTTGGATATGTTTTGAGAAGCTTCTCCCTCAAAAATATTCAAATCCTGAATGAAGTCTTTCTTTTGACCTGGTAGACAGAAGAGAAATTACTCTGAGGATTTTCAGAGGGCACCTGAGACTTCTCAAAGAAATTTGCTCTCTGTTCCTGTAAGGAGGAAAACATTAAACTAGTTAGGCTTATTTTTTCTATTAAATTACATGGAAAACTGTGAAACAAGTGATGACAGATCTTCTTAGTGGTATTAGATGTGTAAATGTTATTAATATAGATGTCTTCAAATTATATAGCATTCCTAAGATTCTGATCTTTCCTGGTTATCAGTCATAAGTCCACGTATTATCTGGAAGGGTCATATGTCACAGAAGTATCCAAGTTTCTTTGTCAATTGCCCTTTTGAGTCCTTTGTCCATTTGCAGATAGTTGTTGTTTTACTCTGATGCTTTTTTCTTTTGCAAATATGTTTCGTCTTCCAAGATATTCCTGGAAAGGATTCTGACACAGAGGATCTAAACTACAGGTTACTGATAAACTTTCAGATTGTAAAACTGA
The DNA here is from genome assembly GCF_041296235.1 of Equus asinus. NCBI lineage: Eukaryota > Metazoa > Chordata > Mammalia > Perissodactyla > Equidae > Equus > Equus asinus. The sequence continues at coordinate 9,804,728 of NC_091817.1, forward strand.
GCTGAGTAAGAAACTACAGAATTGTAACAGAAACTAAGCTCCTCGATCTGCTAAGGACAGATTTAGCTCAAGAATTGATTATACAGGACTGTGTGAACTGATGAGGAGGATTATAATTTTTTAGGACTTCTATTTTGAAATATTTTTGAGTTTTGATGTGTTATGTTGTTTTCTCATAATGAAGGAAATCTTTTTCTCTTTTCTCTTATGCTAATTTTGACTTGCAGCCATTTGGTGAAATTTTACCTTTATGAGCAAAACTGAAACATTCATCTTTTTCTCTGTACCTTATCCCTCGAGAATTTGGAAACCCTTTGTGACTGAGTATGGTCATTTCGTGGCAATATTTGCATAAGTTCCATAAGAATCTGTTCTCCTTATAACAGGACACATTGGTTCTATTACCAAGGCTTTGACTGGAATGTCATATTTGAAACATACAGGCTCAGCTATGACAAGACAGCATTTCAGGAACAAAGATTGGACTTTCTGGAATACAGCCACTCGGAAACACGGGCCTGGTACCATGTTTACAGAGATTCCTGCAATCTTACCCGTTAAGTAAGGAAACGTGCTTATTTGGCAGGTGCAAGTAACCTCCAAATACTTTGGGGGACCTGAAAGAGAACTCCACTCAAATCTGTAAGTACTGCAGGCAAAATCTGATGGCAAATCCTTGGCTTGGCTTTTCTGGCCTCTAGAGGCCTTCACAGTTATATCCGAGATTCCTCATAAAAATTTCCAGCAAGGCATACTTAAAAAAGCCTGTATAAACAATTGCTATTCTTGTAGCTGTTATGTAAATAATTGGAGCATGTTGTATTGAAACTACACTTTACTTGCAAACCTGTTAATCCTGATTTGGCTATCTTTTGTAAAAATGAGGGTGATTTAAGAGAGGAAAAAATTATGTTTCTGTAGAAGCTATAGTAGGCATTCATGGATATTAGATTCTAGCTCTTTCTTGTGCAAGATTCATCTATTACTAATCGTAATGTCTCCTTGTGCTCATCTATGTCTAACACCTGCGAGTTCCCTGGCCACATTCAACATTTTCCTTTAAAACTACTCCCCAAATACTAACTAGATTTGCCTTGTCACAGGTGGATTAGAAACAAGTTCCAAAGGTAAATTACCTAACTTATCGATACACACAGGATGGACGATATGAAATTTGGGATGAATGTATTTGGTTCACTCCTACTAGTGGTCAACCCACTAAAAGGTCACTCTCTGTTGGGAACAAACCAATGAAACCTGTGATACATGGCCTAATAACAGCCGACCTATGGGAAAAATTCGCTGTTATATGTGTTCTCATATCATAGTCTTAAAAAAGTACAGATTGGTTTGGGATTCACTGGGATAGACAGCCCAGCACACTTTGGTTAGTCCCTAATGGTGCTCAGTGGCTATGCGGCTCCAATTTATGGCCTTTGCTGCCACCTAAGTGGATTGCACGATGCACACTAGGCTTTGGCTGGATGCAGGGTAGAACTCCATTTACTACATCTCCTCCTGCTATCCTACCCAACCTGCAGCAGCCCTGGACCAGCTCTGTCTTCCACTGGTATGAACATCTTTCCGCAATTTTCCTTCCCCAATTAGGTATCGAAAGTGTCGTCTTGCACATGGAAGTCCTAAACAAATTTATTATGAAGGCATTAAATGAGACACAACATAGCATTTCGCTGCTCAATTTAGAAGTATCCCAAATGTGTAAGGCAGTCCTCCAAATCCAAATGGCACTGGATGTCTTGACAGCAGCACAAGGGGGCACCTATGCCATTATAAAAACTGAATGTTGTGTCTATATTCCTGACTACCGTCAAAATATTTCTGGCTTCCTATCCCAACCACCAAATTAAATCCATGTCTTATCAACCCTAACTCTAAACGATTGGTTGAACTCCAAGTAAGGACCAGGTTTCTGCACTACTTCCATACGTTATACATTGGGTTAAACATACTGCTTGTATTTCTTATGATATTTTGTTGTCTGTTTCATTGTTTGTCTTCCGCATGTGAAAAAAGTTTCACCTCCTGGACCACCTCTTGTCAAATGATTCTCTCGTCTCCAGAGGCTCTGTATACCTTGTCAGCCTTGAACTGCACAGGTGAAGCCTTCCAGTCCACTGAACTTCCTACTTGTACCTATGACCCCATTTAGGGACAGCTCTGCGACCTTGTACAGCCATAAGTAGTTACAGAAAACTGACCATCGTCCATATCCCCAAACCTCTCCAGTCCAAATGGGTTCAGGGGGTGTTTATGATGTACATTAAAGCTGCTCCAGCTAGGGAAGCCCAGGGTTATCTGGCCTACATGTCAAACTATATGAGCCGGTGGAATTAGAGCTGACTCAGGGAGAGAAGCCCAGGGCATCATCATGTACATGCTGATCTATATTGCCAGATCTGTATCTAAAGTTACATGACTGCACAATAACCAGAACCCATCTGCACTGAAATCATTTAAAGACATTTTACCACATCATTTCTTTTTGCAGTAAAAATAAATCATGTACCCATGACTTATAAAACTAGCCCTACCCCTCAACTGAGGGCAGCAGCAGGAGCTTTGACTGCTCATGGGTCCCATCCCCAGGGAGCAGCAGCAACTCTTCACTACCCATGGGTCCTGTCCCCATGCTATCCCATACTATTCTCTAAATAAAATAACACCAATGCTACACCTTGAATGTGCAAGAAATCTTTCATTCGAGTCTTCAGCTCACCGAGCCCATATTAACAATTATAACATGGAAAACAAAAAACCATCCCAGAAAATGGAAGGCACACAGAAATCACAGCTGAATAATCCACAATGAAAGATGTCCGTTTCAGAAATACCCTGAACGTTCAAAAGACAGAGAAAGTCACAAAACCAAAAAATGCAGCAAATGTCAAACCTAGGCTAAATGGTAAGGGTGAGTTATGAGACTGCTAAAATGGGGCTCTGAAAACCTGTGTCAATGAAGTTTGCCGTGATAGCAGAGACACAATTCTGAGAAATCCTCTGACATCACAGTGGAGAAGAAAAACAAACTGGCCTCGTCTACACAGTGCAAGATTTGTCCCAAATACCATATTCAACTCACATTCCACATCAAATGCAGGTTTCCAATGGAACATGAAAGGTCCTGGCCAGTGGTGCAGTGGTGAAGTCCACAAATTCTGGGTCGGCACCCAGGGCAGACCATGCAGAATCCTGGAGGTGAACCTCCTCACCGATGGTCCAGATATTCTGGGGCAGGCGTCCAAGGTAGTGTAGAGGCAGATGGGAAGCAACGTCAGACAGTGTCATTCTTGCCCAGCTAATAGAGCAGCATCACCACCATATGTGCGTACAGCCGTAAACAGCTGCCAAAACAAAACCAATGAAAAGTTTCAAAGAATAGAAAAACTGAACCTCTGGGGAAAAAAATGCAAGTAAGAAGAATAAGATTTCGAGGAATAAGCTTAGACAAACAGGTGCAAGCTATGGAAACCGAAAACTAGCAAAGCTTTAGGGAAAGAAATTCCAGAAAACACAAGGAAACAGAAGGGTATTCCGTGCTCTAGGAATGTAAGATCTAAAATACCTGAAACGTCCGTAATGGATAAAGCAATCTCTGTATTGCATGCAATCCCAGTCAAATTTACAGCAATCTTTCCCACAGAAATAGAAGAGAAAATCCTAAAGTCTCTATACAGCAACAAGGGACCCTGAATACCCAAAGGAATTCTGAGGAGAACGAACAAAGCAGGACGTATCTCACTTTGATTTCAACATGTAGGATGAAGCGCTTGGTACCGAACCAGCACAGCCTGGTCCCCAAAACAGGCACAAAGACCAATGGAACAGGATGCAGAACCCAAAGGTCAACTCACACATATATGGACAGCACAGTTGCAATGAGGAAGGCAAGAGGAGACAGTGGAGAAAGGAGAGTCTCTAAAATAAATGGTGCTGGGTAGACTGCAAAGCCACATGCAACACAATAAGAGTAGATCATGATATTACACCAGGCAGACACACCACCTCGAAATGGATTAAAGCCTTCAACGGAAGTCTTGAAACAGTGAAACTTCTAGGAGAAAACACAGGCAGCTTGCTCTTTGCCATCTGGGGTAGCCGCCTGTTTAGAAGAAGCATGTGTGACTAGGCAAGGGCAACAAAGAAAAGAAGAAAGAAGCAGGACTCCATCCAACGTAGAAGCTTCTGTCAAGCCGGGGAAACCGTCCACTCAATGCAAAGACAGCACAACAACAGGGAGAGGATGTTTCAAACCACACATCTGAGAAGGGCTGAATAGCCAAAAGACCCAATGACCACACACGTCTCCACAAGAGAAAAAACAACAAGCCCATTAAAACCTGGGCAGAAGATGGAAACAGAGATTTACCCCAAGAAGACAGAAAGGTGGCCAACAGCTCTATGAACACATGTTCAACACCATTAAGTATAAGGCCAACGCAAATCCTCACGGCAATGAGATGACAGCTCCCTGTGTTCTGAATGGCTATAGGGAACAAGACAGGAAAGAACAAGTGTCAGAGAGAAGGTGGAGAGAAGGGAAGAGTCCTGCACCTCTGGTGGGAGTGCAAACCGGTGAGGGCACTAGGCATAGCCATGTGAAATTGTCTCAGAAATTTCCAAGTCCATCTACCATATGATCCAGCTATTCCTCTCCAGCGTGTTTATCCAAAGCACTGCGAAACACTAATGCACACAGATCCGTGCCCCGCTGTGTTCACCACAGCCTTACTCCCGATATCCAAGACTTGGAAGCCGCCCTGGTGCCCATCAAAGGACCAATGGAGAAGGAAGTTGGGCTATATCCACACAAAGGCAAAACACTTCGCTGTAAGAAAGAATGCAGTCCAGCGATTTGTGACAGCAGAATCACTCCTGAGGGTGGGAGGGGAACTGAAAGAAGCCCAAGGGAGAAATCAAATACCATCGCATCTCACTTACAAGCAGAAGATTAAAATAAGGACCAACAAACAGGTAGAACGTGATATGGGATTGGTGGTTCCCAGAGGGAACGGGTGGCAGTGGACGGCGGGAGAAAGAGTTGATTAGGCACAAGTGTGGGGTGTGGGCCTGTAATTAGGCTTACTGTGGGGAAGAAGATGTAGCATACACAGAAGTCTAAATCTATGAGGATGTAAATCTGAAAGCTATAGGATTCTCTAATGCTAGATTATGGAAATCAATTCACCTAAAATCAAAACTCCATAAAGGCAAGCAGGTTTAAGGGATAAAGTTTGCAGGCTGAAAGAGTTTAGAGATTATGAACTTCAAAGGTTTGACAATTACCTCGAAATGCTTAATGATGCAACATAAAGGTAGACCATTGCAAAGAGATGAAGAGGAACACTACCAACAGAACATGACCTGTGCTAAACCCCTAAGCCAACTGAAAATTTTGCTGTCCACGATGTTACTGGTAATTACTTTTTGAATAATCTATGCAGACCAACATCTTCCCAAGTTCAAGCCAAAGGTTGGTCCAAAAGTCCAACTCTGGGCCAGCCCTCTGGTGTATTGGGTAAGTGTCCATGTTCCACTTGGGCTGCCTGGGACTGGCAGGCTGGCATCTCAGGTGCAGATCCGATTAGGAGCATTAGGAAATATAGATTTCAAGGTATGGTGCCGACTGAGATCATGAAGAAGTAGAAATTGTGAGGATACCTTATGAATACACACCAGGAAATGAACCATGACAATATTACAATCTATGAACACATCAGGTACACTTCCCCAAATGATGAAGGAAGGAAAACATCTGACCTGCCAAGGTGGAAACACCAGACTGCTATGAGTTGACATGATCATTGCTCATCAGAGGATTGCTTGGGTAACTTCAGCTTTGCAGGGACTCCAGGACTTTCTGTGGGGAAGTCCACACATTTGGCCACATCCACAGAAGATAAGAGATAAATCCCTGGACTATCTTAAAGGAAAGAAACCACTGTCTGGAAGGAATGTAGTAGAACTTTCAAGGTTCGAGGATAAAGTTAGAAACCGACAAGAAGTCCAAAAGAGGAAAACTATCGCACCTGGAAAGGGGGAGTCGTCAGACTGGTATGAGATGGCTCTGAAACACTGTGTGCATGGAGGTTGTCAGGACAACTTAGAATTCTGAGCATGTTTATGACATCACGGTGACCATGTCACCAAAGTTGGCCATAGGTTTCCAGCTCTAGGATTGGCCTGGGCTAGGATATTCAAGTGAGAGGTACACAGAAACAGCTTTTCCAAACACAAACCGGGCACAGAAACTTGAAGACATCAAAGAGACGCTAATTCAAGGGATGAGAAAGGAATCATTGGGAAGAAGAGACAATAGAGGGTCAAGTACTCAGAGGGCAACATTGTCATCTACGGAAGTCTGGGGAGGCCATGCTGATTCAAGCTGGAAATGTGTTCTGAAAAACGAGGCCGGACCCGGGTCTTATCAGACCTACGTTGTCATTCTGCCTTACACATAATACAAAGTCAAGAATGATCAATTGAGGACATTGAAGAGAAGAATCGAGGCCTCCTTTCCTAGGCCCATAGCATTCTTGAAGAGAATTCTCACTTTCCACAGCTCTCAAGTCACGGAGGCCCACTGGGTAATGCCAATATGTCACAAGAGAGCTCATTGATGCCTTGAAGGAATGGACCCCTGCCATGCTTGGGTATGTCTCTTGGTTTGGAAGGGCTCTAGAAGTGTGCTGAAAAGTACCCTTTTGCAGAGGGCTTCCATCCTTTGTGAAGGCTGACCTCCCAGGTTACAGGGCTCAGTGGGATCAGTGAGATTCTCTCCCCATATCTCTTACCGTAGAAGGAGTATTGATTATGTGTTTCGAAACCACACATAGAAAGGATGGCAGAAAATTAGAACATTACCATTATACTTAAAGAAAAATAAACATGCCACAGCTGAGGATGTAAATCAAACAAATAACAAACCCTGTGGAAATAAAGTAAGCCAGTATCTAGACGTAATCTAGTGGAAAGTACAAGGATCGGTGGTCAAGCACGAAACTTCCCAAATCCAGAAAAGGGACAGAAGGTCTCTCACCTGCAGAGAGGAATTCATCAGATTCATCTAATTTGTGTTGGAACCATTGGGCCCATGAAAGTGGTTGCCACGATAACCTCGAACCTGGAGTTTATCATCTCACAATGTCAAACGAACCAAGATGACCACGTGTAGTCAGTGCTCAGTTGGATCTAGGCTAGGATAGCAAAGATTCCCTCAAGTGAACGAGGAAAATTCCAGGACAACACCCAACAATGACGAAAGGACTCACTCCTTGGCCTACAGAACATATGGTGATTAAAGAAATACAAAATTCCTAAAGTGGAGTGAAGGAGAACGCACTGATAAGCATGTCAAAGGACAAGCTCATAAAGAACATGACGGTTACACCATGGAAAAGCAAACAGGGTCCCATAAAATGGAAGGCCAACAGAAATCACACCTCAATAATCCACAGTGAAAGATGTCAGTCTTTAGACAGACGCTGCTTGAACGATTGAAAGTCCGGGAAAGTCACAACCCCAAAAACTGCAGGGAAGGTCTAACCTGGCGTAACTGGGAAGGTTGAGTTATGAGACTGCTCATGCATGCTCTGAAACCCTGTGTCCACCAAGCTAGACTGGACAGAGGAGACACGATTCTGAAAAATCCTCCAACATCACAGTGGGCCAGAGAAACAACCTGGCCTCATCTACACAGGGCCAGAGTTGGGTTCAAGTAGCATATTCCGGTCACATTCCACTCAACTGCAGGTTGCCAATGCAGCACGAAAGGGTCCAGCCAGTGGGCCAGCGGTGAAGTCCACGTGTTCTGGGTCGGCAGGCCAGGGTCGGCCGCGTGGAATCCAGGGGGTGAGCCTCCTCAACGCTCGTCCAGCCATTCTGGGACAGGCGTGCGAGCTAGTGTAGAGGCAGAGGGGAAGCGATGTTAGACAGCGCCACTCTTCCTCAGCAAAGAGAACAGCACGGCCAGCAGATTTGAGCACAGCCATAAACTTCTGCCAAACAAAACCAATTAAAAGTTGCAAAGAATAGAAAAGCTGAACCTCAAAAAAAACCCATGCCAGTGAGAAGAAAATGATACCTGCGAATAACCTTGGACAAACAGGAGAAAGCGATGGAAACCAAAAACTAGCAAAATTTTGGGGAAAGAAATTCCACAAGACACAAGGAAACGCAAGGCTATTCCGTGCCCTTCGAATGCAACAACGGACACACTTGAAACGTCCATACGGAATAAAGCTCAAATAAAAATGGGAAGCAATTGGATATATTGGACTATATGAGGAAGTCATTTGGTATAAACCTAATTCGGCCTGATTTTGTTTTTTCCAAAAGGGCCTGACTATGGCTATTTAGCACACATTGCATATCTGCTTAGACATTTCCTATGGCCCTTGAGATAAAGGTGCAACTTCCCCCCACATTAGCATTTCTTTAGGGATAAGCATTTCTCCCTAGGCTAGGAACTGATTGCTGCACTCACCCTTGACCACCCAGCTCACCTGTGACCAGTCAGCTGGAGACAACAGACTGCCACCCTACTGTGTTCACTGAGACAGAAGACCTACCTGCTATTTCCATCAATCGCTGTGCCAACAGAACAGTCTCACGACTATTGTAAATGGGACATTTCAATCCTATGTGAAACATCCTCTATGAGGGGAATACAACCAGTCTGTGCACCCCACTTCTCTGATGCTCTTTCTTCCTTTGGGTAGAAAGGCCCTGGGTTATAATCCTCAGATTGAAGCTCAGAATAAACTCCCCCAAATTTTCATTTACAGATTGGTTATGGATTATTTTGTAGACAAAGCAATGTCTGGATTCCATGCAGTCCCAGTCAAACTTGCAGCAATCTTTCCCACAGAAATAGAAGAGAGAATCCTAAAGTTTCTATCCAGGAACAAAGGACCCTGAATAGCAAAAGGAATCCTGGGGAAAACGAACAAAGCAGCAATTATCACACTTTCTTACTGCCACATATAGGACGAAGAGCTAGGTACCAAAACAGCACAGCCTGGCCTGCAAAGGAGGCACACAGATGCATGGAACAGAATCGAGAGCCCAGAAATCAACTCACACACCTATGGACAGCCCATTTTAGACCAGGGAGCCAAGAGGAGAAAGCGGAGAAAAGAGACTCTAGACAGGAAATGGAGCTGGAAAGACTGCACAGCCAGATGTAACACAATGAGAGTAGACCGTGATGTTACACCAGGCACACACACCACCTCGAAATGGATTAAAGCCTTGAATGGAAGACTTGAAACCGTGACACTTCGAGGAGAAAACGCAGGCAGCTTGCTCTTTGCCATCTGGCTTGGCCGCCTATTTGGAAGAAGCATGTGTGACTGGGCAAGGGCAAAAAAGGAAGCAAGAAACAAGCGGGACTCCATCCAACACAGAAGCTTCTGCCCAGCCAATGACACCATAGACTCAGTGCAAAGACGTCACAACAACTGCGAAAGCAGGTTTGCAAACCACACATCGGAGAAGCGGTGAATAGCCAAAAGATCCAATGAAGTCATATGTCTCCACAGGAGAAAAGTCAACGAGTCAAATAAATCCTGGGCAAAAGATGGAAACAGACAGCTCTCCCAGGAAGATAGAAAGATGGACAACAGGCTGTATGAAAAGATGCTCATCATCATTAAGTCTCTGCTCAATGCAAATACGAACGGCACTGAGATAGCAGCTCACAGTGGTCAGAATGGCTATAAGGATGAAGACAGGAACCAACAAGTTTCAGAGAGGAGGTGGAGAGAAGGCAAGCCTCCTGCACTGCTGCTGGGAGTGTAAACCGGTGCAGCCACTACGCAAAGTGGTGTGGAATTGCCTCAGAATTTTCAGAATCCATCTATACATGATCCAGGTACTCCTCTGTGGCATATATATCCAAAGAACTTGCAAACGCTAATGCACAGAGATCCGTGCACTGCTGTGCTCACCACAGCCTTACTCCCGATATTGAAGAGAGGGAAGCCTCCCTGGTGCCCATCAAGGGACAAGAAAGATGGGCTATAGCCACACAACGGCATAGCACTCAGCTGCAGGAACAGATGCCTTCCAGCCATTTGTGACCAACAGAATGGCTCCTGAGGGTTTTAGGGGCATGGAAACAAGCCCCAGAGGGAAGGTCAAATACCATAGGGTCTCACTTACAAGGAGAAGAGGAAAAAAAGGACCAAGAAACAGGTAGCACGTGACATGGGATTTCTGGTTCCCAGAGGGAAAGGTGGCGGGGCCCAGAGGGAGAAATAGTTGATTTGACACAAGTGTGTGGTGAGGGCCTGTAATTAGGCTTACGGTGGTGAAGATGATGTAACGTACACAGAAGTCAAAATCTATGAGGATGTAGGTCTGAAACGTATAGGATGTTATAATGCTGGGTTATGGCAAACAATTCACGTAAAATCAAAACTCCCAAAAGACGTTAAGGTTCACGGCTTAAAGCTTTGGAGTCTGTAAGAAATTAGAGAAGGTGAACTTCGAAGGATTGGTAATCACCTCAAAATGCTTAAGGACGCTACAGAAAGGTAGACCATTGCAAGGAGACGAAGAGGAACACTACCAAGAGAACGTGGTCCATGCTAAACTCATGAGCCAGTGGAAAATGCTACCGTCCATGATGTTACTAACTGCCTTCACGAATGATCGAAGCAGGCCAACATCTTCCCAAGAACAGGCCAAATGTTTGTCCAAAAGCCTAATTCAGGGTCGGCCCTGTAGTGTAGCAGGTAAGTGCCCAAGTTCTGATTGGGCGGCCCGGGCTTCACCTGCTATCATCAGGGTTGCAGATCAGATTACTAGCATTAGGAAATACAGATTTCACAGTATGGTGGGCACAGAGATCATAAAGAAGTAGAAATTCTGAGGAGACATTTTCAAAACACACCGGAAAATGAACGCTGAGAATATTACAACCTATGAATGCATAAGGTACAATTTCCCAAATGATGAAGGAAGGAAAACATGTGACCTGCCCAGGTGGAATTGTCAGACTCCTAGGAGATGACACGCTCATTGCACATCAGAGAATTGCCTGGGTAAATTCAACTTGGGAGGAGCTCCAGGAATTTCTCTGGGGAAGGTCCACCCCTTTGACCACATCCACAAAAGATAAGGGAGAAAACCGGGGATAAACTTCATGGAAAGAAACCCGTGTCTAGAGGGAATGTTGTAGACCTTTCAAAGTTCGAGGAGAAAGTTAGAACCCGACAAGAAATCCAAACTGGCAAAACTATCCTAGTTGGAAAACGGGAGTAGTCAGACTGGTATGAGATGGCTGTGAAACACTGAGTGCATGGAGGTTGTCAGTACAACTTAGAATTCTGAGGGTGTTTATGATATCACGGTGAACATGTCACCCAACATGGCCACATGTTTACAGTCCAAGGATTGGCCTAGGCTAGGAGAATCAAGTGAGAGATACCCAGAAACAGCTTTTCCAGACAGAAACCGGGCACAGAAACTTGAAGAGACCAAAGAGACGCTGATCCAAGGCATGAGAAAGGAATCATTGTGATGATACCTCATGCTTTCTTCGTTTTCTTCCATTCCAAGAGCACTGAATTCCCTTCCGTTTCCTTGTGTCCTCTGGAATTTCTTTCCCAAAGGTTTGCTATTTCTCGGTTTACATAGCTTTCACCTGTTTTGTGCAGGTTATCCCTAGATTACTTGTTTTTCTTTCTAGCATGCTTTTTTTTTTTGAGGTTCAGTTTTTCCATCATTTGCAACTTTTAATTGGTTTTGTTTAGGCAGATGTTTACTGCTGTGCTCATATCTGCTGGCAACGCTGCCGTATTTGCTGATGAAGACTGGCCCTGTCTAACGTCGCTTCCCATCTGCCTCTACACTACCTCGGACGCCTGCCCCAGAAAGGCTGCACGAGCGGTGAGGAGGCTCACCCCCAGAATTCCCCGCGGCCAACCACATGCTGCCGACACAGAACACGCGGACGTCACCTATGCAACACTGGCCGGCCCCTTTCGTGTTCCATTGGCAACCTGCAGTTGAGTGGAATGTGACTTGAATATGCTACTTGAGCCCAAATCTGGTCCAGTGTAGACGAGGCCAGGTTGTTTTTCCGGTCCACTGGGATTTGTCAGAATTGGGTCTCTGCTGTCCCAGCAAGCATCATGGACACAGGGTTTCAGAGCCAGCTTGGAGCAGTCTGAGAACTCACCCTTCCCAGTTAGCCCAGGTTTGACATTCACCGCAAATTTTGGGGTTGTGACTTTCTCGGACTTTCAAACGTTCAAGCAGACGTTGTAAACACTGTCTTCATTCACTGTGGAGTATTCAGGTGTGATTTCTGTTTGCCTTCCATTTTCTGGGAGCATGTTTTCTTTCCTTAGTCTAATCGTAGTGGTCTTTCTGATCTCTCTCCTTTCGATATGCTTATCAGTGGGTTCTCCTTGATTCTAGGTTAGGAATTCTGTATTTTTTTAATCACCATATGTTCTGTAGGCCGACGTGTGGGTGCTTTGGTGATTGTTGGATGTTGTCTTCGAATTTCCATCTGTCAGTTGAAGGAATCTTTGCTATCCTAGCTTACGTCCAACTGAGAACTGAGGACATGTGTCCATCTTGGTTCATTTGACATTGTGAGATGAGAAACTCCAGGTTAGACGTTGTCCTGGCAACCACCTTCACAGACACAATGGTTCCGAGACAAATTCGATGAGTCTGATGAATTCCTCTCTCCAGGTGAGAAATCCTTCCGTCTCTTTCCCTGGATTTGGGAAGTTTCGACGTTCAGCCCTGAACCTTGAACGCTCCCCTAGATTACATCTAGATACTGGCTTACTTTATTTCTACAGAGTCTGTTACTGTTTGATTGACATCCTCAGCTCTGGCATGTGTATTTTTCTTTAAATATCATGGTAATGTTCTAGTTTTCAGTCAACCTCCTTCCATATGGTGTCAAAACACAGAATCAGTACTCCTTCTACGGCAAGAGATGGGGGAGTTAATTTCATTGGAGCCCAACTGAGCACTGTAGCCTGGGAGGGCAGCCTTCACACAGGAATGAAGCCCTCTGGAAAAGGGTGCTTTTCAGCGCACTTCTAGAGCCCTTCCAAACCAAGCTACATACCCCAAGCATGACAGGCGTCCATGCCTTCAAGGATTCAAAGAGATCTCTTGGGAAACCTTAGCATGTAGCCAGTGGGCCCCCGTGAGACCAGAGCTATGCAAAGGTAGAGTTCTCTTCAAAGGATGTTAGGGGCCTACGAAAGGAGTCCTCGATTCTTCTCTTCAACGTCCCCAAGAGATCATTCTGTACTTTGGATTATGAGTAAGGCAGAAGGACAATGTAGGTCTGACAAGCCCCAAGTCTGGCCTCTTGTTTCAAATCAAGTTCCAAGATTGAATCTGCACGACCTCACCATCTACTTGAGTAGGTGACAATGTTCTCCTCTCTGTGCTTGTCCATCTATTATCGCTTGTTCCCAATGATTCCTTTCTTCTCCCTTGAATCAGAGTCTGTTTTATCCTTTCAAGTTTTTGTTTGGAAAAGCTGTTTCTGGGTATCTCTCACTTGAGTGTCCTAGACTAGGCCAATCCTCGGACTGTAAACATGCGGCCATATTGGGTGACATGTTCACTGTGATGTCATAAACACCCTCAGATTCTAAGTTGTCCTGACAACCTCAATGCACACAGTGTTTCAGAGCCGTCTCATCCCAATCTGACTAGTCCCCCTTTCCAGGTAGGATAGTTTTCCTTGCTCTGGATTTCTTGTCGGTTTCTAACTTTCTCCAAGGACTTGAAGGGTCTCCTATGTTCCCTCTAGACACCGGTTTCTTTCCTTTAAGCTTATCCCGGGTTTTATCTCTTATCTTTTGTGGATATGGCCAAATTGGTGGACTTTCCCCAGAGAACGTCCGGGAGGCCCTCTCATGTTGAAGTTGCCCAGGCATTCCCCTGATGCACACTGATCGTGTGATCTCCTAGCAGTCTGACAATTCCACCTTGGCAGGTCACATGTTTTCCTTCCTTCATCATTTGGGGAAGTGTTCCTTATGCGTTCATAGATTGTAATATTCTCCTGGATCTTTTTCTGGTGCGTGCAGATAAGGTCTCCTCACCATTTCTACTTCTTTATGATCTCTGTGACCACCAGACCTTGAAATCTGTATTTCCTAATACTAGTAATCTGATCCCCAAGCGTGATGCTAGCCGGTGAAGCCCAGGCCGCCCAAGCGGATGTGGGCACTTACCTGCTACACCACAGCCCGGCCCCAAATTGGGCTTTTGGACCAACCTTTGGCCTGAATTTGGGAAGATGTTGGCCTGCTTTGATCATTCGTGAAGGGAAGCGGTAGTAACATTAGTGTCGGTAACATTTGCCGTTGATTCATGATTTGGCTCGGACCATGTTCTCTTGGTAGTATTCCTCTTCATCTCTTTGCAAAGGTCTACCTTTCTGTATCATCATTAAGCATTTGGAGGCGATTGGTAATCCTTGGATGTTCATCTTCTCTAATCTCTTTCAGCCTCCAAAGCTTTAGGCCATAAATCTTACCCCTTTTTGGAGTTTTGATTTTATGTGAATTGATTTCCGTAACCCTGCATTCTAACATCCTATAGCTTTCAAATCTACATCCTCATAGATTTAGACTTCTGTGTAGGCTACATCATCTTCACCAGCGTAAGCCTAATTACAGGCCCACACCACACACTTGTGCCTAATCAACTCTTTGTCCCTCCGTCCCCTGCCCCCCTTTCCCTCTGGGAACTGCCAATCCTATGTCACGTGCTACCTGTTTGTTGGTCCATTTTTCCTCTTCTCCTTGTACGTGAGATCCTGTGGTATTTGACCTTACCCCAGGGCTTCTTTCAGTTCCCCTGATACCCTCAGGAGCCATTCAGGTGGTCACAAATGGCTGCACTGCATCTCTTCCTACAGCTGAGTGCTATGCCATTGTGTGGCTATAGCCCATCTTCCTTCTCCATTCGTCCCTTGATCGGCATCAGGGAGGCTTCCAAATGTTGCATATTGGGAGTAATGCTGTGGGGAATACAGCGATGCACGGATTTCTGTGCATTAGTGTTTCCAAGATCTTTGGATATATACGCCACAGAGGAATACCTGGATCATACTGTAGATGGATTCTGAAAATTCTGAGGCAATTCCACAGTAGTGTGCGTAGTGGCTGCACAGGTTTACACTCCCACCAGCAGTGCAGGAGGCTTCCCTTCTCTCCACCTCCTCTCTGAAACTTGTTGGTTCCTCTCTTCATCCTTATAGCCATTCTGACCACTATGAGTTGCTATCTCAGTGCCGTTTGTATTTGCCTTGAGCAGAGACTTAATGTTGATGAGCATGTTTTCATACAGCCTGTTGGCCATCTTTCTATCTTCCTGGGAGAGCTGTCTGTTTCCATCTTTTGCCCTGGTTTTATTGGGCTCGCTGTTTCTTTTCCTGTGAAGACCTATGAGTTCATTGGATCTTATGGCTGTTCACCCCTTCTCCGTTGTGTGGTTTGCAAACATCTGCTGTCAGTTGTGGCACAGTCTTCGCAGTCAGTCGATGGTGTCGTTGGCTGGGCAGAAGCTTCTGCGTTGGATGGAGTCCCGCTTGTTTCTTGTTTCCTTTGTTTCCCTTGCCCGGTCACACATGCTTCTTCCAAACAGGTGGCTAAGCCAGATGGCAAAGAGCAAGCTGCCTGCGTTTTCTCCTAGAAGCTGCACGTTTTCAAGTCTTCTGTTCAAGGCTTTAATCCATTTCGAGGTGGTGTGTGTCCCTGGTGTAACATCACGGTCTACTCTCACTGTGTTCCATGTGGCTGTGCTGTCTTCCCAGCACCATTTCTTGTCGAGACTCTCCTTTCTCTGCTGTCTCCTCTTGGCTCCCTGGTCGAAAATGGGCTGTCCATATGTGTGTCAGTTGACCTCTGGGCTGTCGATTCTGTTCCATGGGTCTGTGTGCCTCTTTTGGGCGCCAGGCTGTGCTGTTTCCGTACCTAGCACTTTATCCTATATCTGGAAATCAGAGAGTGTGATGCCTGCTGCTTTGTCCGTTTTCCTCAGTATTCCTTTGGCTATTCAGTGTCTTTTGTTGCTGGATAGAAACTCTAGGATTCTCTCTTCCATTTCTGTGGGAAATAGTGCTGCGACTTTGACTGGGACTGCATGGAATCCAGAGATGGCTTTATGTGGTATGGACGCTTCAAGTGTGTTAGTTCTTCCATTCGAAGAACACGGAATAGCCTTCCGTCTCTTTGTGTCTTCTGGAGTTTGTTCCCCAGAATCTTTGCTGGATTTCGGTTTCCATAGCTTTCTCCTGTTTGGCCAAGGTTATTGCTAGATATCTTTTACTTCTTACTGGCATGCTTTCTTTTTTGAGGTTCAAGTTTTCAATTCTTTGCAACTTTCAATTGGCTTTGTTTTGGCAGAAGTTTACGGCTGTGCTCACATCTGCTGGCCATGCTGCTGTATTTGCTGTGGAAGAGTGGAGCTGTCTAATGTCGCTTCCCATCTACCTCTACACTACCTCACACATCTGCCCCAGAATGGCTGGTCGAGCCGTGAGGATGCTCACCCGCAGGATTCCATGTGGCCGAAGCAGGGCTCCCAAACCAGAATGTGCGGACTTCACCACTTCCCCACTGGCCAGCCCCTTTTGTGTTCCATTGGCAACCTGCAGTTGAGTGGGATGTGACTTGAATATGCTACTTGAGCCCACCTCTGGCCCTGTGTAGATGAGGCCAGCTTCTTTTTCTGGCCCTCTGTGATGTCGGAGGATTTGTCAGAATCGTGTGGCTGCTGTCCTGTATAGCCTCGTGGATGCAGGCTTTCAGAGCCCGCGTGGAGCAGTCCCGTAACTCACCCTTCCAGTTAGTCCAGGTTTGAACTTCACTGCAGTTTTTGGCTTTGTGACTTTCTCGGACTTTCAAACGTCCAGTCAGAGTCTGTCTAATGACTGAAGTCTTTCACTGTGGATTATTCAGATGTGATTTCTATTGGCCTTCCATTTTCAGGGATTTTTTTCTCTTTTCCAAAGTCTAATCGTTACGGTCTTTCTGACCTATCTCTCTTCAATATGCTTATCAGTCCGTTCTCCTCCATTGCAAGCTATGACTTTTGTATTTCTGTAATCACCATATGTTCTGTATGCCGAGGTCTGAGTCTTTTCGTGATTGTTGCGTTTTGTCTTGGAATTTCCATCGGTCAGCTGTAGGAAACTGCTATCCTGGCCGAGGTGACACTGAGCCCTGAGAACACCTGGTCATCTTGGTTGCTTTGACATTCTGAGATCAGAAACTCCAGATTCGAGGTTGTGCTGGCAACCGCCTTCACGGACATTATGTTTCCGAGACATATTAGAGAAATCTGATGAACTCCGCTCCAGGTAAGATACTTTTCTGTCTCATTTCTGCATTTGGGAAGTTTCGAACTTTACTCCCGATCCTTGAGTGTTCCACTAGATTACGTCTAGATACTGGCTTACTATATTTCTATAGAGTGTTTTACTTGTTCGATTTACATCCTCAGCTCTGGCATGTTTATTTTTCTATAAACATAATTGTAATGTTCTAATTTTGAGCCAACCTCCTTATATATGCTGTCAATACACGATATTAATAATCATTCTACTTCAAGAGATACGGGGAGAGAATTTCATTGAAGCCAAACAGAGCATAATAGCCTGGTAGGGCAGCCCTCACAAAGCAATGAAGCCGTCTGGAATAGGGTGCTTCTCAGCACAATTCTGGAGCCCTGTCAAACAATGGGACATACACAAAGCATGACGGGGGTCCATTCCTTCAAGGGTTCAAAGAGATATCTTGTGACACATTAGCATGTACCCAATGGGCCTCTGTAATGCCAGAGCTATGGAAAGTGAGACTTCTCTTCAATGAATGCTAGGGGCATAGGAAAGGAAGCATCAATAATTGTCTACCGTGTCCTCAGGAGATCATTCTTAATTTTGGATTATGATTAAGGCAGAAGGACAATGTAGGTCTGATAAGCCCCAAGTCCAGCCTCCGGTTTCAAATCAAGTTTCAAGCTTGCATCAGCATGGCCTCCCCATACACTTGAGTAGATTACAATGTTCTCCACTCAGCATTTGTCCCCCTATTATTGCTTCCTCACAATGACTTCTTTCTTACCCCATTAATCAGCGTGTATTCTCTCTCTTCAAGTTTCAGTGCCTGGTTTCTGTTTTTAAATTCTCTTCTGGGTATCTCTAACTTGAGTATCGTAGCCTAGGACAATCCTCAGACTATAACCATGAGGCCATCTTGGGTGACATGTTCACTGTGATGTCATAAACTCCCTCAAACTTCTAAGTTGTCCCAGCATCTTCTATGCACATGACTACTCTCCCTTTCCAGCTTGAATAGTTTTCCATTTCCTGGATTTCTTGTGGGTTTCTAACTTTATCCTTGAACTTTTAAATGTCTACTACATTCTCTCCAGACATGGGTTCTTTACTTTAAGTTTATCTTGGGTTTTATCTGTTACATTTTGTGAATATGGCCGAATGTGTAGACTTTCCCCAGTGAAAGTCCTGGAGTCCATCCAAAGTTGAAGTTGCCCACTCAAGCCTCTGATGTGCAATGATCGTGTCATCTCATGCAGTCCGCCAATTCTACCTATGCAGGTCACATCACTTCCTTCAGTCTGTATTTAGGGAAGTGTACCAGATGTGTCATAGATTGCAATATTTTCATGTTTTTTTCCTATTGCCTATCTCTGATGTATGCTCACAAATTCGACTTCTTTGTGATCTCTGTACACACCATACCATGAAATCTATCTTTCCCAACGTTACTAATCTGATCAGCACCAGTGATGCGAATCCATGAATCCCAGGCCACCCAATAGGAATGTGGGCACTTACACTCCTGAACACATGGCTGGCCCTGAATTTTACTTGTGGACCAATATTTTTCCTGAACTTGGGAAGAAGATGGCCTGCTGTGATTATTCGTGAATGTAATTACTCGTAACATCATAGACGGTAACATTTTCCCTTGGTTCATCTGTTTAGCACGGAACACATTCTCTTCATAGTATTCCCCATAATCTATTTGCAATGGTCTACTTTCTGTAGCATCATTAAGCATTTGGAGGAGATTCACAGTCCTTGGAAGTTCATCTTCTCTAATCTCTTTCAGCCTCAAATCCTTTATGCCCCAAATCAGCACGCCTTTTTGGATTTTTTCATTCCCTCTGGGAATCACCAATCCAAAGTGAAGACTGACATCCAAAGCTAGAATGGTCAGTTTGGCACCAGTGAAATTCTCTCCCATCTCTGGCCGTAGAAGATTATTGACTATGTGTTTTGACAGCATATGTGAGGAAGTTGGCTGAAAATTAGAATATTACACTTATATTTAATGAAAAATAAACATGCCAGAGCTTAGGGTGTAAATCAAACAACTTACAAACCCTACAGAAATAAAGTAAAGCCGTATCTAGATGTAGTCTACTAGGAGGACCATTCATCCAGGGTCAAGTTCCAGCCTTCCCAAATTTAGAAAAGAGACATAAAAATATCTTACCTGGAGACAGGAATTCATCACATTTCTCTAATTTGTCTCAGAAACATTATGTCCATAAAGTGGTTCCCTGGACAACCTAGAATTTGGAGTTTCTGATCTCAGAATGTCAAACCAACCAAGATGACCTCGTGTTCTCAGTGCTCAGTTGGACCTAGGCTAGGATAGCAAAGATTCCTTCAAGTGAACGATGGAAATTCGAAGGCAATGCCCAACAATCATGAAAACACTCACACATCAGCCTAGAGAACACATGGTGATTAAAGAATCACAAAATTCATAACATGGAATGAAGGAGAACGGACTGATAAGCGTATCTATGGGAGATAGCTGAGAAAGACAATGACGATTGATGTGGATTAAGGCTGCCCCAGCTCGAAAAGCTGAAGGTTATCTGGTGTACATGCAGAAGTATATGACCCGGTGAATTTTTTTTGGTATGAATTAGAGGTGCCCCAGTGAGAGAAGCCCAGGCAATGCTCACCTACATGCCTATCTATAAGGCCAAATTCCTATCTAATGTTATACGACCACACAATAACCAGATTCCATCTGTACTGAAGTCATTTAATGGCTTTTTACATCATCTTTTCTTTTTCCAGTAAAAATGTCACGTACCCATGCCTTATAAAATTTGCCCTTACCCTCAACTCAGGGCAGCGGCAGGACATCTGACTGCCCATGGCTCCTTTCCCGATGCAGCAGCAGCAGCTATTCACTGCCCGTGCGTCCAGTTCCCATGCCTGCAGCTCTTCACTACCCATAGGTCCTGTCCCCAGGAAGCAACTCTTTACTCCCCATGGGTCCTGTCCCTATGTTATCCTGTACCGTTCTCTAAATAAAAGAGCACCTCTGCCAGGCCTTGAGAGACCAAGAAATCTTTCTTCCGTCTCATCAGCTCGCTGACCCACCATCATATATTGTGGCCCCCCTACCGGGAACTTGCTTCATCGGTTTCTGAGCTCAACTTCTGGTAAGTGCCCTTTTCTTCCTTGTGCCTCTCTCTGTTTCGAGGATGGATCTAAATTCACTTCTCCATCAGGAACTGTCTTGGATAGCTGTAAGAATCCACGTTTGCTGCCCATGGCTACTCTATGGGGCAAATCATGGCATTCAGCTTGAAGAGAATCACTACCTTAAGCCTAAGGGCGATGTAGAGTGAATTACTCCATTCCTTCCTGACCCTATCTCTAATATACAAATTTTAGGTGGGCACGGGTCGGCCACTTAAGTCATTAGGATGGTCAGCAATCTGCAAGACTCCCCTGTAAGGTTCCTTTTCCTAAGGTTGGATTAGGATACCTCCCATGGCACCTGACCATGCTCTGAACTGTGTGAATGTCCCAATTGGGACTCCAGTTCAAGGAAAGTACCAAAGTCTAACCTTTGGTTGCGTATGGGAAGCCCTTCTTGGAGAATGCCTCCAACACGCAATTAGGTAGAATGTCCCCCAGAGCGGCAGAAAATGCCTCACTAATTTTCTCCATCCTGTTCTCTCTTGAACTTCTCCCTTTGTCTTGGGGACCATTCATCAGGCACCTATTACTGCCAGGTAGAATAGGAAGGATGTTCACCAGGCACCTGTAACTTCCAGGTATACCAGGGAAGATATGCAATGGATGCAATGCTGGGGGACACCCCCATCACCCCTTGTTATAGGAACCCCACAGTAGGAATGACAGGTAGGATGCTGCCCCAGGTTCAGGGGGGATTTTCAAGGTAATGGACCTGTCTCTTTCATCTTTCTTAGAGTTGCAATGGCGATTTTCGTCTCCTTTTGAGCTTTGCAACAGGGAAGCAAAGAAATCTGTCAACAGTCATGGCCTCCACCCCTGGGACCCCAAACTTGGCATTTCTGGGCCTGATCACCCCAGAAATCCCAAGTAGGGTGCTCTCTCTTGGGGGGTGACTCATTGAGTGCTTTAGTCACCTACTGAGTTGGCTATGAGGGTAGCAGACCTGGGATTTATTCTGTGAACTGTCATGCTACAGTAGTGCGCCCCAGCACGGGAACTGTTGAGTGAGTCTTCTCTTGATAACCCTCTTTGAGCGGCCATGAGGGTGAGGTCTGATGTCTTCATTTCCTTTCTTTGTTTTGCTCATCATGTCCTCTGTTCTCACCAAGTCTTGGTTAAGTTCAGGCTGGACTTGACCAGAACCTGGAACTTCTGTAAAATCGGAAAACTTGAACACCTTTTGCAAGGAACTTCATTCTCAACCCGCGTTGAACTGGGAGCCCCGGCCTCCAGCCAGTTCAAGCACTTTGTATGCATTCGACCCTTCTCCACTTCACTGTCAGTCGGACACTGGCTTTACTGCCGTGGGGAATGAGATAAGCATCCCTTAAGACTCATCACTCAGGGTCATTCTAACTAATTAGGAACACTTTCAATTGTATGGGTTATGCCCCAGAAACTCCAGCTGGTAGAAAATGTGTGATGTTTCTCTCTGCCTTTCTGGTGCAGTTGGACAGGTAGATCAACCTAGAACATCCTTCAAGTTACAGTCCAGTTTCTGAGAAATCAAGAGCAACCGTCCTTAGAAAATCCTTGCAAGACTGGAAATACAGTTCTAGAGGCAGTTCAGATTCCACCTTGTTCCTTTACCATGAAAAGGATTATCTTCCCCCCTCTCCAGGAACTACTATCTAGTATATCACTCTTTCTTAAGACTGAAAAAAAAAAAAGGAGGGGAAAGGATAAATGGCCATAAGTGTGCCCTTGCAAAAAGTCTAGCATCTTGAGGGTCTTCTCCATAAGTATTAGTAAAAAGGCTCTAAACAAAGTTTTGATTTGTAACTGGTGAGCTTTATATTACTGTACCTGATTCATGGCAGTAGTTTTTAAAACAATAGTTGTACAGTCTCTGTGTATATGTGTCTATGTGTACATTATACGTGTGATATTTTAACCCCTGGATGGTCTGGCCAAAATTAAGATCTCTGTTTAGTTGGCTTAAAGTAGTGCTTTCTTAAATTCTAAATGTAGTCAAAATTAACAGAGTGACTTTCAAAGTTAACATGACGTGAATTAACCTTTGGTAAATGAAAGCTTCTTTAAGTTTGTTGATTTCATTGAAAATTGTCTTCTTGTCAGAGTTGTCAGTATTTGCATAGGATGCAGGCATTCAGACTCGGTTTACTAGTCATATAAGTTCACGTTGTCTGTTAAATTTGTCAGCAAAATAATAGCTTTAAATGATGACCAGTTTTGTCTAATGCCTCATGAGGTTTCCGTAGTAATCTGAATATAATTGTTGGAAACAAATGGTTTAAATACATAAAACTCATAAAAGTGAGTACAATAACTTTTATGGTCTGTATACTTGGGGAAAAAAAACAGCTTCGAAATCCTTTTTGGTAACAATCTTGAGTTTTGCCAAGTTAAGTTAAATGATAAAAAGATGAATATGCGGGTCACTTTTGGATAGAATGGAACACTCACACATTATTGTTAAACATATCTATGTTATCTACTTTTGGCTTCTTATTGAAGAGGCTAAAAGCATTTGGGTGTATCAAAAAGCATGCCTTGTGTTTTATTGCGAAGTGGCATGTTTCTTAAGTTGTGAAGTGTTTAGAATGATGATATAAAACACATTTCATAATCGTTTACCTTTTTAGTGTTTACTAGGTCCGTTAAGCGTTAAAGGTTCTAACTAACCTATGGAATTAAAGCTACTGGAAATTACTAAGCAAAAGAGCTCTGTATTCAAGGAGGTTAAAATGTATGTTTTCAGTAAAAAAGGTATAAAGAATGGAAATATTTTTGTTTGAGGGGTTAAGACAGATAAATTGCTCCTGATGTACTAGAAAGGAAAAAAGAAAGACTTTGGGACAAGTACTGAAAATGAAAAAGAAAGATGTAGAAGGTTTGTGAAGGAGGAATTCTGAAATGAGTTTTATGCCTGCTCAAGTAGACTAAAGTAAGTTCAATTAAGTGAACGAGTTTGAATGTGAAACATAAGTAGGTGCTGAAATTCAAATTTGGTTTTCTCTAAAAGGATACATTTTCTTGAACATTTGATCTGCTCTTGGTAAAGAGGATGTAAGAGCTGTTCCTTTGAGTACATCTACCTAAGAGACAAATCTGTTTTGTGAAAATAATGGCTGAGGTTACTCTTAATATTTTTGACTCTTTCTGTTATCACTTTGAATGGATACCTGAGCATTGTTTCACAGTGAGTGTTGTTTGCTATTTGAACATTTTAAAAACTTTTGATATTTTGTGACAAGATTCTCCCTGAAAAATATTCAAATCCTGAATGAAGGCATTCTTTAGACCTGGTAGACAGAAGAATGATTACTCTGAGGATTTTCAGAGGGTCCATGAGACTTCTCAAAAAATTTGCTCTCTCTTCCTACAAGGAGGAAAATGCTAAAATAATTTGGTTTATTTGGTCTATTAAATTAAATGAGAAACATTGTGAAATAAGTGACAATAGACTTTCTTAGCTGGTATTTGATGGGTAAATGTTATTAATATAGACATCTCAAAATTAGATAGCATTCCTAAAATTCTGATCTGCCCTAGTTGTCAGTGATAAGTTCACTTATTATCTGGCAGTGATATATATCACAGAAGTAGTCAAGTTTCTTTGCCAATTACCCTTTTGACTTCTTTGTCCATTTGCAGATAGTTGTTGTTTTACTCTGATGCTTTTTCCTTTTGCAAATATGTTTCAACTTCCGAGAAATTCCTGGAAAGGATTCTGACACAAAGAGTCTAAACGACAGGTTTCTGATAAACCTTCAGATTGTAAAACTGACCGGAGTAAGAAATGACAGTATTCTAACAGAAACTATGCTCATCGATCTGCTAACAGAAGATTCAGCTCAAGAATTGATTATACAGGACTGTGTGCACTGATTAGGACGATTATAAATTTTTAGGACTTCTGTTTGAAATATTGTTGAGTTTGGATGTGTTGTTTTGTTTTCTCATAATGAAGGAAACCTTTTTCTCTTTTCTCTTATGCTAACTATAACTTACAGCCATTTGGTGAAATTATACCTTTATGAGCAAAACTGAAACATTTATCTTTTTCTGCCTACCTTATCCCTCCTGAATTTGGAAATCCTTTGTGACTGAGTATGGTCATTTCGTGGCAATATTTGCATAAGTTCCATAAGAATCTGTTCTCCTTATAACAGGACACATTGGTTATATTACCAAGGCTTGGACTGGAATGTCATATTTGAAACACACAGTCTCCGATATGACAAGACAGCATTTCAGGAACAAAGATTGGACGTTCTGGAATACAGCCAATCGGAAACACAGGCCTGGTACCTTGTTTACTGAGATTTTGGCAATCTTACCCAGTAAGTAAGGAAGCTTGCTTATCTGGCAGGTGCAAGGAACCTCCAAATATTTGGGGAGACCTCAAAGAGAACACCACTCGAATCTGTAGGTACTGCATGCCAAATCTGATGGCAAGTCCTTGGCTTGGCTTTTCTGGCCTCTAGAGGCCTTCACAGTTCAATCTGAGGTTCCGCAGGAAAAGATCCAGCGAAGCACATTTAAAAAGCCTGTATGAACAATTACTATTCTTGCTGCTCTTATGTAAATAATTGGAGCAAGTTGTATTGAAACTACACTTGATTTGTAAACCCGTTAATCCTGATTTGGCTATCTTTTGTAAAAATGAGGGTGATTTAAGAGAGGAAAAAAATATGTTTCTGTAGAAGCTATAGTAGGCATTCATGGATATTAGATTCTCGTTCTTTTCTTCCGCAATATTCATGTATTATTAATAGTAATGTCTCCTTGTGGCCATCTACCTCTGACACCTGGAAGTTCCCTGGCCACAATCAAACATTTTCCTTCAATACTACTGTCCAAATACTAACTAGATTTGCCTTGTCACACTTGGATCATACAGAACAAGTTCCAAAGGTAATGTCCCCAACTTATTAATACACACAGGATGGACAATACAAAATTTGGGATGAATATATTTGGTTCACTCCTACTAGTGGGCAACTCAGTAAAAGGCCACTTTCTTTTGGGGAAAAAATATCACCCCTGTGATTCATGGCCTTATAGCACTCGACCTATGGGAAAAAATCCCTGTTATATGTGTTCTCATATCATAGCCTTAAAAAAAATACTGATTGGTTTCAGACTGACTGGGATACATGGCTCAACACGCATTGGTTAGCCCCTAACGGTGCTCAGTGGATATGTGGCTCCAATTTATGACCTTGGCTACCACCTGCATGGATTGGACGATGCACTCTAGGCTTTGTCTGTATGCAAGGTGGAACTACATTTACTATATCTCCTCCTGCTAACCTACCCAACTTGCCACAGCACTTGACCAGCCCTGTCTTCCACTGGTTAGACCATCTTTCCACAATTTTCTTTCACCAATTAGGAATCGACTTTTGTAGCATATTCAAGTCTTGCACATGGAAGTCCTAGACAAATTTACTATGAAGGCATTAAATGATACACAACATAGCATTTCACTGCTCAATTTAGAAGTATCCCAAGTGTGTAAGGCAGTCCTCCAAATCCAAATGGCTCTGGATGTCTTGACAGCAGCACAAGGGGGCACCTGTGCCATTATAAAAACTGAATGTTGTATCTATATTCCTGACTGCCATCAAAATATTTCTGACTTGGTATCCCAGCCATCAAATTAAATCCATGTCTGACCAACCCTAAATCTAAATGATTGGTTGAACTCCTAGTCAGGACAAAGTTTCTGCACTACTTCAAAACCTTATTCATTGGGTTAAACATACTGCTTGTATTTCTTATGATATTTTGTTGTCTGTTTCATTGTTTGTCTTATGCATGTCAAAAATGTTTCACTTCCTGGACCACCACTTGTCAATGACTCTCTCATCTCCAGAGGAGCTGTATAACTTGTCAGGCTTGAACTCAATGGGGCAAGCCTTCTGGTCCACTAAACTGCCTAAGTGTACCTATGGCCCCATTTAGGGACAGCTCTACGACCCTGTACAGCCAGAAGTAGTCACAGAAGACTTGCTATCATCCATATCCCCAAAGATTTCCAGTCCAAATAGGTTCAGGGAGGTTTTATGATGTGGATCAGGGCTGCCCCAGCTAGGGAAGCTGAAGGTGACCTGGAGTACATGCCAAACTATATGACCCAGTGGGTTTTTTTATGGTATGAATTAGGGCTTCCACAGGTTGAGAAGCCCAGGGCATTCTCACCTACATGCTGATCTATATGGCCAGATTCGTATCTAAAAATATGACAACACAATATCCAGACCCCATCTGTACTGAAATCATTTAAAGACATTTTACATCATTATTTCTTTTTCGAGTAAAAATAAGTCATATACCCATGCCTTATGAAATTAGTCCTAACCCTCTAGTCAGGATAGCAGCAATAGCTCTGACCCATTGGTCCTGTCCCCAGGCAGCAGCAGCCGTAGCTCTTCACTGCTAATGTGTCCTGGCCCCATGCTATCCTGTACTGTTCTCTCAATAAAAGAACACCAATGCAGGATCTTGAGAGTCCAAGCAATCTTTCATTCGAGTCTTCAGCTCGCTGAGCCCATATCAACGATTCTACCACGGAAAATAAAAAACAGTCCCAGAAAATGGAAGGCACAGAAATCACACATGAATAATAGAAAAAGAAAGATGTCAGTTTTAGACATACTCTGAACGTTTGAAAGTCGGAGTAAGTCACAATCCCAAAAACCCAAGCGAAGGTCAAACCTAGGCTAACTGGTAAGGGTGAGTTATGAGACTGCTAAAATCAGGATCTGAAAGCCTGTGTCTATGAAGTTTGCAGGGACAGCAGAGACACAATTCTGACAAATCCTCTGACATCACAGTGGAGAAGAAAAACAAACTGGCCTCATCTACACAGTGCCCGAGTTGGGCTCAAGTAGCATATTCAAGTCCCATTCCACTCAACTGCAGGTTGCCAATGGAACATGAAAGGAGCCGGCCCGTGGTGCAGTGGTGAAGTCTGCACGTTCTGGGTTTGCAGCCCGGGGCTGGCCATGCGGAATCCTGGCGGTGAACCTCCTCACCGCTGGTACAGCCATTCTCGGCGAGGCACGGGAGGTAGTGTAGAGGCAGCTGGGAAGCAACGTCAGACAGCGTCAGTATTCCTCAGCAAATACAGCAACATCGACAGCAGCTCTGAGCACAGCCATAAACATCAGCTGAAACAAAACTAATGAAAACTTGAAAAGAACAGAAAAACCGAACCTCAGCAAAAAAAGAATAAGATCTCTAGAAATAAGCTTAGCCAAACAGGTGCAAGCTATGGAAATCGAAAACTAGCAAAACTTTGGAGAAAGAAATTCCAGAAGACACAAGCAAATGGAAGGGTATTCCGTGCTATAGAAATGTAGGATCTAAAATACTTGAAACCTCCATAACGGACAAAGCAATCTCTGGATTCCATGCAATCCCAGTCAAAGTTGCAGAATCTTTCCCACAGAAATATAAGAGAGAATCCTTAAGTCTCTATCCAGCAACAAGGGACCATGAATACCCAAAGGAATCCTGAGGAAAACGAATAAAGCAGGACATATCACATTTACTGATTTCAACATGTAGGACGAAGTGCTACGTACTGAAATGGCACAGTCTGGTCTCAAAAACAGACACAGAGATCAACGGAAAAGAATCGAGAGCCCAGAGGTCAACTCACACATATATGGACAGCCCATTTGCAACGAGGAAGGCAAGAGGATCAGTGGAGAAAGGAGAGTCTCAAGAAGAAAAGGTGCTGGAAAACTGCACAGCCATATGTGACGCAATGAGAGTAGACCATGATGTTACATCAGGCTCACACACCACCTCGAAATGGATTAAAGCATTGAACGGAAGACTTGAAACCGTGAAACTTCTAGTAGAAAACCAGGCACCTTGCTCATGGCCATGTGGTATAGCCACCTATTTGGAAGAAGCATGTGTGACTGGGCAAGGGCAACACACGAAACAAGAAACAAATGGGATTGCATCCAACGCAGAAGCTTCTGCCCAGCCGAGGAAACCATCCACTCAATGCAAAGACAGCACAACAACTGCGAGTGGATGTTTCAAACCACACATCGGAGAAGGACTGAGTAGCCAAAAGAGCCAACGACCGCACATGCCAACACAAGACAAAAAACAACAAGCCCATTAAAACCTGGGCAAAAGATGGAAACAGAGTTTTACCAAATAAGATAGAAAGATGGCCAACAGCTGTATGAACACATGTTCATAATCATTACGTCTAAGGCCAATGCAAATCCAAATGGCAATGAGATAACAGCACATTGTGGTCAGAATGCCCATAAGGATCAAGACAGGAAACAAGTGTCGGAGAGGAGGTGGAGAGAAGGGAAGCCTCCTGCACCGTTGGTGGGAGTGTAAGCCGGTGCAGGAACTATGCAAAGCGGTGTGGAACTTCCGCAGAAATTTCAGAATCCATCTACCATATGATCCAGCTATTCCTCTGCGTCGTATTTATCCGAAGAACTTGGAAACACCAACGCATAGGAATCCCTGCACCGCTGTGTTCACCACAGCCTTAATCCTGATGTCCAGGACTTGGATATCGCCCTGGGGCCCATCAAGGGACGAATGGAGAAGGAAGATTGGCTATAGCCGCACAATGGGATAGCACTCAGCTGCAAGAAAGGGTGCAGTCCAGCCATTTGTGACACCAGAATGGCTCCTGAGGGTATGAGGGGAACTGAAAGAAGCCCCAGGGAGAAAGTCAAATACCATAGGATCTCACTTACAAGGAGAAATGTAAAATAAGGAGAAACAAACAGGTAGCACATGACAAGGGATTGGTGGTTCCCAGAGGGAATCGGTGGCAGAAGACAGTGGAAGAAAGAGTTGTTTAGGCACCAGTGTATGGTATGGGCATGTCATTGGGCTTACGGTGGTGAAGATGATGTACCATACAAAGAAGTCTAAATCTAGGAGGTTGTAAATCTGAAAACAATAGGGTGTTATAATGCAGGGTTATGGCAATCAATTCATGTAAAATCAAAACTACAAAAAGGCAAGCAGGTTTATGGCCTAAAGCTTTGGAGGCTGAAAGAGATTAGAGAAGATGAACTTCCAAGCATTGATAATCACCTCCCAGTGCTTAATAATGCTACAGAAAGGTAGACAGTGGCAAAGAGATGAAGAACAACTCTACCAAGAGAACATGTTCTGTGCTAAACTCAGGATCCAAAGGAAAAGGTTACCGTCCATGATGTTACTACTAATTACCTTTACAAATAATCAAAGCAGGCCAACATCTTCCCCAGTTCAGACAAAATGTTGGTCCAAGAATCCAATTCAGTGCCGGCCCTGTGGTGTACTGGGTAAGTTCCCACATTCCACTTGGGTGGTACAGGCTTCATCGGCGAGCATCACAGGTGCAGATCAGATTAGTAGCATTAGCAAGTATAGATTTCACGGTATGGTGCAGACAGACATCCTAAAGAAGTCGAAATTGTGAAGAGACGTTATGAATACACATCAGAGTAAGAACCATGAGAATATTACAATCTATGAACGCATCAGGAACACCTCGCCAAGTGATGAAGGAAGGAAAACATGTGACCTGCCAGGTGGAAATGGACATGACACGATCATTACGCATCAGAGGATTGACCAGGAAAGTCAATCTCAGGAGGGACTCCAGGGCTTTCTCTGGGGAAAGTCCACCCATTTGGACTCATCCACAAAAGATAAGAGATAAAACCCAGGATAATCTGAAAGGAAAGAAACTGGTGTCCAGCGGGATTGTAGTAGACCTTTCAAAGTTCGAGGATAAAGTTATAAACAGACACGGAATCCAGAACAAGGAAAACTATCCTACCTGGAAAGGGGAAGTAGTCAGACTGGTATGAGATGGTCGTGAAGAACTGTGTGCATGGAGGTTTTCAGGACAGCTTAGAATTCTGAGGGTGTTTATGACATCACGGTAAACATGTCACCCAAGATGGCTGCAGGTCTCCAGCCCGAGGATTGGCCTAGGCTTGGATACTCAAGTGACAGATACCCAGATACAGCTTTTGCAAACAGAATCTGGGCGCAGAAACGTGAAGAGATGCAAGAGACGCTAATTCAATGGATAAGAAAGGAATCATAGGGAAAGGAAACAGAGGGACAAGCACTGAGAGGAGAACATTGCCATCTCCTCAAGTCGATGGGGAGGCCATGCTGATTGAAGCTTGAAACTTGACTTGAAACAAGAGGCCGGACCTTGGGCTTATCAGACCTATGTTGGCCTTCTGCCTTACTCATAATCCAAAGTCAAGAATGATCTCTTGAAGACATTGAAGAGAAGAATAGAGGCCTCGGTCCTAGGTCCCTAGTATTCTGTGAAGAGAAGTCTCACTTTCCATAGCTCTGGCGTCATAGGCACCCACTGGGTACATGGTAATGTGTCACTAGGCATCTCTTTGAAGCCTGGAAGGAATGGGCCCCTGTCATGCTTGGGGTATGTCTCTTGGTTTGGAAGGACTCAGGAAGAGTGCGCAAAAGCACCCTTTTGCAGAAAGCTTCGTTACTGTGTGAAGGCTGTCCTCCCAGGCTAGAGTGCTCAGTTGAGATCAATGAGATTCCCTCCCCCATCTCTTGCCATAGAAGGAGTATTGATTAGGTCTTTGACACCACACATAACGATGTTTGCTGAAACTTAGAACATTACCATTCTATTTAAAGGAATATAAACATGCCACAGCTGAGGAGGTAAATTAAACAAATAACAAAACCTGTGGAAATAAAGTAAGCCAGTATCTTGACGTAATCTAGTGGAGCGTTCAAGGATCAGGTGTGAAGTTCTGAACTTTCCAAATCTAGAAAAGAGACAGAAGGATCTCTCAGCTGGAGAGAGGAATCCATCAGATTCATCTAATTTGTCTCGGAACCATTGTGTCTGGGAAGGTGGTTTCCAGGACAACCTCAAACATGGCGTTTCTGATCTCACAATATCGAACCAACCAAGATGACCACGTTTACTCAGTGCTCAGTTGGATCTAGGCTAGGATGGCAAAGATTCCTTCAAATGACCGATGGAAATTCAAAGACAACACCCAACAGTAACGAAAGCACTCACACATCAGCCTACAGAACCTATGGTGATTAAAGAAATACCAAACTCCTAACTTGAAATGAAGGAGAACACACTGATAAGCATATCGAAGGGAGATAGCTCAGCACCATGACGATTAGACTATGGAAACGAAAGCAAGCTCCCAGAAAATGGAAGGCAAACAGAAATCACACCTCTATAATCCACAGTGATTGACTTCAGTGTTTAGTTAGGGTCTGCTTGAACGTTTGAAAGTCCGAGAAAGTCACAACCCCAAAACTTGCATTGAAGGTCAAACCTGGGCTAACTGGGAAGGGTGAGTTCTGAGACTGCTCCGCGCGGGCTCTGAAACCCTGTGTCCCCGAAGCCTGGTTGGAAAAGAGACACGATTCTGACAAATACTCCGACATCACAGTGGTCCAGAAAAAGAAGCTGGCCTCATCTACACAGGGCCAGAGTTGGGCTCAAGTAACATGTTAAAGTACATTCCACTTCACTGCAGGTTGCCAATGGAACACGAAAGGGGCCAGCCAGTGGGGCAGCCGTGAAGTCCCTGCGTTCTGAGTCGGCAACCCAGGGTCGGCCACGTGGAATCCTGGGGGTGAGCCTCCTCACCGCTCATCCAGCCGTTCTGGGCCAGGCGTGCAACCCAGTGTAGAGGCATATGGGAAGCAACGTTATACCGCGCTACTCTTGCTCAGCAAATACAGCAGCATGACCAGCAGATGTGAGCACAGCCATAAACTTCTGCCAAAACTAACCAATTAAATGTTGCTAAGAATAGAAAAAAGGAACAGCAAAAAAGAAAGCATGCCAGTAAAAAGAAAAAAAACATCTAGGAATAACATTGGCCAAACAGGAGAAAGCTATGTCTACCGAAATCTAGCAAAGCTTTGGGCAAAGAAATTCCACAAGACACAAGGAAACGGAAGTCTATTCCATGTTCTTTGAATGGAAGAACGAACACACTTTAAGCATCCATACCGCAAAAAGAAATGTCTGCATTCCATGTCGTCCCAGTCAAAGTTGCAGCAATCTTTCCCACAGAAATAGAAGAGAGAATACTAAAGTCTCTATGTGGCAACAAAGGACCCTGAATAGGAAGAGGAATCCTGAGGAAAACGAACAAAGCAGCATGTATCACACTTTCTCATTGCCAAATATAGGACAAAGCGCTAGGTACCGGTACAGCACAACCTTTACCCCAAAATAGGCACACAGACCCATGGAACAGAATTGAGCCCAGCAGTCAACTGCCACATATATGGGCAGCCCATTTTCGACATGGGAGCCAAGAGGAGACAGCAGAGAAAGGAGAGTCTCGAAAAGAAACAGTGCTGGGAAGACTTCAGAGCCACAAGTGGCACAATGAGACTAGACCATGATGTTACACCAGGCACACATACCACATTGAAATGGATTAAAGCTTTGAATGGAAGACTTGAAACCATGAAACTTCTGCGGGAAAATGCAGGCAGCTTGCTCTTTGCCATCTGGCATAGCCGCCTACTTGGAAGAAGCATGTGTGACTGGGTAAGGGCAACAAAAGGAAGAAGAAACAAGCGTGACTCCATCCAACGCAGAAGCTTCTACCCGGCCAACGACTCCATCGACTCAATGCAAAGACAGCACAACAACTGCGACAGGATGTTTGCAGAACAGACATCGGAGAAGGGGTGAACAGCCATAAGATCCAGTGAACTCATACATCTCCACAGGAAAAAAACAATGAGCCCAACAAAACCTGGGCAAAAGATGGAAACACACATTTCTCCCAGGAAGATAGAAAGATGGCCAACAGGCTGTATGAAAACATGTTCCTCATCATTAAGTCTGAGGCCAATGCAAATCCGAAGTGCAATGAGATAGCAGCTCACAGTGGTCAGAATGGCTATAAGGGTGAAGACACAAAACAAGTTTCAGAGAGGAGGTGGAGAGAAGGGAAGCCTCCTGCACTGCAGGTGGGAGTTTGAGCCGATGCAGCCACTACACAAAGGAGTGAAAATTCAGAATGTTTCAGAATCCACCTAGCATATGATTCAGCTATTCCTCTGTGACGTATATATCCAAAGATCATGGAAACAGTAATGCACAGAGATCCGTGCACTGCTGTGTGCACCACAGCCTTACTCCCGATATCCAAGACTTGAAAGCCTCCCTGATGCCCATCAAGGGACGAATGGAGAAGGAAGATAGGCTATAGCCACACAGTGGCATAGCATTCAGCTGTCAGAAGGGATGCAGTCCAGCCATTTGTGACCACCAGAATGGCTCCTGAGGGTACTGGAGGAACTGAAACAAGCGCCAGGGGTAAGGTCAAATACCACAGGATCTCACGTACAGGAGAAGAGGAAAAACGGACAAACAAACAGGTAGCATGTGACATGGGATTGGTAGTTCTCAGAGGAAAAGTAGGCGAGGGCCAGAGGGAGAAAGAGTTGATTAGGCACAAGTATCGTGAGAGCCTGTAATTAGCCTTACGGTGGTGAAGATGATGTAACCTACTCAGAAGTCTAAATCTATGAGGATGTAGATCTGAAAGCTATAGCATGTTAGAATGCAGGGTTACGGCAATCAATCCACATAAAATCAAAACTCCAAAAAGGGGTGCAGACTTACGGCCTAAAGCTTTATAGGCTGAAAGAGATCAGAGAGGATGAACTTCCAAGGATTGGTAATCACCTCAAAGTACTTAATGATGCTACAGAAAGGTAGACCTTTGCAAAGTGATGAAGCGGAATACTAGCAAGAGAACATGTTCTGGGCTAAACTCATGAACCAATGGAAAATAATACCTTCCATGATGTTCCTACTGATTCCCTTCACGAATGATTGAAGCAGGCCAACATCTTGCCAAGTTCAGGTCAAAGGTTGGTGCAGAAGTCTAATTCATTGCCGGCCCTGTGGTGCAGCAGGTAAGTGCCCAACTTCCTCTTGCATGGCCCGGGCTTCAGGGGCTAGCATCATGGGTACCGATCAGATTTCTAGCATTAGGAAATCCAGATTTCAAGGTATGGTTGGCACAGAGATCATAAAGAAGTAGTAATTGTGAGGAGACCTTATCAATACTCACCAGAAAAGGAACCATGAGAATATTAGAGTCTATGAACGCATCTGGTACGCTTTCCCAAATCATGAAGGAAGGAAAATATGTGACCCACCAAGGTGGAATTGTCAGACTGCCATGAGATCACACGATCATTGTGCATCACAGGATTTCCTGGGCAACGTCAACTTGGGAGGGAGTCCAGGACTTTCTATGGGGAAAGTCCACCCATTTGCCCATATCCACAAACGATATGCGATAAAACCCAGGATAATCTTAAAGGAAAGAAACTGGTGTCTGTGGGAATGTAGTAGACCTTTCCAAGTTAGAGGACAAAGTTGAAAACCGACAACACATCCAGAACAAGGAAAACTATCCTTCCTGGAAAGGGGGAGTAGTCAGGCTGGGAGGAGACTGCTCTGAAACACTGTGTCCATGGAGGTTGTCAGGACAACTTTGAATTCTGAGAGTGTTTATGACATTACAGTGAACGTGTCACCCCAGATGGCTGCATGTTTACAGTACCAGGATTGGCTTAGGCTGGGATACTCAAGTGAGAGATACCCAGAAACAGCTTTTCCAAACAGAAACCTGGCACAGAAACTTGAAGAGATCAAAGAGATGCTGATTCCAGGGATAAGAAAGGTATCATTGTGATGATACTTCATTCTTCCTTCGTTTTCTTCCATTCCATGCGCACTGATGCCCTTCCGTTTCCTTGTACCTTGTGAAATTTCTTTCCCCAAAGCTTTGCTACTTCTCGGTTTACATAGCTTTCACCTGTTTGGCACAGGTTATTCCTAGATACCTTGTTCTTCCTACTAGCATGCTTTTTTTTTTTTTTTGAGGTTCAGTTTTTCTATCCTTTGCAACTTTTGATTGGTTTTATTTAGGCAGATGTTTACTGCTGTGCTCACATCTGCTGGCAATGCTGCTGTGTTTGCTGAGGAAGACTGGCCCAGTCTAACGTCGCTTCCCATCTGCCTGTTTCCTTTGTTGCCCATTCCTGTCACACACGCTTCTTCCAAATAGGCTGCTAAGACAGATGGCAACGAGCATGCTGCCTAGGTTTTCTCCTAGAAGTCTCACGGTTTCAAGTCTTCCATTCAAGTCTTTAATCCGTTTCGAGGTGGTGTGAGTGACTAGTGTAACATCATGCTCTACTCTCATTGTGTTACGTTTGGCTGTGCAGTCTTCCCAGCACCGTTTCTTATTGAGACTCTCCTTTCTCCGCTGTGTACTCCTGGTTCCCTGGTTGAAAATGTGTTGCGCATGTATGCATGTGCATATATGCGTGAGTTGACCTCTGGGCTCTCGATTCTGTTCCATGGATTTGTGTGCCTGTTTTTGGGCCCAGACTGTGCCGTTTCGGTTCCTAGCACTTCGTCCTATATGTGGAAATCAGAAAGTGTGATACGTCCTGCTTTGTTCATTTTCTTCAGGATTCCTTTGGGTATTCAGGGTCCTTTCCTTCTGGATAGAGACTTTATTATTCTCTCTTCTATTTCTGTGGGAAAGATCACTGCAACTTTGACTGGGACTGCTTGGAATCCACAGATTCCTCTATCCGCTATGGACGTTTCAAGTGTGTTAGTTCTTCCATTCCAACAGCACGGAATAGTCTTCCGTTTCGTTGTGTCTTCTGGAATTTCTTTAGCCAAAGCTTTGCTAGTATCGGTTTACAATGCTTCCACCTGTTTAGTGAAGGTTAGTCCTAGATATCTTATTATTCTTAGTGACATGCTTCTTTTTTTGAGGCTCAGTTTTTCTATTCTTTGCAACTTTTAATTGGTTCTGTTTTGGCAGAAGTTTATTGCAGTGCTCACATCTGCTGGTCGTGCTGCTGTATTTGCTGAGCACGAGTGGCACTGTCTAACGTCACTTCCCATCTGCCTCTACACTACCTCCCAGGACTCTCCCAGGATGGCTGTACCAGCGGTGAGGAGGCTCAACCCCAAGAGCACAAATGGACGACCACGGGCTGCGGACCCAGAAGGCATGGACTTCACAGCTTCACCAGTGGCCAGCCCCTTTCATGTTCCATTGGCAACCTGCTGTTTTGGAATGTGACTTCAATATGCTACTGGAGCCCAGCTCTGGCCCTGTGTAGATGAAGCCATGTTGTTTTCCTGGTCCACTGTGATGTCATAGGATTTCTGAGAATTGTGTCTGTGCTGTGCCAGCAAGCTTCATGGACACAAGGTTTCAGAGCCCGCTTGGAGCAGTCTCAGAACTCTCCCATTCCATTTAGCCCAGGTTTGACCTTCACTGCAGGTTTTGGGGTTGTGACTTTTCTGACTTTCAAACGTTTAAGCAGAATCTGTCTAAACACGGCCGTCTTTCACTGTGGATTATTCAGTTGTGATTTCTGTTTGCCTTACATTTTCTGGGACCTTTTTTTCTTTTCCATAGGCTAATCATCATGGTATTGCTAAGCTATCTCCCTTCGATATGCTTATCAGTGTGTTCCCTTTTCATTCCAAGTTATAAATTTTGCATTTCTTTGATCACGATATGTTCTGTTGGCTGTTGTGCAAGTGCTTTTGTGATTGGTGGTTGTTGTCTTTGAATTTCCATCGGTCACTTGAAGGAATCTGTGCTATCCTGGCCGAGGTGACACTGAGCACTGAGAACATGTGGGCATCTTCCTTGGTTACAGATTCTGAGATCAGAAACTCCAGATTTGAGGTTGTCCTGGCAACAATCTTCACGGACACAATGGTTCCGCAACAAATTATACGAATCTGATGAATTTCTCTTTCCAGGTGAGAGATCCTTCTGTCTATTTCTGGATTTGGAAAGTTCGAACTTCACCCCTGATCCTTGAATGCTCTGCTAGATTATGTCTAGATACTGGCTTACTTTCTTTCCACAGGGTTTGTTATTTGTTTGATTTACATCCTCACCTGTGGCGTGTTTATTTTTCTTTAAATATAATGATAATGTTCTAATTTTCAGCCAACATCGTTACATGTGGTGTTGAAACACATAATCAATACTCCTTCTACGGCAAGAGAAGGGGAAGAGAATCTCATTGATCCCAACTTAGGACTCTAGCCTTGGAGTGCAGCATTCACCAAGGAATGTCCCCTCTGCAATAGGGTGCTTTTGAGCCACTTCTAGAGTCCTTCCAAACCAAGAGACATACCCCAAGCATGACAGGAGTCCATTCCTTCCAGGCTTCAAAGAGGTGTCTTGTGACACATTAGCATGAAGCCAGTGGGCACCCATGATGCCAGAGCTATGGAAAGTGAGACTTCTCTTTAAAAAATGCTAGTGGCCTAGGACGGCGGCCTTGATTCTTCTCTACAATGACCTCAAGAGATCATTCTTGACTTTGGATTATGAGTGAGGCAGAAGGACAACATAGGTCTCATAGTTCCAGCCTCTTGTTTCAAATCAAGTTTCAAGCTTGAATCAGAATGGCCTCCTCTTCGACGTGAGGAGATGGCAATGTTCTCATCTCAGTGATTGTCCCTCTATTATGGCTTCTTCCCAATGATTCCTGTCTTATCCCTTGAATTAGCGTATCTTTGATCTCTTCAACTTTCTGTGCCCTGTTTCTGTGGGCAAAAGCTGTTTCTGAGTATCCCTCACTATAATATCCTAGCCTATGCCAATCCTCGGGCTGGAAACCTGTGGCCATCTTGGGTGACATGTTCACTGTGATGTCATAAACACCCTCAGAATTCGAAGTTGTCCTGACGACCTCCATGCACACAGTTCTTCAGAACCATCTCATCCCAGTCTGATTACTCCCCCTTTCCAGGTAGGATTGATTTCGTTGTTAGGTGTTTCTTGTTGGTTTCTGACTTTTTCCTTGAACTTGAAAAGGTCTGCTACCTTCCTTCTAGACACTGGTTTCTTTCCTTTCGGATTAATCTGGGTTTTCTCTCTTATCTTTTGTGGATGAGACCAAATGGGTGGACTTTCCCAAGAGAAAGTCCCGGAGGCCCTCCCAAGATGACTTTTCCCAGGTAATCCTCTGATGTGCAAAGATCATGTCATCTCCTAGCAGTCTGAAAATTCCACTTTGGCAGGTCACATGTTTTCCTTCCTTCATTATTTGGGGAAGTGTTCCTGATGCGTTCATAGATTGTAATATTCCCATGGTTCTTTTTCTGGTGTGAACTCATAACGTCTCTTCAAAATTTCGATTTCTTTAGGATGTCTGTCCACACCATACCGTGAAATCTATATTTGCTAATGCTACTAATCTGATCCGCACCCGTGGTGCTAACCAACGAAGCCCTGGCCACCCAGGCAGAACGTGGGCACATACCCAGTACACCGCAGGGCCGGCACTGAAATGGACTTTTGGATCAAACTTTTGCCTGAACTAGGGATGATGTTGGCCTGCTTTGGTTATTCGTAACGGTAATTAGTAGTAACATTGTGGACTGTAACCTTTTCCTTTGGCTCCTGAGTTTAGCACGGAACGTGTTCTCTTGGTAATGTTCCTTTTCATCTCTTTGTAATGGTCTTCCTTTCTATAGCATCATTAAGCATTTTGAGGTGATTAACAATCCTTGAAAGTTCATCTTCTCTAATCTCTTTCAGCCTCCAAAGTTTTAGGCCGTAAATCTAGACCCCTACAGAACATATGGTGAATAAGGAAATGCAACATTCATAACTTGGAATGGAGGAGAAAAGACTGATAAGAATATCTATGGGAGATAGCTGTGAAAGACCATGACGAATGATGTGGATTAAGGCTGCCCCAGCTCGAAAAGCCCAAGGTTACCTGGCCTACATACCAAACTACATGACCCGGTGAGGTTTTTTGTTTTTGGTATGAATTAGAGGTGTCCCAGTGATAGAAGCCCATTTCATGCTCACCTACATGCCTATCTATATGGCCAGATTGGTATTTAATGCTATATGACCACACAATAACCAGACCCCATCTGAACTGAAATCATTTAATGACTTTTAACATCATCTTTTCTTTTTCCAGTAAAAATGTCACGTACCAATGCATTATAAAATTAGCCCTTACCTTCAACTCAGGGCAGCAGCAGGACCTCTGACTTCCCATGCAACCTTTCCCAATGCAGCAGCAGCAGCAGCAGCTCTTCACTGCCCATATGTCCTGTCCCCATGCAGCAACTATTTACTGCCCATGGGTCCTGTTGCCATGTTGTCCTGTACCATTCTATAAGTAAAAGAGCACCACTTCCAGAATTTGAGAGTCCAAGAAATCTTTCTTTTGACTCTTCAGCTCACCAAGCCCATATCATATCTTGTGGCCCATATCAAAAACTTGCTTCATAGGTTTGTGAGCTCGACTTCTGGTAAGTGCCCTTTTCTTCGTTGTGCATCTCTCTTTTTCAAGGATGGATCTAAATTCACTTCTCCATCAGGAACTTTCTTGGATAGCTGCTTGAATCCACGTTTGCTGCCCATGGCTACTCTATAGGGCAAATCATGGCATTCAGCTTGAAGAGAATCAGTACCTTATGCCTAAGGGCGATGTAGAGTGAATTACTCCATTCCTTCCTGACTCTATCTCTAATATACAAATTTTAGGTGGGCACGGGTCAGCCACTTAAGTCCTTAGGATGGCCGGCAATCTGCAAGACTCCCCTGGAAGGTTACTTTTCCTAAGGCTGGATTGGGATACCTCCCATGGCACCTCACCATGCTCTGAACTGTGTGAATGTCTCCATCGGGACTATAGTTCAAGGGAAGTACCACAGTCTAACCTTTGGTTGCATATGGGAAACCCTTGAAAGAATGGCTCCAACATGCAATTGGGTAGAATGTCCCACAGCTCAGTGGAAAATTCTACACTATTTTTCTCCATCCTGTTCTCTCTTAAACTTCTCCTTTTCTCTTGGGGACCATTCAACAGGCTCCTATTACTGCCAGGCAGAATAGGAAAGATGTTCACCAGGCAGCTGTTACTGCCAGACATACCACGGAAGGTACACAAGGGATGCAATGCTGGGGGCCACGCCCATCACCCCTTGCTATAGGAACCCCACAGTAGGAACCACATGTAGGATGCTGCCGTAGGGTCAGGGGTGATCTTCAAGGTAATGGACATGTCTCTTTCAAATTTGTTAGAGTTACAATGGCCATTTTCATCTCCTTTTGAACTTTGTAACTGGGGAAATGAAGGAATCTTTCAAGGATCAAGGCCTCCACCACTGGAGCCCCAACTTTGGCTTTCTGGGCCTGATCACCCAAACGACACTAAGTAGGGTGCCCTCTCTTGGCGGTTGACTCATTGAGTATTTTAGTCACCTACTGAGTTGGCTATGAGGGTAGGAGACCTGTGATTTATTCTGAGAACTGCCATGCTACGGTAGTGTGCCACAACACAGGAACTGTTGTGTGACTCTTATCTTGAGAACCCTGTGAGAGCAACCATGAGGGTGAGGTCTTCTTTTCCTTTCTCTGTTTTGCTCATCATGTCATCTGTTGTCACCAAGTCGAGGTTAAGTTCTGGCTGGACCTGACCAGAACATGGACCTTCTGTAAAATTGAACAACTTGAAAATATTTGGCAAGGACCTTAACTCTCAACCCGGGTACTGGGAGCCAAGGCCTGCAGCCAGTTCCAGGTGTTTGTAGCCACTGCACCCTTCTTCAGTCCACTGCCAGTTGCACACTGGCTTTACTGCTATGGGGAATGCCATAAGCATCCCCAGAGACTCACCACTCAGGGTCATTCTAACTAATTAGAAACACTTTCAATTGCATGGGTTATGCCCCAGAGACTCCAGCTGGGAGAACATTTGCGAGGTTTCTCTGTGCCTTTATGGTGCAGTTGGACAGGTAGATCAACCTAGAACGTCCTTCAAGTTACAGTCCAGTTTCTGAGAAATCAAGAGCAACCGTCCTTAGAAAGTCCTTGCAAGACTGGAGAGACAGCACTAGAGGCAGTTCAGATTCCACCTAGTTCCTTTATCATGAAAAGGATTATCATCCCCCCTCTCCAGGAACTACTATCTAGCCCATCACTCACTCTTAAGACTGAAAAAAAGAAAGGAGGGGAAAGGAGAAATGGCCATAAATGTGCCGTTGAAAGAGTCTAGCATCTCGAGGGTCTTCTCCATAAGTATTTGTAAAAAGGCTCAAAACAAAGTTTACCTTCATAACTGGTGAGCTTTATATTATTGTAACCGATTCACGGCAGTAGCTTTTAAAACAGTAGTTGTACAGTCTCTGTGTATGCGTGTCTATGTGTAGGTTATACATGTGATATTTTCAGCCTTGGGTGGTATGACCAAAATTAAGATCTCTGTTTAGTTGGCTTATAGTAAGTGTTTACATAAATGCTAAATGCAGTAGAAATTAACTCAGTGCCTTTCAAAGTTAATGTCATGTGAATTAACCTTTGGTAAATGAAAGACTGTTTAAGTTTGTTGGTCTGATTCAAAATAGTCTTGTTGTCAGGGATGTCGGTATTTGCATAGGGATGCAGGCCTTCAGCCTGGGTTTACTAGTCATATAAGTTCACGTTGTCTGCTAAATTTGTCAGCAAAGTAATAGCTTTAAA
The DNA here is from genome assembly GCF_041296235.1 of Equus asinus. Lineage (NCBI taxonomy): Eukaryota > Metazoa > Chordata > Mammalia > Perissodactyla > Equidae > Equus > Equus asinus. The sequence goes on from NC_091817.1 coordinate 9,846,845, forward strand.
TGATGACCAGTTTTGTCTAAGGCCTCATGAGGTTTCAGTAGGTAATCTGAACATAATTGATGGAAACAAATGGTTTAAATAGATAATACTCATTAAAGTGAGTACAAAAACTTTTATGGTCTGTATAGTTTGGGAAAGAAAAACAGCTTCGAAATGCTTTTTGGTAACCATCTTGAGTTTTGCCAAGTTAAGTTAAATGATAAAAATCTGAATATCTGGGTCATTTCTGGATACGACGAAACACTGAAACATTATTAGTAAACACATCTAAGTTATCTACTTTTGGCTTCTTCTTGAAGAGGCTAAAAGCGTGTGGGTGTATTAAAAACCATGCCTTGTGTTTTGTTGTAAAGTGGCGTGTTTCTAAATTTATGAAGTGTTCAGAATGCTGATATAAAAGACAATTCATAATTGTTTTCCTTTTTAGTGTTTAGTAGGTCTGTTAAGGGTTAAAAGTTCTAATTAACCTACGTAATTAAAGCTACAGGAAATTACTAAGAAAAAGAGCTCTGTATTCAAGGAAGTTAAAATGTACGTTTTCAGTAAAAAAGGTATAAATAATGGAAATATTTTTTTTGATTGGTTAAGGAAGATAAATTCGTCCTGATGTACTAGAAAGAAAAAAACAAAGACTTTGGGAGAAATTCTGAAAACATAAAAGAAAGTTTTAGAAGGTTTGTGAAGAAGAAAATCTGAAAGGAGTTTTATGCCTGGTCAAGAAGACTAAAGTAAGTTCAATTAAGTGAATGAGTTTGAATGTTAATAATAAGTAGGTGCAGAAATTCAAATTTGGTTTTTTCTAAAAGGATACATTTTCTTGAACTTTTGATCTGCTATTGATAAAGAGGTTATAAAAGCTATTACTTCGAGTAACTCTACCTAAGAGACAAACCTGTTTTGTGAATATAATGACTTAGGTCACTATTAAGATTATTGACTCTTTCTGTTATCACTTTGAATAGATACCTGAGCATATTTCACAGTGAGTGTTGTTTCACATTTGAACAAGCATTTCAAAAGCTTTTGATATGTTTTGACAAGATTCTCCCTCAAAAATATTCAAATCCTAAATGAAGGCTGTCTTTTCACCTGGTAGACAAAAGAAAAATTAATCTGAGGCTTTTCAGAGGGCCCTTGAGACTTCTCAAAGACATTTGCTCTCTCTTCCAAAAGGAGGAAAATGCTAAACTAATTAGACTTATTTGGTCTATTACATTGCACGGGAATCATTGTAAAATAAGTAATGATGGACTTTCTTAGGTGTTATTACATGGGTAAATGTTATTAATATAGATGTCTTAAAATTATATAGCATTCCTAAAATTCTGATCTCTCCTCGTTATCAGTCATAAGTCCACTTATTATCTGGAAGTTTAATATGTCACAGAAGTAGCCAAGTTTCTTTCTCAATTGCCCTTTTGAGTCCTTTGTCCATTTCCAGGTAGTTGTTGTTTTACTCTGATGCTTTTTTCTTTTGCAAATATGCTTCATCTTCTGAGAAATTCCACAAAAGGGTTCTGACACAAAGGTTCTAAACGACAGGCTTCTGATAAACTTTCAGATTGTAAAACTGAACGGAATAAGAAATTACAGAATTCTAACAGAAACCAAGTTCATCAATCTACTAACAGAAGATTCAGCCCCAGAACAGATTATGCAGGGCTGTGTGAACTGATAAGGATGATTGTAATTTTTTAGGACTTCTATTTGAAATATTGTTGAGTTTTGATGTGTTGTTTTGTTTTCTCGTAATGAAGGAAAGCTTTTTCTCTTTTCTCTTATGCTAACTATGACTTACAGCCATTTAGTGAAATTATACCTTCATGAGCAAAACTGAAACATTTACCTTTTTCTCCGTACCTTATCCCTAAGGAATTGTCAAACCCGTTGTTACTGAGTATGGTTATTTCGTGGCAATATTTGCATAAATTCCATTAAAATCTGTTCTCCTTATAACAAGACACATTGGTTATATTACCAAGGCTTTGACTGGAATGTCATATTTGTAACATACAGGCTCAGATATGACAAGACAGCATTTCAGGAACAAAGATTGGACTTTCTGGAATACAGCCACTTGGAAACATGGGCCTGGTACCTTGTTTACAGAGATTCTGGCAATCTTGCCCGGTCACTAAGGAATCTTGCTTATCTGGCAGGTGCAGGGAACCTCCGAATATTTTGGGTGACCTCAAAGAGAACACAACTCACATCTGTAGGTACTGCAGGCCAAATCTGATGGCAAGTCCTTGGCTTGGCTTTTCTGGCCTCTAGAGGCCTTCACAGTTCAATCTGAGACTCCTCAGAAAAAATTCCAGCAAAGCAGATTTTAAAAAACCTGTATAAGCAATTCCGATTCTTTCTGCTCTTATGTAAATAATTGGAGCAAGTTGTATTGAAACTACACTTTATTTGCAAACGTGTTAATCATAATTTGGCTATCTTTTGTAAAAATGAGGATGATTTAAGAGAGCAAAAAATTACGCTTCTGTAGAAGCTACAGTAGCCATTCATGGATACTAGATTCTAGCTCTTTTCTTCTGCCAGATTCATCTAGTACTAATCGTAATGTCTCCTTGTGGCCATCTATCTCTGACACCTCGGAGTTCCCTGGCCACAATCAAACATTTTCCTTCAATACTACTGTCCAAATACTAACTAGATTTGCCTTGTCACAGGTGTATCAAACAAAACAAGTTCCAACAGTAAAGTCCCCAACTTATCGATACACACAGGATGGACCATATCTAATTTGGGATGAGTATATTTGGTTCACTCCTACTAGTGGGCAACTGAGTAAAAGGCCGCTCTCTGTTGGGAAGAAACCAACCACACCTGTGATACATGGCCTAATAGCAGCTGACCTTGGGAAAAAAATCCCTTTTATATGTTTTAAGGCTTATGTCATAGCCTTAAAAAAAAAAATACAGGTTAGTTTGGGACTGACTGGTATAGAGTGCCCAGAATGCATTGGTTAGCCCCTAACAGTGCTCAGTGGATATGTGGCTCCAATTTATTACCTTGGCTGCCACCTGGATGGATTGGATGATGCACCCTAGGCTTTGTCTGGATGCAAGGTAGAGCTACATTTACTATATCTCCTCCTGCTCAGCTACCCAACCTGCAACAGCACTGGACCTGCTCTGTCTCTCACTGGTATGACCATCTTTCCGCAATTTTCCTTCCCCAATTAGGAATCGAAAATATCGTCTTGCACATGGAAGTCCTAAACAAATTTATTATGAAGGCATTAAATGATACACAACATAGCATTTCGCTGCTCAATTTAGAAGTATCCCAAGTGTGTAAGGCAGTCCTGCAAATCCAAATGGCACTGTATGTCTTAACAGCAGCACAAGGGGGCACCAGTGTCATTATAAAAACAATGTTGTGTCTATATTCCTGACTACCATCAAAATATTTCTGGCTTCCTATCCCAGCCACCAAATTAAATCCATGTCTGACCAACCCTAACTGTAAACGACTGGTTGAACTCCTAGTCAGGACAAGGTTTCGGCACTACTTCAAAATCTTATTCATTGGGTTAAACATACTGCTTGTATTTCTTATTATAATTTGTTGTCTCTTTCGTTGTTTGTCTTTAGCATGTCAAAAATGTTTCACCTCCTGGACCACCTCTCGTCAAAGGATTCTCTCGTCTCCAGAGGCTCTGTACAACTTGTCATCCTTGAACTCCACCGGTGAAGACTTCTGGTCCACTGAACTTCCTACCTGTACCTATGGCCCCATTTTGGGGCAGCTCTACGACCTTGTACAGCCAGAAGTAGTTACAGAAGACTGACCATCATTCATATCCCCAAAGATTTCCGGTCATAATGGGTTCAGGGGTGGTTTATGATGTGGATTAATGCTGCCCAAGCTAGAGAAGCCCAAGGTGACCTGGCCTACATGTCAAACTACATGACCTGGTGGATATTTTTCTAGTATGAATTGGGGCTGCCCCAGGGAGAGTAATCTCACATTGATCTGTGAAGGCCTCTAGAGGCCAGAAAAGCCAAGCCAAGGACTTGCCATCAGATTTGGCCTGCAGTACCTACAGATGTGAGTTCAGTTCTCTTTGAGGTCCACCAAAATATTCGGAGGTTCCTTGCACCTGCCAGATAAGCAAGCTTCCTTAGCGACCGGGCAAGATTGCCAGAATCTCTGTAAACAAGGTACAAGGCCCATGTTTCCTAGGGACTGTATTCCAGAAAGTCCAATCTTTGTTCCTGAAATGCTGTCTTGTCATATCTGAGCCTGTATGTTTCAAATATGACATTCAAGTCAAAGCCTTGGTAGTATAACCAATGTGGCCTGTTATAAGGTGAACAGATTCTTATGGAACTTATGCAAATATTGCCACTAAATAACCATACTCAGTGACAAAGGGTTTCCAAATTTCTTGGGGATAAGGTAGGGAGAAAAAGATAAATGTTTCAGTTTTGCTCATGAAGGTATAATTTCACCAAATGGCTGTGAGTCATTGTTAGCATAAGGGAAAAGAGAAAAAGCTTTCCTTCATTACGAGAAAACAAAACAACACATCAAAACTCAACAATGTTTCAAACAGAAGTTCTAAAATATTACAACCATCCTCATCAGTTCACACAGTCCTGTATAATCAATCCTTGAGCTGAGTTTTCTGTTAGCAGATCGATGAGCTTAGTTTCTGTTAGAATTCTGTAATTTCTTACTCCGTTCAGTTTTACAATCTGAAAGTTTATCAGAATCCTGTCGTTTAGAACCTTTGTGTCAGAACCCTTTTGTGGAATTTCTCGGAAGATGAAGCATATTTGCAAAAGAAAAAAGCATCAGAGTAAAACAACAACTACCTGGAAATGGACAAAGGACTCAAAAGGGCAATTGACCAAGAAACTTGGCTACTTCAGTGACATATAACACTTGCTGATAATAATTGGACTTATGACTGTTAACCAGGAAAGATCAGACTCTTAGGAATGCTATATAATTTTAAGACACCTATATTAATAACATTTACCCATCTTATACCACCTAAGGAAGTCTATCATCACTTATTTCACAATGTTTCCCATGTAATTTAATAGACCAAGTAAGCCTAATTAGTTTAATATCTTCCTTCTTATAGGAAGAGAGAGCAAATGTCTTCGAGAAGTCTCACGGGCCCTCTAAAAATCCTCAGAGTAATTTTTCTTCTGCCTACCAGGTCAAAAGAAAGCCTTCATTCAGCATTTGAACATTTTTGAGGGAGAATCTTGTCAAAACATATCAAAAGCTTTTCAAATGCTTGTTCAAATGTGAAACAACACTCCCTGTGAAGCAATGCTCGGGTATCTATTCAAAGTTATAACAGAGTCAAAAATCTTAAGAGTGACCTCAGTCATTATTTTCACAAAACAGATTTGTCTCTTAGGTAGACTTACTCAAAGGAATAGCTTTTATGACCTCTTTACCAAGAGCAGATCAAAAGTTCAAGAAAATGTATCCTTTTAGAGAAAACCAAACTTGAATTTCTGCACCTACTTATTTTGAACATTCAAACTCATGCACTTAATTGAACTTACGTTAGTCTACTTGACCAGGCATAAAACTCCTTTCAGAATTTCTCCTTCACAAACCTTCTACAACTTTCTTTTTTGTTTTCAGAATTTGACCCAAAGTCTTTGTTTTTTCCTTTCTAGTACATCACGACAAATTTATCTTTCTTAACCCATCAAACAAAAATATTTCCATTCTTTATACCTTTTTTACTGAAAGCCTCCATTTTAGCCTCCTTGAATACAAAGCTCTTTTCCTTAGTAATTTGCAGTCGGTTTAATTCCATAAGGTAATTAGAACTTTAACCCTTAACAGACCTAGTAAACACTGAAAAGGTAAACAATTATGGATTGTCTTTTCTATCAGCATTCTAAACACTTCCTAAGTTTAGAAACACGCCGATTTACAACAAAACACAAGGCATGCTTTTTAATACACCCACACGCTTTTAGCCTCTTCCATAAGAAACCAAAAGTAGATAACATAGATGTGTTTATTAATGATTCAGTGTTTCATCCTATCCAAAAATGATCCAGATATTCAGATATTTATTATTTAACTTTACATGGCAAAATTCAAGATTGTTACCAAAAGAATTTGAAGCTGTTTTTTTCTGCCAAGTATAGAGACCATAAATGTTATTGTATTCACTTTTATGAGTTTTATGTATTTAAACCATTTGTTTCCAACAATTATGTTCAGATTACTTACGGAAACCTCATGAGGCATTAGACAAAACTGGTCATCATTTAAATATATTATTTCGCTGACAAATTTAACAGACAACGTGAACTTATATGACTAGTAAACCGAGGGTGAATACCTGCATCCTATGCAAATACTGACAACTCTGACAACAAGACTATTTTCAATCAAACCAACAAACTTAAAGAAGCTTTCATTTACCAAAGGTTAATTCACATGATGTTAACTTTGAAAGGCACTGAGTTAATTTCTACTACATTTAGAATTTATGAAAGCACTTACTTTAAGCCAACTAAACAGAGATCTTTATTTTGGCCATACCATCCAGGGGTAAAAATATCACATGTATAACGTACACATAGACACACATACACAGAGACTGTACAAGTATCGTTTTAAAAGCTACTGCCGTGACTCAGGTACAATAATACAAAGCTCACCAGTTATGAATCCAAACTTTGTTTTGAGCCTTTTTACTAATGCTTATGGAGAAGACTCTCTAGATGCTATACTTTTTGCCATGACACACTTATGGCCATTTATCCTTTCCCCTCCTTTTTTTTTTTTTTTGAGTCTTAAGACTGAGTGATTGGCTAGATAGTAGTTCCTGGAGAGGGGGGATGATAATCCTTTTCATGATAAAGGAACTAGGTCGAAACTGAGCTGCCTCTAGAACTGTCTTTCCAGTCTTGCAAGGACTTTCTAAGGACGGTTGCTCTTGATTTCTAAGAAACTGGACTGTAACTTGAAGGACGTTCTAGGTTGATCTACCTGTCCAACTGCACCATAAAGGCACAGAGAAACCTCACAAACTTTCTCCCAGCTGCAGTTTCTGTGCCATAACCCAGACAATTGAAAGTGTTTCTAATTAGTTGGAATGATTCTGAGTGGTGAGTCTCTGGGGATGCTTATGGCATTCCCCATGGCAGTAAAGCCAGTGTGCGACTGACAGTGGAGTGGAGAAGGCTGGAGTGCCTACAAAGGCCTGGAACTGACTGGGGGCCGTGGCTCCAAGTACCCGGGTTGAGAGTTAAGTCTCTTGAAAATGTTTTCAAGTTTTTCGATTTCACAGAAGGTGCAGGTTCTGATCAGGTCCAGCCTGGTCTTAACCTCGACTTGGTGACAACAGAGGAGATGATGACCAAAACAAAGAAAGGAAAAGAAGACACCAGACCTCACCCTCATGGCTGCTCAGAGAGTTCTCAAGATAAGAGTCACACAACAGTTCCCGTGCTGTGGCACACTACTGTAGCACGACTGTTCACAGAAAAAATCACAGATTTCCTACCCTCATAGCCAACTCAGTAGGTGACTAAAATACTCAATGAGTCAACCGCCAACAGAGGGCACCCTACTTGGGGTCGCCAGGGTGATCAGGCCCAGAAAGCCAAAGTTGGGGCTCCCAGTGTTGGAGGACTTGACTCTTGAAAGATTTCTTTGTTTCCCGGTTGCAAAGCTCAAAAGGAGACGAAAATGGCCATTGTATCTCTAACAAAGATGAAAGAGACACGTCCATTACCTTGAAAATGCCCCCTGAACCTACGGCAGCATCCCACCTGTTGTTCCTACTGTGGGGTTCCTATAGCAAGGGCTGGCGGGGGTGTCTGCCAGCATTGCATCCCTTGTATAACTTCCCTCAGATGCCTGGCAGTAACAGGTGCCTGGTGAACATCTTTCCTATTCTGCCTGGCAGTAATAGGTGCCTGGTGAATGGTCCCCGAGACAAAAGGAGAAGTTTAAGAGAGAACATAATGGAGAAAAAGTGTGAGGAATTTTCTGCCGCTCTGAGGGACATTCTACCCAATTGCATGTTGGAGTCATTCTCTGAAGAATGGTTTCCCATACTCCAGCAAACGTTAGACTTTGGTAGTTTCCTTGAACTCGATTCCCGATTGGGACATTTGCACAGTTCAGAGCCTGGTCAGGTGCCATGGGAGGTATCCCAATCCAGCCTTAGGAGAAGAAACCTTCCACCGGAGTCTTGCAGATTGCCAACCATCCTAATGACTTAAGTGGCTTATGCATGCCCAGGTAATATTTATATATTAGTGATAGACTCAGGAAGGAATGGATCAATTCATGCTACATCACCCTGAGGCTTAAGCTACTGATTCTCTTCAAGCTGAATGCCATGATTTGCCCCATAGAGTAGCCATAGGCAACAAACATCGATTCATAGAGCTAACCAAGAAAGCTCCTGATGGAGAAGTGAGTTTAGATCCATCCTCGAAAAAGAGAGAGGCACCAGGAAGAAAGGGGCACTTACCAGAAGTCGAGCTCAAAAACTGACGTAGCAAGTTCCCCCTACAGGACACAAGATATGATGCAGGCTCAGCGAGCTGAAGAGTTGAAAGATTTCTTGGACTCTCAACGTCTGGTAGTGGTGCTCTTTTATTTAGAGAACGTTACAGGATAACATGGGGACAGGACCCATGGGCAGTAAAGAGTTGCTGCATGGGGACAGGACCCATGGGCAGCAAAGAGCTGCTGCTGCTGAATGCGGAAAGGACCCATGGGCAGTCAGAGCTCCTGCTGCTGCCCTGAGTTGAGGGTAAGGGCTAATTTTATGAGTCATGGGTACATGACTTATTTTTAATGGAAAAAGAAAATATGATGTAAACGTCATTAAATGATTTCAGTTCAGATGGGGTCTGGATATTGTGTGGTCATATAATATTAGATACTAATCTGGCCATATAGATAGACATGTAGGTGAGCATGACCTGGGCTTCTCTCACTGGGGCACCTCTAATTCATACCAAAAGAAATTCAACGGGTCATATAGTTCTGCATGTCCACCAGATAACCTTGGGCTTTTCGAGCTGGGGCAGCCTTAATCCACATCAATTGTCATAGTCTTTCTCAGCTGTCTCCCATAGGTATGCTTATCAGTCCGTTCTCCTTCATTCAAGTTATTAATTTTGTATTTCTTTAGTCACCATATGTTCTCTAGGCCGACGTGTGAGTGCTTTCGTGATTTTTGGGTATTGTCTTTGAATTTCAATCGTTCACTTAAAGGAGTCTTTGCTATCCTAGCCTAGGTCCAATGGAGCACTGAGAACACGAGGTCATCTTGGTTGGTTTGACATTCTGAGATCAGAATCTCCAAATTCTAGGTTGTCCTGGCAACCACCATATGGACATAATGCTTCCGAGACAAATTAGAGAAATCTGATGAATTCCTGTCTCCAGGTAAGATATTTTTATGTCTCTTTTCTGAATATGGGGACGCTCGAAGTGGACCCTGGATCCTCGATCATTTCAGTAGACTACGTCTGGATGCTGGTTTACTTTATTTCTGTAGGATTTGTTAGTTGTTCGACTTACATCGTCATCTCTGTCATGTTTATTTTTCGTTAAATATAAGTGTAATGTTCTAATTTTCAGTCAACTTCCTCACATATGGTGTCAAAGCACATAAGCAATACTGTTCTTTGGTGAGGGATGGGGGAGAGAATTTCATTGTTGCCAAACTGTGCATTCTAGCTTTGGATACCAGCATTCCCTTTGGATTGGTGGTTCCCAGAGGGAAAGAAAAAATCCTAAAAGGCGTGCATATTTGCGGCATAAAGCTTTTGATGCTGAAAGAGATTAGAGAGATGAACTTCTAAGGATTGTGAAGCTCCTCAAAATGCTTAATGATGCTACAGAATGGTCGACCATTGCAAATAGATTAAGATGAATACTACAAAGAGAATGTGTTCCGTGCTAAACTCATGAACCAAGGGAAAATGTTACCCTCTATGAGGTCACTACTAATTACCTGCAGGAATGATCGAAAAAGGCCAGCTTCTTCCCAAGTTCAGCGAAAGATTGCTCCAAAATTCCAATTCAGGGCTGGCGCTGTGGTGTAGCAAGTAAGTGCCCACATTCCTCTTGGGCGTCCCGGGCATCACCGCCTAGCATCATGGGTGGGGATCAGATTAATAGCAATGGGAAATCCAGATTTCATGGTCTGGTCGGCACAGAGATCATAAAGAAGTAGAAATTGTGAGGAGAACTTATCAATACGCACCAGAAAAGGAACCATGAGAATATTACAATCTATGAACGTATCAGGTACACGTCCCCAAATGATGAAGGAAGGAAGACATGTGACCCAACAAGGTGGAATTGTCAGACTGCCAGGTGATCACACGAGTCAGAGGATTGCCTGGGCAAATTCAACTTGGGAGGGACTCCAGGACTTTCTCTGTGGAAAATCCACCCATTTCGCCATATCCACAAAAGGTAAGAGGTAAAACCCAGGATAATCTTAAAGGAAAGAAACCGGTCTCTGGAGGGAAAGTAGTAGAACTTTCAATGTTTGAGGAGAATCTTAGAAACTGATAAGAAATGCAGAACAAGGAGAACTATCCTACCTGGAAAGATGGAGTCTTCAGACTGGTATGAGATGGCTCTCAAACACTGTGTGCATGGACGTTGTCAGGATAACTTAGAAAAATCCGAGGGTGTTTATGACATCACGCTGAACATGTCACCAAAGATGGCCGCATGTTTCCCGGGCGAGTATTTGCCTAGGCTGTGATAGTGAAGTGAGAGATACCCAGAAACAGCTTTTCCCAACAGGAACCAGGCACAGAAACTTGAAGAGATCAAAGAGACGCTGATTCAAGGGATAAGAAAGGAATCACTGGGAAGAACGGATAATAGAGGGACAAGCACTGAGAGGAGAACATTGTCATCTACTGGAGTAGATGGGGAGGCCGTGCTGATTCAACCTTGAAACTTGATTTGAAACAAGAGGCCGGACTTGGCGCTTATCAGTCCTATGTTGGCCTTCTGCCTTACTCATAATCCAAAGTCAAGAATGATCTCTTGAGGACATTGAAGAGAAGAATCGAAGCCTCCGTCCTACGCCCCTTGCATGCTTTGAAGAGAAGTCTCCCTTTCCACAGCTCTGGAGTCATGGGGGCCCACTGGGTACATGCTAATGTGTCCCAAGACATCTCTCTGAAGACTTGAAGAAATGCACGCCGACCATTCTTTCAGTATGTCTGCTGGTTTGGAAGGGCACTGGAAGTGTGCTGAAAAGCACCCTTTTCCAGAGGGCTTCGTTCCTGTGTCAAGACTGCCCCCCCAGGCTAGCGTGCTCAGTTGGACTCCAATGAAATTCTCACCCATTATCTCTTGCCGTAGAAAGAGTACTGACTCTGTGTTTTGACACCATATGGAAGGGGTTTGGCTGAAAATTAGAACACTACCATTATATTTAAAGAAAACTACACATGCCAGAGCTGAGGATGTAAGTCAAACCAATAGAAAACCCTGTGGAAATAAAGTAAGCCAGTATCTAGACCTAATCTGGTGGAGCGCCCAAGGATCAGGGGTTAAGTTCGAAATTTCCCAAATCCAGAAAAGAGACAGAAAAATCTGTTACCTGGAGAGAGGAGTTCATCAGATTTTGCAAACTTGTCTCAGAAACATACTGTCCGTGAAGGCGGTTGCCAGGACCCCCACGAATCTGGAGTTTCTGATCTCAGAATGTCAAACCAGCCAAGATGACCACGAGTTCTCAGAGTGCAGTGTCAACTCGACCAGGATAGCAAAGATTCCTACAGGTGACCTATAAAAATTCCAAGACAACACCCAACAATCATGAAAGGACTCACACCTCGGCCTACAGAACATAAGGTGATTAAAGAAATGGAAAATTCATAACTTGGAATGAAGGAGAACGCACTGATAAGCATACCAAAGGGAGATACCTCAGAAAGACCATGACGATTGGACGATGGAAAAGAAAATAAGGTCCTGTCAAATGGAAGGCCAACAGAAATCACAAGTGAATAATCCACAGTGATAGACGTCAGTCTTTAGACAGATTCTGCTTGAACGCTTGAAAGTCTGAGAAAGTCACAACCCCAAAAATTACAGCGAAGGTCAAACCTGGTCTAACTGGGAAGGGTGAGTTATGAGACTGCTCCCCGCAGCCTCTGAAGCCTGTGTCCACGAAGCTAGACTGGACAGAGAAGACACGATTCTGACAAATCCTCCGACATCACAGTGTCCCAGATAAACACCTGGCCGCATCTACACAGGGCCAGATTTGGGCTCAAGTAGCATATTCAAGTCCCATTCCAGTCAACTGCAGGTTGCCAATGGAACATGAAAGGGGCTGGCCAGTGGGGCAGTGTGGAGTCCACTTCATTTGGCTCCATAGCCCATGGTCAGCCATGTGGAATCCTGGGGGTCAGCCTCCTCAATGATAGTCCAGCCATTCTGTGCCAGGCGTGTGACCTAGTGTAGAGGCAGATGGGAAGCGACTTTAGAGAGCACCACTCTTCCTCAGAGAATACAGCGGCATGGCCAGCAGATTTGAGCACAGCCATAAACATCTGCCAAAACAAAACCAATTAAAAGTTGCAAAGAATAGAAAAGCTGAACCTCAAAATAAAAAAGACCCATGCCAGTGAGAAGAAAATTATATCTACGAATAACCTTTGCCAAACAGGAGAAAGCGATGGAAAACAAAAACTAGCAAAGTTTTGGGGAAAGAAATTCCACAAGTCACAAGGCAATGCAAGGCTATTCCATGCCCTTCGAATGGAACAACGGACACACTTGAAACGTCCATACGGCAGAAAGCTGACAAATAAAAATGGGAAGCAATAGGATATATTGGAGTATATGAGGAAGCCATTTGGTATAGACCTAATTCGGCCTGATTTTGTTTTTTCCAAAAGGGCCTGACTATGGCTATTTAGCACGCATTGCATATCTGCTTAGACATTTCCAATGGCCCTTAAGATAAAGGTGCAACTTACCCAACATTAACATTTCCTTAGGGATAAGCATTTTGTCCTAGGCTATGAACAGATTGCTGCACTCACCCTTGACCACCCAGCCCACCTGTGACAGGTAAGCTGGAGGCAACAGACCGCCACCCTGCTGTGTTCACTGAGACAGAAGACCTACCTGCTATTTCCATCAATCGCTGTGCCAACAGAGTAGTCTCGTGACTATTGTAAATGGGACATTTCAATCCTATGTGAAACATCCTCTCTGGGAGCATATAACCAGTCTGTGCACCCCACTTGTTTGATGCCCGGGTTATAATCCTCAGATTTAAGCTCAGAGTAAGCTCACCCAAAGTTTCATTTATAGATTGGTTATGGATTATTTTTGACGAGAAAGCAATGTCTGGATACCATGCAGTCCCAGTCAAAATTGCAGCAATCTGTCCCACACAAATAGGAAAGAGAATCCTAAAGTTTCTATCCAGCAACAAAGGACCCTGAATAGACACAGGAATCCTGAGGAAAACGAACAAAGCAGCAATTATCACCCTTTCTGATTGCCACATATAGGACAAAGAGCTGGGTCCCGAAACAGCACAGCCTGGACTCCAAAATAGGCACACAGACCCATGCAACAGAATCGAGACCCCAGAGGTCAACTCACACATCCATGGACAGCCCATTTACGACCAGGGAGCCAAGAGGAGACAGCAGAGAAAGTAGAGTCTCGACAAGAAACGGTGCTGGGTAGACTGCACAGCCGCATGTAACACAATGAGAGTAGACCATGATGTTACACCAGGCACACACACCACCTCGAAATGGATTCAGGCCTTGAATGGAAGACTTGAAACCGTGACGCTACGAGGAGAAAACACAGGCAGCTTGCTCTTTGCCATCTGGCTTGGCTGCCTGTTTGGAAGAAGCATGTGTGACTGAGCAATGGCAACAAAGGAAACAAGAATCAAGCAGGACTCCATCCAACGCAGAACCTTCTGCCCAGCCAACAACACCATCGGCTCAATGCAAAGACAGCACAACAACTGTGACAGGATGTTTGCAAACCACACATCGGAGAAGAGGTGAATAGCCAAAAGATCCAATGAACTCATATGTCTCCAGAGGGAAAAAAAACAACGAGCCCAATACAACCTGTTAAAAAGATGGAAACAGACATTTCTCCCAGGAAGATAGAAAGATGGACAACAGGCTATATGAAAACATCCTCATCATCATTACGTCTCTGGTCAATGTGAATCCGAACGGCAATGAGACAGCAGCTCACAGTGGTCATAGGGGTATAAGGAGGAAGACAGGAAACCACAGGTTTCGGAGAGGAGGTGGAGAGAAGAGAAGCTTCCTGCACTGATGGTGGGAGTGTAAACCGGTGCAGCCACTATGCAAAGCTGTGTGGAACAGCCTCAGAAATGTCAGAATCCATCTACCATAAGATCCAGGTAGTCCTTGGCAGCATATTTATCCAAAGAACTTGGAAACACTAACGCATAGAGATCCGTGCACCACTGTGCTCACCACAGCCTTACTCCCGATATCCAAGACTTCGAGGCCGCCCTGGTCCCCATCATGTGACGAAAGAAGAAGGAAGATGGGCTATAGCCACACAATGGCATAACACTCAGTTGTAGGAACGGAGGCAGTGCCGCCATTTGTGAACACCAGAAAGGCTCCTGAGGGTATTAGGGGAACTGAAACAAGCACTGGGGTAAGGTAAAATACCACAGGATCTCACGTACAAGGAGAAGAGGAAAAATGGACCAACAAACAGGTAGCACGTGACATAGGATTGGTAGTTCCCAGAGGGAAATGGGGGCAGCCACCGGAGGGAGAAAGAGCTGATTAGGCACAAGTGTGTGGTGAGGGCCTGTAATTAGGCTTACGCTGGTGAAGATGATGTAGCCTACACAGAAGTCTAAATCTATGAGCATGTAGATTTGAAAGCTATAGGATGTTAGAATGCAGGGTTACGGAAATCAATTCACATAAAATCAAAACTCCAAAAAGGGGTGCAGATTTGCGGCCTAAAGCTTTGGAGGCTGAAAGAGATTAGAGAAGATGAACATCCAAGGATTAGCAATCACCTCCAAATGCTTAATGATGATACAGAAAGGTAGACCTTTGCAAAGAGATGAAGAGGAATACTACCAAGAGAACATTGTCCGAGCCAAACACATGACCCGATGGAAAATGTTACCATCCATGATGTTACTACTGATTCCCTTCACAAATGATCGAAGCAGGCCAACATATTCCGAAGTTCAGGCCAAAGTTTGGTCCAAAAGTCCTATTCAGGGCCAGCCCTGTGGTGTAGCGGGTAAGTGCACATGTTCCGCTTGGGTTGACCAGGTTTCAAAGGTTAGCATCACGGGTGTAGACCATATTACAAGCATTAGGAAATCCAGATTACACGGTCTGATGGGCACAGAGAACATAAACAAGTAGAAATGGTGAGGAGACCTTATCAATACACACCAGAAAGTGAACCTTGAGAATATTACAATCTGTGAACGCATCAGGTACACTTCCCCAAATGATGAAGGAATGAAAGCATGTGACTTGCCAAGGTGGAATTGTCAGACTGCTGGGAGATCACATGATCATTGTGCATCAGGCAATTGAATGGGCAACTTCAGCTTGGGATGGCCTCCATGACTGTCTCCGGGGAAAGTCCACCAGTTTAACCATATCCACAAAAGATAAGAGATAAAACCAAGAATAATCTTAAAGGAAAGATACCTGTGTGTAGAGAGAATGTAGTAGACCTTTCAAAGTTAGAAGAGAAAGTTAGAAAACGACGGGGGCATGGTCACTGTGATGCCATAAAAAACCTCAAAATTCTAACTAGTCCTGACAACCTCCATGCACACAGAGTTTCGGAGCCATCTCAGACCAGTCTGACTCCTCACCCTTTACAGGTAGGATAGTTTTCCTTTCTCTGGATTTCTTGTCAGTTTCTAACTTTCTTCTCGAACTCTGAAGACCTGCTACATTCTCTCTAGACACTGGTTTCTTTCCTGTAAGATTATCCTGGGTTGTATCTCTTACACCTTGTGTAGATGGCCAAGTGGGTGGACCTTCCCCTGAGAAAACCCTGGACTCCCTCCCAAGTTGAAGTTGCCCAGGCAATCCTGTGATGTGCAATGATCGTGTCATCTCCTAGCACTCTGCCAATTCCACCTTGGCAGGTCACATGTTTTCCTTCCTTTCTCCTTTGGGGAAGTGTACCAGATTCGTTCATAGATTGCAATATTCTCATGGTTCATTTTGTGGTGCGTATTGATAACGTATCCTCACAATTGCAACTTATTTATCATCCCTGTCCGCATATTACCATGAAATCTATATTTCCTAACACTGCTAATGTGATCTGCACCCGTGATGTCAAACAGTGAGGCCTGGGCCGCCCAAGAGGAACGTGGGCACTTACGCGCTCCATCACAGAGATGGCCCTGAATTGTAATTTTGGACCAACCTTTTGCCTGAATTGGGAAGACGTGGGCCTGTTTGCATTATTCATGAAGGTGATTAGTAGTAAAATCATGGACGGTAACATTTTCCGTTGGTTCATGGGTTTAGGACGGATCATGTTCTCTTGGTTGTATTGCTCTTCATCTGTTTGGAATGGTCTACCTTTCTGTAGCATCAGTACGCATTTTGAGGTGATTTTCCATCCTTGGAAGTTCACCTTCTCCAATCTCTTTCAGCCCCCAAAGATTTATGCCGTCATTCTGGACCCCTTTTTGGATTTTTGAGTTTTGGTGAATTTATTGCCATAACCCTGAATTAGAACATCCTTTATCTTTCAGATTTGCATCCTCATCGATTTAGACTTCTGTGGAGCTTACATCATCTGCACCAGCATAAGCCTAATGACAGGCCCTCACCACACACTTGTGCCTCATCATCTCTTTCACCCTCCCCCACCGCCCCTCTTTGCCTGTGGAACCCCCAATTAAATGTCCCGTGCCACCTGTTATTTAGTGCTTGCTTATTCTTCTCCTTGGAAGTGAGATCCTATGGTATTTGACTTTCTCCCTGGGGCTTGATTCACCTCTCCTAAAACCCTCATAGCCATTCTGGTGGTCACAAATGGCTGGATTGCATCCTTTGTTCCGGCTGACTGGTATGCCATTATGTGGCTATAGCATATTTTCCTTCTGCATTTGTCCCTTGCTGGGCACCAGGGCGGCTTCCAAGTCTTCAATAGCGGCAGTAGTGCAGTGGTGAACTCAGCGGTGCACATGTCTTTATGCAGTAGTGTTTCCGGGTTCTATGGATAAACACACCACAGAGGAATAGCTGGATCATATGAGACGCGGATTCTTAAATTTCTGAGGCAGTTCCACACCGCTTGGAGTAGTGGCTGCACCAGTTTACACTCCCACCAGCAGTGCAGGAGGCTTCCACTCTCTCCACCTCCTCTCTGACACTTGTTTCCTGTCTGCTTCCTTATAGCCATTCTGACCACAGTGAGCTGCCATGTCCTTGCAGTTTGGATTTGCATTGGCCTGAGACTTAATGATGGTGAACAAGTTTTCATGCAGCTGTTGGCCCTCTTTCAATCTTCTTGGGAGCAATCTCTGTTTCCATCTTTTGCCCAGGTTTTCATTGGCTTGTTGTTTTTTTTCTTGTGGAGACATGCGAGTTGATTATATCTTTGGGCTTTTCAACCGTTGTCCTATGTGTGCTTTGCAAACAGCCTCCCATGGTTGTTGTGCTCTATTTGCATTGAGTCGATGGTTTCCTTGAGTGGGCAGAAGAGTGTGCATTTGATGTGGTCCCATTTGTTTCTTGTTTTCTTTGTTGCCCTTGCCCGGTCCGACATGCTTCTTCCAAATAGGGGGCTCAGACAGATGGCAAAGTAGACTCTGCCTAGGTCTTCTTCTACAAGGTTCACGGTTTCAAGTTTGCCATTCAAGGCTTTAATCCATTTCGAGGTGGTGTGTGTGCCAGGTGTAAGATCATGGTCTACTCTCGTTGTGTCCATGTGGCTGTGCAGGCTTCCCAGCACCGTTTACTGTACAGACTCTCCTTTCTCCACTGTCTCCTCTTGACTCTCAGGACCAAAATGGGATGTACATATGCGTTTGAGTTGGGCTGTGGGCTGTCGATTCTGTTGCATGGATCTGCGTGCCTGTTTTTGGGCCCAGACCGTGCCGTTTCGGTACCTAGCGCTTCGTCCTCTATGTTGAAATCAGAAAGTGTGACACATCCTGCCTTTTTCGTTTTCCTGAGGATTATTTTGCCTACTCAGGGTCTCTTGTTGCTGGCTAGAAACTTTTGGATTCTCTCTTTTATCTCTGTGGCCAATATTGCTGCAACTTTGACTTGGATTTCATGGAATCCAGAGATTCCTTTCTCCAGTATGGACGTTTCAAGTGTGTTAATTCTTCCATTCCCAGATCCAGTAATATCCTTCTTTCTCCGTGTGTCTCCTTGAATTTCTTTCCCCAAACGTATGCTAGTTTTCGATTGACATAGCTTTCACCTGTTTTGCTAAGGTTCTTCATAAAGATCTTATTCTTCTCACTAGCAAGCTGGTTTTTTTTTTAGCTTCAGTTTTTCTATTCTTTGCAAATTTTAACTGGTTTTGTTTTCGCAGAAGTGCATCACTGAGCTCACACCTGCTGACAATGCTCCTGTATTTGCTGTGGAAGTCTGGCCCTATCTAACGTCCCTTCCCATCTGCCTCTGAACTACCTCGGACGTATGCCCCATAATGACTGAAGCAGTGGTGAGCAGTCTCACCCCCAGTATTCCAATCGGCCGAACCCGGGCCACTAAACCAGAAGGTGCAGACCTCACCACTGCACCACTGGCCGGCACCTTTCTTGTTCCACTGGCAAGATGCAGTTGAGTGCAATGGGACTTGAATATGCTACTTGAGCCCAACTCTGGCACTGTAGATAAGGCCAGGTTGATTTTGGTCTACACTGTGATTTCAGAGGATTTGTCATAATTGTGTCTCTGCTGTCCTGGCAAGCTTCATGGACACAGGGTTTCAGAGCCTGCTTGGAGCAGTCTCATAACTCACCCTTCCCAGTTAGCCCATGCTTGACCTTCGCTGCTGTTTTGTGGCTTGTGAATTTTTCTGACTTTCAAACGTTCAAGCAGAGTCTGTCTAAAGACGGACATGATCTTTCATTGTGGATTATTCAGATGTGATTTCTGTTGGCCTTCCATTTTCTGGGACCTTTTTTTCTTTTCCATAGTATACTCGTCATGGTCTTTCTCAGCTGTCTCCCTTAGACATGCTAATCAGTTCGTTCTCCTTCATTCCAAGTGATTCATTTTGTATTTCTTTAATGACCTCATGTGTTCTAGGCTGAGGTGTGAGTGCTTTCCTGACTCTTGCTTGTTTTCTTTGAATTTGCACTGGTAACTTGTAGGAATCTTTGCTATCCTAGCCGAGGTCAAAATAAGCACTGAGAACACGTGGTCATCTGGGTTTGTTTGACATCCTGAGATCAGAAACTCCATCTTCGAGGTGGTCCTGGCAACCCCTTTCAGGAACACAATGTTTCCGAGACAAATTAGACAAATCTGATGAATTCTTCTCTCCAGGAAAGATATTTTTCTGTCTATTTTCTGGATTTGGGAAGTTTCGAACTTGACCCCCAATCCTTGAACGTTCGCCTAGATTCCGTGTAGATACGGGCTCACCTTATTTCTATAGGCTGTGCCATCTGTTTGACTTAAATCCTCAGACCTTGCCTGTTGATTTTTCTTGAAACACAATTGTAATGTTCTAATTTTCAGCGCACTTCCTTACATATGGTGTCAAAACACATAGTCAATAATCCTTATGTGGCAAGAAGTAGGGGGAGAGAATTTCATTGGAGCCAATGTGAGCACTCCAGACTGGGAGGGCAGCCTTCACAAAGGAACTAAGTTCTCTGCTAAAGGGTGCTTTTCAGCACCCTTGTAGAGTCCTTCCAAACAAAGAGACATACCCCAAGCATGACAGGGGTCCATTCCTTCAAGGTTTCCAAGAAATCTCTTGGAACACATTAGCGTGTACCCAGTCGGCCCCCGTGCCACCAGAGGTAGGGAAAGTCAGACTGATCATCAAAGAAAGCCCTGGGCCTAGGAAAGCAGGCATCGGTTATTCACTTCAATGTCCTCAAGACATCATTCTTGACTTTGGATTGTGCTTAAGGCAAAAGGACAAAGTAGATCAGATGAGCCCCAAGTCTGGCCTCTTGTTTCCAATCAAGTTTCAAGCACGAATCAACATGGCCTCCCCATAGACTTGAATACATGAAAATGATCTCCTGTCAGTTCTTGTCCCCTATTCTCGCTTCTTGCCAAGGATTCCTTTCTTACCCCTTGAATCAGAGTCTGTTCTATCTCCTCCAGTTTTGGTGTCCACTTTCTGTTTATCAAAGCTGTTTTTGGGTGTCTCTCCCTTTAATAGTCTAGCCAAGGCCAAGCCTCAGACTGCAACCATGCGGACATCTTGGTGGACATGTTCACTGTGATGTCATAAACAACCTCAAAATTCTAAGTTGTCCTGACAACCTCTATGCACACAGAGTTTCAGAGCCATCTCAGACCAGTCTGACTCCTCAGCCTTTCCAGGTAGGATAGTTTTCCTTTTTCCAGATTTCTTGTCGGTTTCTAACTTTCTCCTCGAACTTTGAAAGGCCTGCTACATTCTCTCTAGACACTGGTTTCTTTCCTGTAAGATTATCCTGGGTTGTATCTCTTATACCTTGTGTAGATGGCCAAGTGGGTGGACCTTCCCCTGAGAAAACCCTGGACTGCCTCCCAAGTTGAAGTTGCCCAGGCAATCCTCTGATGTGCAATGATTGTGTCATCTCCTAGCACTCTGCCAATTCCACCTTGGCAGGTCACATGTATTCCTTTCTTCTTCCTTTGGGGAATAGTACCAGATGCCTTCATAGATTGTAATATTCTAATGGCTCTTTTTCTGGTGAGTTTTGATAACTTATCCTCACAATTGCAACTTATTTATGATCCTTGTCCGCATAGTACCATTAAATCTATGTTTCCTAACACTGCTAATTTGATCTGCACCCATGATGTGAAAGAGTGAGGCCGCGGTGCTGAAGCGGAAGGTGGAAACTTATCTGCTTCACCACAGGGCCGGCCCTGAATTGGACTTTTGGACCAACCTTTTGCCTGAACTTGGGAAGACGTGGGCCTGTTTGGATTATTCATGAAGGTGATTACTAGTAACATCATGGACGGTAACATTTTCCGCTGGTTCATGGGTTTAGGACGGATCATGTTCTCTTGGTAGTATTCCTCTTCTTCTGTTTGGAATGGTCTACATTCCTGTAGCATGAGTAGGCATTTTGAGGTGATTTTCCATCCTTGGAAGTTGACCTTCTCTAATCTCTTTCACCCCCAAAGCTTTATGCCTTCATGCTGGACCCCTTTTTGGATTTTTGATTTTAGGTAAATTTATTGCCATAACCCTGCATTAGAACATCCTATATCTTTCCGCTTTGCATCCTCATCGATTTAGACTTCTGTGGAGCTTACATCATCTTCAACAACCTAAGCCAAATCACAGGTCCTCAGCACACACTTGTGCCTCATCATCTCTTTCACCCTCCCCCACCGCCCCGCTTTGCCTCTGGGAACCCCCAATCAAATGTCCTGTGCCACTTGTTGGGTAGTGCTTGCTTTTTCTTCTCCTTGTCAGTGAGATCCTACCCCTTTGACTTTCTCCCTAGGGCTTGTTTCACTTCCCCTAAAACCCTCACAGCCATTCTGGTGGTCACAAATGGCTGAATTGCATACCTTGTTCTGGCTGAGTGGTATGCCATTGTGTGGCTATAGCCCATCATCCTTCTCCATTAGTCCCTTGCTGGGCACCAGGGGGGCCTCCAAGTCTTGGACAGTGGCAGTAAGGCTGTGCTGAACTCAGTGGTGCAAATGTCTTTATGCGTTAGTGTTTCCAAGTTCTTTGGATAAACACGCCACAGAGGAAAAGCTGGATCATATGGGACATGGATTCTTCAATTTCTGAGGCAGTTCCACACCGCTTGGAGTACTGGCTGCACTAGTTTACACTCCCTACATCAGTGCAGGAGGGTTCCCTTCTCTCCACCTCCTCTCTGACACTTGTTTCCTGTCTGCTTCCTTATAGCCATTCTGACCACAGTGAGCTGCCATGTCCTTGCAGTTTGGATTTGCATTGGCCTGAGACTTAATGATGGTGAACAAGTTTTCATGCACCTGTTGGCCCTCTTTCGATCTTCTGGGGAGAAATCTCTGTCTCCATCTTTTGCCCAGGTTTTCATTGGCTTGTTGTGTTTCTTGTGGAGACGTGTGAGTTGATTGTATCTATGGGCTTTTCACCCCTGGTCCGATGTGTGCATTGCAAACATCCTCTCCCAGTTGTTGTGCTGTCTTGGCATTGAGTCGATGGTTTCCTTGACAGGGCAGAAGTGTGTGCATTTGATGTGGTCCCATTTGTTTCTTGTTTCCTTTGTTGCCCTTGCCCAGTCAGACTTGCTTCTTCAAACAGGCGGCTCAGACAGATGGCAAAGAGCACTCTGACTAGGTCTTCTCCTACAAGGTTCACAGTTTCAAGTCTGCCATTCAAGGCTTTAATCCATTTCGAGGTGGTGTGTGTGCAAGGTGTAACATCATGGTGTACTCTCGTTGTGTTCCATGTGGCTGTGCAGGCTTCCCAGCACCGTTTATTGTAGAGACTCTCCTTTCTCCGCTGTCTCCACTTGGCTCCCTGGTACAAAATGGGCTGTCCATGTACGTTTCCCTTGGGCTCTGGGCTCTCAATTGTTTTGCATGGGTCTGCGTGCCTGTTTTTGGGCCCAGACTGTGACGTTTCGGTACCTATCGCTTCATTCTATATGTTGAAATCAGAAAGTGTGACACGTCCTGCTTTGTTCTGTTTCCTGAGGATTCCTTTGCCTATTCAGGGTCTCTTGTTGCTGGCTAGAAACTTTCAGATTCTGTCTTCGATCTCTGTAGAGAATATTGCTGCAAATTTGACTGGGATTGCATGGAATCCAGAGATTCCTTTCTCTGGTATGGACGTTTCAAGTGTGTTAATTCTTCCATTCCTAGAACCTGGAATATCCTTCTTTCTCCTTGTGTCTTCTTGAATTTCTTTCCTCACACATTTGCTAATTTTCGATTGACATAGCTTTCACCTGTTTTGCTAAGGTTCTTCATAAAGATCTTATTCTTCTCACTGGCAAGCTGTTTTTTTTTTTGTTGTTGTTTAGCTTCAGTTTTTCTATTCTTTGCAACATTCAATTGGTTTTGTTTTGGCAGAATTGCATTGCTGTCCTCACATCTGCTGACAATGCTCCTGTGTTTGCTGTGGAAGTCTGGCCCTGTCTAACGTCCCTTCCTATCTGCCTCTACACTACCTCAGACGGCTGCCGCACAATGACTGAAGCAGTGGTGAGGAGGCTCAGCCCCATCATTCCACCCGGCCCACTTCGGGCCACTGACACAAAAGCTGCGGACCTCACCGCTGCACCACCGGTCAGCCCCTCTCCTGTTCCATTGGCAACCTGCAGTTGAGTTCAATGGGACTTGAATATGCTACTTGAGCCCAACTCTGACACTGTGTAGATGAGGCCAGGTTGTTTTTCGGGTCCACTGTGCTGTCAGAGGATTCGTCATAATTGGGTCTCTGCTGTCCCGGCAAGCTTCATAGACACAGGGTTTCAGAGTCCGCTTGGAGCAGTCTCATAACTCACCCTTCCCAGTTAGCCCAGTTTTGACATTCACTGCCGTGTTTTGGGTAGTGAATTTCTCTGACTTTCAAATGATCAACCAGAGTCTGTCTAAAGACTGACATCATCGTTCATTGTGGATTATTCAGGTGTGATTTCTGTTCGCCTTCCATTTTCTGGGAGCTTTTTTTTATTTTTCCAGAGTATAATCGTCATGGTCTTTCTCAGCTGTCTCCCTTAGACATGCTTATCAGTCTGTTCTCCTTCATTCGAAGTGATTAATTCTGCATTTCTTGAATCACCGTATGTTCTCTAGGCCGAGGCGTGAATGCTTTCGTGACTCTTGGATGTTGTCTTTGAATTTACACAGGTAAGTTGTAGGAATCTTTGCTATCCTAGCCTAGGTCAAACTAAGCACTGAGAACACGTGGTCATCTGGGTTTGTTTGACATCCTGAGATCAGAAACTCCAAATTCGAGGTGGTCCTGGCATCTCCCTTCAGGGACACAATGTGTCTGACACCAATTAGACAAATCTGATGAATTCCTCTCTCCAGGAAAGATATTTTTCTGTCACTTCTCTGGATTAGGGAAGTTTCAAACTTCAGCCCTGATCCTGCAACGTTCCCCTAGATTCCATCTAGATACGGGCTTGCCTCATTTCTATAGGCTGTGCCATTTCTTTGTCTTACATCCTCAGCCCTGGCCTGTTTATTTTTCTTGAAACAGAATTGTAATGTTCTAATTTTCAGCCCACTTCCTTACATATGGTGTCAAAATACATATTCAATAATCCTTCTAGGGCAAGAGGTACAGGCAGAGAATTTCATTGGAGGCAAACTGAGCACTCCAGTCTGGGTGGCAGCCTTCACAAAGGAACGAACCCCCTGGAAAAGGGTGTTTTTCAGCACACTTGTAGAGCCCTTCCAAACAAAGAGACATGCCCCAAGCGTGACAGGGGTCCATTGCTTCAAGGCGTCCAAGACATGTCTTGGGACACATTAGCATGTACCCAGTGGGCCCACGTAACACCAGAACTATGGAAAGTGAGACTGATCTTCAAAGAATGCCAGGGGCCTAGGAAATGAGACATCGATTCTTCTCTTCAATGTCCTCAAGACATCATTCTTGACTTTGGATCATGCTTAAGGCAGAAGGACCACGTAGGTCTCATAAGGCCCAAGTCCGGCCTCTTGCTTCCAATCAAGTTGCAAGCTTGAATCAGCCTGGCCTCCCCATAGACTTGAACAGATGTGAACGTTCTCCTCTCAGTGCTTGTCCCTCTATTCTCGCTTCTTGCCAAGGATTCCTTTCTTATCCCTTGATTCACAGTCTGTTTCATCTCTTCCAGTTTCTGTGCCTGCTTTCTGTTTGTCAAAGCTGTTTCTGGGTATGTCTCCCTTTAATAGCCTAGCGTAGGCCAATCCTTAGACTGTAACCATGCGGCTATCATGGGGGACATATTCACCATGTTGTCATAAACAACCTCAAAATTCTAAGTTGTCCTGACAACCTCCATGCACACAGACTTTCAGAGCCATCTCAGGCCAGTCCGACTCCTCGCCCTTTCCAGGTAGGATAGTTTTCCTTTCTCTGGATTTCTTGTCAGTTTCTCACTTTCTCCTCGAACTTTGAAAGGCCTGCTACATTCTCTCTAGACACTGGTTTCTTTCCTGTAAGATTATCCTGGGTTGTTTCTCTTATATCTTGGGTAGATGGCCAAGTGGGTGGACGTTCCCCAGAGAAAGTCCTGGACTCCCTCCCAAGTTGAAGTTGCCCAGGCAATCCTGTGATGCACAATGATCGTGTCATCTCCTAGCACTCTGCCAATTCCACCTTGGCAGGTCACAAGTTTTCCTTCCTTCTGCCTTTGGGGAAGTGTACCAGATGCCTTCATAGATTGTAATATTCTCATGGTTCTTTTTCTGGCGCGTATTGATAAGGTATCCTCACAATTGCTACTTATTTATGACCTCTGTCCGCACTGTACCATGAAATCTATATTTCCTACCACTGCTAATGTGATGTGCACCCGTAATGTGAAACAGTGAGGGCCTGGCCGCCCAAGCGGAATGTCGGCATTTACCCGCTCCACCACAGTGACAGCCCTGAATTTGACTTTTGGACGAACCCTTTGCCTGAACTTGGGAAGACGTGGGCCTGTTTGGATTATGCGCGAAGGTGATTAGTAGTAACATCATGG
Organism: Equus asinus; assembly: GCF_041296235.1. Lineage (NCBI taxonomy): Eukaryota > Metazoa > Chordata > Mammalia > Perissodactyla > Equidae > Equus > Equus asinus. Next base: position 9,872,712 of record NC_091817.1, read on the forward strand.
ATGGTAGCATTTTCCGTTGGTTCATGGGTTTAGGACGGATCATGTTCTCTTGGAAGTATTCCTCTTCCTCTTTTTGGAATGGTCTACTTTTCTGTAGCATCAGTACGCATTTTGAGGTGATTTTCCATCCTTGGAAGTTCACCTTCTCTAATCTCTTTCGGCCCCCAAAGCTCTATGCCTTCATTCTGAACCCCTTTTTGGATTTTTGATTTTAGGTGAATTTATTGCCATAACGCTGCGATAGAACATCCTATATCTTTCAGATTTGCATCCTCATCGGTTTAGACTTCTGTGTAGGTTACATCATCTTCACCAGAGTAAGCTGAATCACAGGCCCTTACCACACACTTGTGCCTAATCATCTGTTTCACCCTACCCCACCTCCCCGCATTGCCTCTGGTAACCCTTAATCAAATGTCCCGTGCCAATAGTTGGTTACTGCTTGTCTTTTCTTCTCCTTGTAAGTGAGATCCTACAGTATTTGACTTTCTCCCTGGGGCCTGTTTCACTTCCCCTAAAACCTTCACAGCCATTGTGGTGGTCACTAATGGCTGGATTACATCATTTGTTCCGGCTAAGAGGTATGCCATTGTGTGGGTATAGCCCGTCTTCCTTCTGAATTCCTCCTTTTCTGGGTCACCAGGGCGGATTCCAAGTCTTGGATAGAGGGAGGAAGGCTGTGGTGAACTCAGTGGTGCACATGTCTTTATGCAGTAGTGTTTCCGAGTTCTTTGGATCAACACGCCACACAGGAATAGCTGGATCTTATGGGACATGGATTCTTCAATTTCTGAGAAGTTCCACAGCGGTTGGAGTACTGACTGCACCGGTTTACACTCCCACCAGCAGTACAGGAGGCTTCCCTTCTCTCCACATCCTCTCTGACACTTGTTTCCTGTCTGCTTCCTTATAGCCATTCTGACCACAGTGAGCTGCTGTGTCCTCGCAGTTTGCATTTGCATTGGCCTGAGACTTAATGATGGTGAACAAGTTTTCATGCACCTGTTGGCCCTCGTTTGATCTCCTTGGGAGAAATCTCTGTTTCCATCTTTTGCCCAGGTTTTCATTGGCTTGTTTTTCTTGTGGAGACGTGTGAGTTGAATGTATCTTTGGGCTTTTCACCCCTGGTCCGATGTGTGGTTTGCAAACATCCTCTCCCAGTTGTTGTGCTGTCTTGGCATTGAGTCACTGGTTTCCTTGACTGGGCAGAAGTGTGTGCATTTGATGTGGTCCCGTTTGTTTCTTGTTTCCTTTGTTGCCCTTGCCCAGTCAGACATGCTTCATCCAAATAGGTGGCTCAGACAGATGGCAAAGAGCACTCTGCCTAGGTCTTCTCCTGCAAGTTTCATGGCTTCAAATCTGCCATTCAGGGCTTTAATCCATTTCTAGGTGGTGTGTGTGCCAAGTGTAACATCATGGTCTACTCTCATTGTATTCCATGTGGCTGTGCAGGCTTCTCAGCACCATTTATTTTAGACACTCTGCTTTCTCCACTGTCTCCTCTTGGCTTCCTGGCAGAAAATGGGCTGTCCATGTACATTTGAGTTGGGCTCTGGGCTCTCGATTCTGTTGCATGGGTCTGTGTGCCTGTGTTTGGTCCCAGACTGTGCCATTTTGGTACCTAGTGACTTGTCCTATAGGTTTTATTCGGAAAGTGTGATACGTGCTGCTTTGTTCGTTTTCCTGAGAATTCGTTTGCCTATTCAGAGTCTCTGTCTGCTGGCTAGAAACTTTCGGATTCTCTCTTCTGTCTCTGTGGGAAACATTGCTGCAACTTTCACTGGGATTGCATGGAATCCACGGATTATTTCTCTGGTATGGACGTTTCAAGTGTGTTGATGCTTCCATTCCTAGATCTTGGAATCTCCTTCTTTCTCCTTGTGTCTTCTTGAATTTCTTTCCCCCAAAGTTTGTTACTTTTCGATTGACATGGCTTTCACCTGTTTTGCTAAGTTTCTTCATAGAGATCTTATTCTTCTCACTGGCATGCAGTTTTTCATTTTTTATTTTCAGCTTCAGTTTTTCTATTCTTTGCAACACTGAATCGGTTTTGTATTGGCAGAAGTGCATCGCTGAGCTCACATCCGCTGGCAATGCTCCTGTATTTGCTGTGGAAGTCTGGCCCTGTCTAACGTCCCTTCCCATCTGCCTCTACACTACCTCGGACGCCTGCCCCAGAATGACTGAAGCAGTGGTGAGCAGGCTCACCCTGATGGTCCACACGGCTCACCCCTGGCCACAGACCAAGAAGGTGTGGACCTCACCGCTGCACCACCGGCCGGCCCCTATCATGTTCCATTGGCAACCTGCAGTTGAGGGCAATGGGACTTGAATATGCTACTTGAGCCCAACTCTGGCACTGTGTAGATGAGGCCAGGTTGTTTTTCGGGTCCACTGTGATGTCAGAGGATTTGTCATAATCGTGTCTCTGCTGTCCAGGCAAGCTTCATGGACACACGGTTTCATGGCCGGCTTGGAGCAGTCTTATAACTCACCCTTCCCACTTAGCCCAGGCTTGACGTTCGCTGCAGTCTTTTGGCTTGTGAATTTCTCTGACTTTCAAACGTTCCAGCAGAGTCTGTCTAAAGACGGACATCATCTTCCATTGTGGATTATCCAGGTGTGATTTCTGTTCGCCTTCCATTTTCTGGGACCTTTTTCTCTTTTCCATAGTATAATCGTCATGGTACTTCTCAGCTATCTCTCTTAGACATGCTTATCAGTCCGTTCTCCTTCATTCCAAGTGATTAATTTTGCATTTCTTGAATCACCGTATGTTCTCTAGGCCGAGGTGTGAGTGCTTTCGTGTCTCTTGGTTGTTGTCTTTGAACTTGCACCGGTCACTTGAAGGAGTCTTTGCTGTCTTAGCCTAGGTCAAACTAAGCACTGAGAACACGTGGTCATGTGGGTTGGTTTGACATCCTGAGATCAGAAACTCCAAATTCCAGGTAGTCCTAGCATCCCTTATCATGGACACAATGTTTCCAAGACAAATTAGACAAATCTGAAGAATTCCTCTCTCCAGGAAAGATATTTTCCTGTCTCTTTTCCGGATTTGGGAAGTTTCGAACTTCACCCCTGATCCTGGAACGTTCCTCTAGATTCCGTCTAGATACGGGCTTACTTTATTTCTATAGGCTGTGCCATTTGTTTGCCTTACATCCTCAGCCCTGGCCTGTTTATTTTTCTTGAAACAGAATTGTAATATTCTCATTTTCATCCCACTTCCTTACATATGGTGTCAAAACACATAATCAATGATCCGTCTATGGCAAGAGGTGGGGGAGAGAATTTCATTGGAGTCAAACTGAGCACTCCAGTCTGGGAGGGCAGCCTTCACGAAGGAACGAAGCCCTGTGGAAAAGGGTGCTTTTCAGCACCCTTGTAGAGCACTCTAAACAAAGAGACATACTGCAAGCATGACAGGGGTCCATTCCTTCAAGGCTTCCAAGAAATCTCTTGGGACACATTAGCATGAAGCCAGTGGGGTCCCGTGACGCCAGAGCTATGGAAAGTGAGACTGATCTGCAAAGAATGCCAGGGGCTTAGGAAACGAGAAATCGATTCTTCTCTTCAACGTCCTCAAGACATCATTCTTGACTTTGGCTTATTCTTATGGCAGAAGGACCATGTAGGTCTGATAAGGCCCAAGTCCGGCCTCTTGCTTCCAATCAAGCTGCAAGCTTGAATCAGCATGGCCTCCCCATAGACTTGAATAGATGTCAACGTTCTCCTCTCGGTGCTTGTCCCTCTATTCTCGCTTCTTCCCAAGGATTCCTTTCTTACCCCTTGAATCAGTGTCTGTTTTATGTCTTCCAGTTTCTGTGTCTGCTTTCTGTTTTTCAAAGCTGTTTCTGGGTATCCCTCCCTTTAATAGCCTAGCCTAGGCCAATGCTCAGTCTGTAACCGTGCGGCCATCTTGGCGGACATGTTCATCGTGATTACATAAACAACCTCAAAATTCGAAGTTGTCCTGACGACCTGCGTGCACACAGAATTTCAGAGCCATCACAGGCCAGTGTGACTCCTCACCCTTTCCAGGTAGGATAGGTTTCCTTTTTCTCGATTTCTTGTCGGTTTCTGACTTTCTACTCGAACTTTGTAAGGCCTGCTACATTCTCTCTAGACACTGGTTTCTTTCCTGTAAGATTATCCTGGGTTTTACCTCTTACATTTTATGTAGATGGCCAAGTGGGTGGACGTTCCCCAGAGAAAGTCCTGGACTCCCTCCCAAGTTGAAGTTGCCCGGGCAATCCTCTGATGGGCAATGATCGTTTCATCTCATAGCCCTCTGCCAATTCCACCTTGGCAGGTCCCATGTTTTCCTTCCTTCTTCCTTTGGGGAAGTGTACCAGATGCGTTCATGGATTGTAAAAGCCTCACGGTTCTTTTTCTGGTTCGTATTGATAACGTATCGTCAGAATTGCTACTTATTTTATGATCCCTGTCTGCAGTGTACCATGAAATCTATATTTCCTAACACTGCTAATGTGATCTGCACCCGTGATGTGAAACAGTGAGGCCCGGGGCCCAAGAGGAACGTGGGCACTTACCCAATCCACCACAGGGCCGGTCCTGAATTGTTCTTTTGGACCAACCTTTGGCCTGAACTTCGGAAGTCGTTGGCCTGTTTGGATTATTCATGAAGGTGATTACTAGTACCATCATGGTCGGTAACATTTTCCCTTGGTTCATGGTTTTAGGACTGATCATGTTCTCTCGGTAGTATTCCTCTTCAACTGTTTTGAATGATCTACCTTTCTGTAGCATCAGTAAGCATTTTGAGGTGATTTTCCATCCTTGGAAGTTCTCCTTCTGTAATCTCTTCAGCCTCCAAAGCTTTATGCCGTCATTCTGGACCTCTTTTTGGATTTTTGATTTTAGGTGAGTTTATTGCCATAACCCTGCATTAGAACATCCTATATCTTTCGGATTTGCATCCTCATCTATTTAGGCTTCTGTGTAGGTTACATCATCTTCAGCGGCATAAGCCTAATGGCAGGCCCTAACTGCACTCTTGTCCCTAATCATCTCTTTCACACTCCCACACCACCGCGCTTTGTCTCTGGGAATGTCCAATCAAATGTCCCTTGTCACCTGTTGGTTACTGCTTGCTTTTTCTTCTCCTTGTAAATGAGATCCTAGGGTATCTGACATTCTCCCTGGGGCTTCTTTCGCTTCCCCGAAAACCCTCACAGCTATACAGGTGATCACAAATGGCTGGATTGCATCTTTTGTTGTGGTTGAGTGGTATGCCATTGTGTGGCTATAGCCCGTCTTCCTTCTGCCTTCGTCCCTTGCTGGGCACCAGGGCGGCTACCTAGTCTTGGATAGCGGGAGTCAGGCTAGGCTGAACCCAGCGGTGCACATGTCTTTATGTTGTAGTGTTTCCCAGTTCTTAGGATAAACAGGCCGCAGAGGAATAACTGGATCATATGTCACATCTATTCTTAAACTTCTGAGGCAGCACCACACCTCTTGGCGTAGTGGTTGCAGCGGATTACACTCCCACCGGCAGTACAGGAGGATTCCCTTCTGCCATCTCCCCTCTGACACTTGCTGTTTTCCGTCTGGTTTCTTATAACCATTCTCAGCACAGTGAGCTGCTTTGTCATTCCAGTTTGGATTTGCATGGCCTGAGATTTAATGATGGTGAACAAGTTTTCATGCACCTCCAGGCACTCTTTCGATCTTCTTGGGAGAAATCTCTGTTTCCATCTTTTACCCAGGTTTTCATTGGCTTCTTGTTTTTTTCTAGTGGACACGTGCGAGTTGATTGCATCTTTGGGGTTTCCACCCTGTGTCTGATGTGTGGTTTGCAAACATCCTCTCCCAGTTGTTGTGTTGTCTTCGCATTGAGTGGAAGGTTTCCTTGAGTGGGCAGAAGCGTGTGCATTTGATGTGGTCCCGTTTGTTTCGTGATTCCTTTGTTGCCCTTGCCCAGTCAGACATGCTTCTTCCATATAGGCGGCTCAGACAGATGGCAAAGAGCTCTCTGCCTAGGTCTTCTCCTACAAGGTTCACGGTTTCAAGTCTGCCATTCAGGGCTTTAATCTATTTCGAGGTGGTTTGTGTGCCAGGTGTAACATCATGGTCTACTCTCGTTGTGTTCCATGTGGCTGTGTAGCCTTCCCAGCACCATTGTAGAGACTCTCCTCTCTCCTCTGTCTCTTCTTGGCTCCCTGCTCGAAAAGGGGCTGTCCATGCACGTTTGAGTTGGGCTCTGGGTTCTCGATTCTGTTGCATGGGTCTGTGTGCGTGTTTTTGGGCCCAGACTGTGCCGTTTCGTTACCTAGCGCTTCGTCCTATATGTTGAATTCAGAAAGTGTGATACGTCCTGCTTTTCGTTTTCCTGAGGATTCCTTTGCCTATTCAGGGTCTCTTGTTGCTGGCTAGAAACATTAGGATTCTCTCTTCTATCTCTGTGGCAAGTATTGCTGCAACTTTGACTGGGATTGCATGCAACCCAGAGATTCCTTTACTCAGGTATGGGCGTTTCAAGTGTGTTAATTCTTGCATTCCTAGATCCTGGAATATCCTTCTTTCTCCTTGTGTCTTCTTGAATTTCTTTCCCCAAACGTTTGCTAGTTTTTGAATTAACATAGCTTTCACCTGTTTTGCTAAGGTTCTTCATAGAGATGTTATTCTTCGTACTGGCAACCTGTATTTTTTTCTTTTTTTTATCTTGAGTTTTTCTATTCTTTGCAACTTTGAATTGGTTTTGTTTCAGCAGAAGTACAGTGGTATGCCCACATCTGCTGGCAATGCTACAGTATTTTCTGTGGAAGTCTGGCCCTGTCTAACGTCCCTTCCCATCTGCCTCTACAATACCTCGGGCTCCTGACCTACAATGACTGAAGCAGTGGTGAGGGGGCTCACCCACATGCTTCCAACCGGCTCACCAGGTGACACTGACCCAGAAGGTGTGGACCTCACAGCTACACCACCGGCTGGCCCCTTTCATGTTCCGTTGGCCACTGGCAGTTGAGTGAAATGGGACTTGAATGTGCTGCTTGAGCCCAACTGTGGCTCTGTATAGATGAGACCAGGTTGTTTATCGGGTCCACTGTGATGTCAGAGGATTTGTCATAATTGTGTCTCTGCTGTCCCAGCAAGCTCCATGGACACAGGGTTTCAGAGCCGGCTTGGAGCAGTCTCATGACTCATGCTTGCCAGTTGGCCCAGGTTTGACATTCACTGCCGTTTTTTGCTTGTGAATTTCTCTAACTTTCAAACGTTCAAGCACAGTCTGCCTAAAGACGCACATCTTTCATTGTGGATTATTCAGGTGTGATTTCTGTTCGTCTTCCATTTTCTGGGACCTTTTTTTCTTTTCCATAGTATAATCGTCATGGTCTTTCTCAGCTATCTCCCTTAGACATGCTTATCAGTGGGTTCTCCTTCATTCCAAGTCTTTAATTTTGCATTTCTGTAGTCACCTTATGTTCTCTAGGGCGAGGTGTGAGTCCTTTCGTGATTCTTGGTTGTTCTCTTTGTATTTGCACTGGTCACTCGTAGGAATCTTTGCTATTCTAGCCTTGGTCAAACTAAGCCTGGAAACAAGTGGTCATCTGGGTTTTTTTGACATCCTGAGATCAGAAACTCCAAATTTCACGGGGGTCCTGCCAACACCCTTCATGAACATAATGTTTCCCAGACAAATTAGACAAATATGATGAATTCCTCTCTCCAGAAAAGATATTTTTCTCTCATTTTCTGGATTTGGGAAGCTTCAAACTTGACCCCTGATCCTTGAACGTTCCCCTAGATTCCGTCTAGATACGGGCTTACTTTATTTCTATAGGGAGTGAACTTTGTTTGCCTTACATTCTCAACCCTGGCTTCTTTATTTTTCTTGAAACAGAATTGTAATGTTCTAATTTTCAGCCAACGTCCTTACATATGGTGTCAAAACACATAATCAATAATCCTTCTACAGCAAGAGGTGAAGGGAGAGAATGTCATTGGAGCCAAACTGAGGATTCCTGCCTGGGAGGACAGCCTTCACAAAAAACAAAGCCCTCTGGAAAATGCTGATTTTTAGCACTCTTGTGGAGCACTTCCAAACAAACAGACATACCCTAAGCATGACAGGGCTCCATTCCTTCAAGGCTTCCAAGACATCTCTTGGGACACATTAGCATGTACCCAGTGGGCCCCCATGACGCCAGAGCTATGGAAAGTGAGACTGATCTTTGAAGCAGGCTAGGGGCATAGGAAAGGAGGCATCAATTCTTCTCTTCAATGTCCTCAAGACATCATTCTTCACTTTGGATTATGCTTAAGGCAGAAGGACACTGTAGGTCTCAAAAGGCCCAGTCTGGCCTCTTGTTTCCAATCATGTTGCAAGCTTGAATCAGCATTGCCTCCCCATAGACTTGAATAGATGACAATGTTTTACTCTCAGAGCTTGTCCCTTTATTCTCGCTTCTTGCCAAGGATTCCTTTCTTATCCCTTGAATCAGAGTCTGTTTTCTCTGTTCCAGTTTCTGTGCCCGCTTTCTGTTTTTCAAAGCTGTTTCAGGGTATCTCTCTCTTTAATGGCCTAGCCTAGGCCAATCCTCAGACTGTAACCATGCGGCCGTCTTGGGGGACATGTGTACCATGATGTCATAAACAACGTCAAAATTCTAAGTAGTCCTGACAACCTGCGTGCACACAGACTTTCAGAGCCATCTCAGACCAGTCTGACTCCTCACCCTTTCCAGGTAGGATAGTTTTCCTTTTTCTGAATTTCTTGTCGGTTTCTCACTTTCTCTCTAGACACTGGTTTCTTTCCTGTAAGATTATCCTGGGTTGTATGTCTTATATCTTGTGTAGATTGCCAAGTGGGAGGACCTTCCCCAGAGAAACTCCTGGACTCCCTCCCAAGTTGAAGTTGCCCAGGCAATCCTCTGATGCGCAATGATCATGTCATCTCCTAGCACTCTGGCAATTCCTCCTTAGCAGGTCACATGTTTTCCTCCCTTCTTCCTTTGGGGAAGTGCACCAGATGCGTTCATAGATTGTAATATTCTCATGGTTCTTTTTCTGGTGTGTATTGATAACATATCCTCACAATTGTTACGTTCATCTATTTGGAACGGTCTACCCTTCAGTAGCATCAGTAAGCATTTGGAGGTGATTTTCCATGCTTGGAAGTTCACCTTCTCCTATCTCTTTCAGTCCCCAGGGCTTTATGCCGTCATTCTGGAAACGTTTTTGGATTTGTGATTTTAGGTGAATTTATTGCTGTAACACTGCATTAGAACATCCTATATCTTTCAGATTTACATCCTCATCGATTTAGACTTCTGTGTAGGTTAAATCATCTTCACCATCGTAAGCCGAATCGCAGGCCCTCACCACATACTTGTGCCTAATCATATCTTTCACCCTTCTCCACCGCACTGCTTTGCCTCTGGGAAGGCACAAATATCCCGTGCCACATATTGGTTATTGCTTTCTTTTTCTTCTACTTGTAATTGAGATGTTACGGTATTTGACATTGTCCCTGGAGCTTGTTTCACTTCCCCTAAAACCCTCACAGCCATTCTGGTGGTCAAAAATGGCTGGTTTGCATCCTTTGCTCCAGTTGAGTGGTATGCCATTGTGTGGCTAGAGCCCATCTTCCTTCTGCATTCGTCCCTTGCTGGGCACCAGTGTGGCTTACAGGTCTTGGATAGTGGGAGTAAGGCTGTGGTGAAATCAGCCATGCACATGTCTTTATGTGGTAGTGTTTCCGAATTCTTTGGATAAACACGCCTCAGAGGAATAGCTGGATCATATGGGACATGGATTCTTAAATTTCAGAGGCAGTTACACACCACTTGACATACTGGCTGCACTGTTTTACACTCCCAGCAGGAGTGCAGGAGGCTTCCGTACTCTCCACCTCCTTTCTGACACTTGTTGTTTCCTGTCTGCTTCCTTCTAGCCATTCTGACCACAGTGAGCTGCCATGTCCTTGCAGTTTGGATTTTCATTTTCCTGAGACTAAATGATGGTGAACAAGTGTTCATGCACCTGTTACCCTTCTTTCCATCTTCTTGGGAGAAATTTCTGTTTCCATCTTTTGACCAGGTTTTCATAGGATGGTGTTTTTTTTCTTGTGGAGACGTGCGAATTCATTGTATCTTTGGGCTTTTAACCCCTTGTCCGATTTGTGGTTTGCAAACTTCCTCTCCCAGGTGTTGTGCTGTCTTTGCATTGAGTCGATGGTTTCCTTGAGTGGGCAGAAGCGTGTGCATTTGATGTGGTCCCGTTTGTTTCTTGTTTCCGTCGTTGCCCTTGCCCAGTCAGACATGCTTCTTCCAAATAGGTGGCTCAGACAGATGGAATAGAGCATTCTGCCTAGGTCTTCTGCTACAAGTTTCACAGTTTCAAGTCTACCATTAAGGGCTTCAATCCATTTCACATGGTGTGTGTCCCAGGTGTAACATCATGGTCTTCTCTCGTTGTGTTCCGTGTGGATGTGCAGGCTTCCCATCACTGTTTATTGTACAGACTCTCCCTTCTCAACTGTCTTCTCTTGGCTCCCTGGTAGAAAATGGGCTGTCCATGTACGTTTGAGTTGGGCTCTGGGTTCTCGCTCCTGTTGCATGGGTATGTGTGCCTGTTTTGGGGCCCAGGTAATGCCGTTTTGGTACCTAGAGTTTCGCCCTCTATATTGAAATCAGAAAGTGTGCCACGTCCTGCTTTTTTCGCTTCCTGAGGATTCCTTTGCCTATTCAGGGTCTGTTGTTGCTGCCTAGAAACGTTAAGATTCTCTCTTCTATCTCTGTGGCAAATATTGCTGCAACTTTGACTGGGATTGCATGGAATCCAGAGATTCCTTTCTCTGGTATGGACGTTTCAAATGTGCTAATTCTTCCATTCCTAGATCCTGGAATCTCCTTCTTTCTCCTTGTGTCTTTTTGAACATCTTTCACCAAACGACGGCTAGTTTTCGATTAACATAGCTTCACCTGTTGTGCTAAGGTTCTTCATAGAGATCTTGTTCGCCTAACTGGCAAGCTGTTGTTTTTTCTTCCAGTTTCAGGTTTTCTATACTTTGCAAATTTTGACTGATTTTGCTTTGGCAGAAGTGCATCACTAAGCTCACGTCTGCTGGCAATGTTCCTGTATTTGCTGTTTAAGTCTGGCACTGTCTAACGTGCACTCCCATCTCCCTCTACATTACCTCTGACGTCTGCCCCAGAATAACTGAAGCAGTGGTGAGCAGGCTCACCCCCAGGATTCCACCCGGCCCAAACCCGGCCACTGACCCAAAAGGTGCGGACCTCACTGCTGCACCACCGGCCGGGCCCTTTCATGTTCCAGTGGCAACCTGCAGTTGAGTGCAGTGGGACTTGGATATGGTACTTGAGCCCATCTATGGCACTGTGTAGATGAGGCCAGGTGTTTTTTGTTTCCTCTGTGATGTCAGAGGATTTGTCATAATTGTGTCTCTGCTATCCCAACAATATTCATGGACACAGGGTTCCAGAGCCTGCTTGGAGCAGTCTTATAACTCGCCCTTCCCAGTTAGCAAAGGTTTGACCTTCGCTGCTTTTTGGCTTGTGAATTACTGTGACTTTCAAACGTTCAAGCAGAGTCTGTCTAAAGACTGACATCATCTTTCATTGTGGATTATCCAGGTGTGATTTCTGTTCACCTTCCATTTTCTGGGACCTTTTTTTCTTTTCTATAATATACTCGTCATGGTCTTTCTCAGCTATGTCCCTTAGACATGCTTATCAGTTTGTTCTCCTTCATTCCAAGTGATTAATTTTATACTTCTTTAATCACCATATGTTCTCTAGTCCGAGGTGTGAGTGCTTTCATGACTCTTGGTTGTTGTTTTTGAATTTACACTGGTCATTGTAGGAATCTTTTCTATCCTAGCCTAGGTCAAACTAAGCACTGAGAACACGTGGTCATATGTTTTGGTTTGACATCCTGAGATCAGAAACTCCAAATTCGAGGAAGTCCTGGCAACCCCCTTCACGAACATAGTGTCCTTCTGCCTTAAGCATAATGCAAAGTCAAGAATTATCTGTTCCGAACATTGCTGAAAAGAATCGATGCCTCCTTTCCTATGCCCCTAGCATTCTTTGAAGATCAGTCTCACTTTCCATAGCTCTGGCGTCACGGGATCCCACTGGGTACATGCTTATGTGTCTCAAGAGATGTTTTGGAAGCCTTGAAGGAATCGAGCCCTGTCACTGTGGGTATGTCTCCTTGTCTGGAAGCGCTCTACAAGTTTGTTGAAAAGCACCCTTTTCCAGAGGGCTTCATTCGTTTGTGAAGGCTGACCTCCCAGGCTAGAGTGCTCACTTTGCTTCCAATGAAATTGTCTCCCCTTAACTCTTTCTGTACAAGGATTATTGATTATGGGTTTTGATACCATATGTGAGGAAGTTGGCTCAAAATTAGAACATTACAAGTCTGTATCAAGAAAAATAAATATTCCAGGGCTGAGGATGTAAGGCAAAGAAATGGCACACTCTAGAGAATTAAAGTAAGCCCCTATCAAGACACATTCTAAGGGAAAGTCCAAGGATCAGGGGTCAAGTTCGAAACTTCCAAAATCCAGAAATGAGAAGAAAAAAATTTCTTTCCTGAGAGAGGAATTCATCAGATTTCTCTAATTTGTCTTAGAAACAGTATGTCCCTGAATGGGGTTGCCAGGACCAGCTCGAATTTGGAGTTTCTGATCTCAGGATGTCAGCCAACCCAGATGACAACGTGGTCTCAGTGCTTAGTGTGACCTAGGCTAGGTTAGCAAAGAGTCCTGGCAGTGACTGGTGCAAATTCAAAGACAACAACCAAGAATCACGAAAGCACTCACACCTCGTCCTAGAGAACATATGGTGATTAAAGATATACAAAATTAATCACTTGGACTGAAGGAGAACGGACTGATAAGCATATCTAAGGGAGATAGTTGAGAAGGACCATGACGATTATACTGTTGAAAAGAAAAAAAGGTGACAGAAAATGGAAGGCGAACAGAAGTGACACCTGAATAATTCACAATGAAGGATGTAAGGCTTTACACAGACTCTGCTTGAACGTGGTAAAGTCAGAGAAATTCATAAGCCAAAAAGCGACAGCGAAGGTCAAACCTAGGCTAATTGGGAAGGGAGAGATATGAGACTGCTCCAAGCGGGCTCTGAAACCCTGTGTCCATGAAGATTGCCGGGACAGCAGAGACACAATTACGACAAATCCTCTGACATCACAGTGGGCCTGAATAACTTCGTGGCCTCATCTATACAGTGCCAAAGTTGGGCTCAAGTAGCACATTCAAGTTCCACTGCCCTCAACTGCAGGTTTCCAATAAACATGAAAGGGGCCAGCCGGTGGTGCAGTGGCGAGGTCAGCACCTTCTGGTTTGGTGGCCCAGGGAGGGCCGGGTGGAATGAAGTGGGTGATCGTCCTCACCACTGCTTCAGTCATTCTGGGGCAGGCGTCCGAGGTAGAGTAGAGGCAGATGGGAAGGGACGTTAGACAGGGCCAGACTTCCACAGCAAATACAGGAGCATTGAAAGCAGATGTGAGCTCAGCGATGCACTTCTGCCAAAACAAAACCAATTCAAAGTTGTAAAGAATAGAAAAACTGAAGCTAAGGAAAAAAAAAAAAAACAGGAGATTGCCATTACGAAGAATAGGATCTCTGTGAATAACCATGGCAAAACAGGTGAATTCTATGTTAATTCAAAAACTAGCAAACCTTTGGGGAAAGAAACTCAAGAAGACACAAGAAAAAAAAAGATATCGAGGGATCTAGGAATGGAAGGATTAACACACTTGAAAGGTTCATACCGCAGTAAGGAATCTCTGGATTCCATGCAATCCCAGTCAAAGTTGCAGCAGTATTTGCCACAGAGAAGAAGAGAGAATCCTAAAGTTTCTAGCCAGCAACACGAGACCCTGACTAGGCAAAGGAATCCTCAGGAAAACGAACAAAGCAGCACGTGTCACAATTTCTGATTTCAACATAGAGGACGAAGCGCTAGGTACCGAAACGGCACAGTCTGGGCCCCAAAACAGGCATGAAGACCCATGCAAAACAATTGAGAGCCCAGAGCCCAACTCAAACTTACATGGACAGCCCATTTTGGACCAGGGAGCCAAGTGGAGACAGCGGAGAAAGGAGAGTCTCTACAATAAACGGTGCTGGGAAGCCTGCACAGCCACATGGAACACAACGAGAGTACACCATGCTGTTACACCTGGCACACACACCACCTGAAATGGATTAAAGCCTTGAATGGCAGACTTGAAACCGTGAACCTTGTAGGAGAAGACCTAGGCAGAGTGCTCTTTGCCATCTGTCTGAGCCGCCTATTTGGAAGAAGCATGTCTGACTGGGCAAGGGCAACAAAGGAAACAAGAAACAAACGGGACCACATCAAATGCACACACTTCTGCCAGTCAAGGAAACCATCAACTGAATACTAAGACACCACAACAATTGGGAGAGGATGTTTGCAAACCACACATCGGACAAGGGGTGAAAAGCCCAAAGATACAATCAACTCGCACGTCTCCACAAGAAAAAAAACAAGCCAATGAAAACCTGGTCAAAAGATGGAAGCAGAGATTTCTCCGAAGAAGACAGAAAGAGGGCCAGTAGGTGCATGAAAACTTGTTCACCATCATTAAGTCCCAGGAAAATGCAAATCCAAACTGCAAGGACATGGCAGCTCACTGTGGTCAGCATGGCTAGAAGGAAGCAGACAGGAAATAACAAGTGTCAGAGAGGAGGTGGAGAGAAGGGAAGCCTCCTGCACTGCTGGTGGGAGTGTAACCCGGTGCAGCCACGATGCCAAAGGTGTGGAACTGCCTCAGAAATTTAAGTATCCATGTCCCGTATGACCCAGCTATTAATCTGCCGCTTGTTTATCCAAAAAAGTCAGAAAGACTACCGCATAAAGACATGTGCATGGCTGTGTTCACCACAGTCTTACTCCTGATATCCAAGACTTGGAGAGCACCCTGGTGTCCAGCAAGGGATGATTGGAGAAGGAAGATGGGCTATAGCCACACAATGGTATACCACTCAGCCGGAACAAATGATGCAATCCAGCCATTTGTGACCACCAGAATGGCTGTGAGGGTTTTAGGGGAAGTGTAACAAGCCCCAGTGAGAAATTCAAATAGCATAGAATCTCACTTACAAGGAGAAGAAAAAGCAAGCACTAACCAACAGGTGGCACTGAACATTTGTATGCGGGCTCCCAGAGGCAAAGAGGGGCGGTGACGGAGGGTGAAAGAGAAGATTAGGCACAAGTGTGTGGTGAGGGCCTGTGATTAGTCTTACACTGGTGAAGATGATGTAAGCTACACAGAAGTCTAAAGCAATGAGGATGTGAATCTGGAAGTTATAGTACGTTCTAATGCAGGGTCATGGCTATAAATTCACCTCAAATCAAAAATCCAAAAAGGGGTCCAGAATGATGTCATAAAGCTTTGGGGGCGGAAAGAGTTTACAGAAGGTGAACTTCCAAGGATGGAAAATCACCCCCGAATGCTTACAGATGCTACAGAAAGGCAGACCATTCCAAATAGGTGAAGAGGAATACTACGAAGAGAACATGATCAGTCCTAAACCCATGAACGAACGGAAAATGTTACCGTCCATGATGTTATTACTCATCACCTTCACGAATAATCCAAACAGGCCCACGTCTTCCCAAGTTCAGGCAAAAGGTTGGTCCAAAAGTACAATTCAGGGCCGGCCCTGTGGTGGAGCAGGGAAGTGCCCACATTCCGCTTGGGCGGCCCGGGCCTCACTGTTTCACATTACGAGTGCATATCACATTAGTAGTGTTAGGAAATATAGATTTCATGGTTTGGTGCGGGCAGAGATCATAAATAAGCAGCAATTGTGAGGATACGTTATCAATACGCACAAGAAAAGGAACCATAAGAATATTACAATCTATGGAAGTATCTGGTACACTTCCCAAAGGCAGAAGGAAGGAAAACTTGTGACCTGCCAAGGTGGAATTGGCAGAGTGCCACGAGATGACACCATCATTGTGCATCAGAACATTCCCTGGGCAACTTCAACTTGTGAGGGAGTCCAGGACTTTTTCTGGGTAAGGTCCACCCATTTTGCCATCTACCCAAGATATAAGAGATAAAACCCAGGATAATCTTACAGGAGTGAAACCAGTGTCTAGAGAGAATGTAGGAGCCCTTTCGAAGTTCAAGGAGAAAGATAGAAACTGACAACAATTGCAGAAAAAGGAAAACTATCCTACCTAGACAGGGTGAGGAGTCAGACTGGTCTGAGATGGCTGTGAAACTCTGTGTGCACGGAGGTTGTCAGGACAACTTCGAATTTTGAGGTCGCTTATGACATCACGGTGAACATGTCCCCCAGGGTGGCCGCATGGTTACAGTCTGAGGATTGGCCTAGGCTAGGCTATTAAAGGGACAGATACCCAGAAACAGGTTTGGCAAACAGAAAGCAGGCACAGAAACTAGAAGAGATAAAACAGAGTCTGATGCAAGGGATAAGAAAGGAACCCTAGGCCACAAGTGAGAATAGAGGGACAGGCACGGAGAGGAGAACATTGTCATCTATTCAAGTCTATGGGGAGGTCATGCTGATTCAAGCTTGCAACTTCATTGGAAACAAGTGGCCGGACTTGGGGTTCATCACACCTACAGTGCCCTTGTGCCTTAAGCATAATGCCAAGTCAAGAAAGATGTCTTGAGGACATTGAAGAGAAGAATCGATGCCTCCTTTCCAAGGCCCATAGCATTCTTTGAAGGTCAGTCTCTTTTTCCGAAGCTCTGGTGTCACGTGGGCCCACTGGGCACATGGTAATGTGTCCCAAGAGATGTCTTGGAAGCCTTGAAGGAATGGAGCCCTGTCACGCTTGGGGTATGTCTCTTTGTTTGGAAGTGCTCTACAAGGGTGCTGAAAAGCACCCTCTTCCACAGGGCTTCGTTCCTTCGTGAAGGCTGCCCTCCCAGGCTAGTGTGCTCTGTTTGCCTCCATCGAAATTCTCTCCCCCTACCTCTTGCCGTAGAAGGATTATTGATTATGTGTTTTGACACCATATGTAAGGAAGTTGCACGAAAATTAGAACTTTACAGTTGTGTTTCAAGAAAAATAAACAGGCCAGGGTAGAGGATGTAGGGCAAACAAATGGCACACCCTATAAAAATTAAGTAAGCCCGTATCTGGACGGAATCTAGGGGAACGTTCAAGGATCAGGGGTCAAGTTCGAAACTTCCCAAATCCGGAAAAGAGACAGAAAAATATCTTTCCTGGAGAGTGGAATTCATCCGATTTGTCTAAGTTGTCTTGGAAACATTGTGTCCGTGAAGGGGGTTGCCAGGACCACCTCGAATTTGGAGTTTCTGATCTCAGGATGTCAAACCAACCCACATGACCACGTGTTCTCAGTGCTTAGTTTGACCTAGGCTAGGATAGCCAAGAGTCCTACAAGTGACCGGTGCAAATTCAAGGACAACAACCAAGAGTCACGAAAGCACTCACACCTCACCCTAGAGAACATACAGCGATTAAAGAAATACAAACTAATCCCTTGGAATGAAGGAGAACGGACTGATAAGCATGTCTAAGGGAGATAGCTGAGAAAGACCATGACGAGTATACTATGGAAAAGAAAAAGAGCACCCAGAAAATGGAAGGTGAACAGAAATCACACCTGAATTATCCACAATGAAAGATGATGTCCGTCTTTAGACAGACTCTGCTGGAACGTTTGAAAGTCAGAGAAATTCACAAGCCAAAAAACGGCAGCGAAGGTCAAGCATGGGCTAACTGGGAAGGGTGAGTTATGAGACTGCTCCAAGCAGGCTCTGAAACCTGTATCCATGAAGCATGCTGGACCTCAGAGACACAATTATGACAAATCCTCTGACATCACAATGGACCCGAAAAACAACCTAGCCTCATCTACACAGTGCTAGAGTTGGGCTCACTAGTATATTTAACTCCCATTGCACTCAACTGCACGTTGCCACTGAACATGTAAGTGGCCGGCCGGTGGTGCAGTGGTGAGGTCCGCACCTTCTGGGTCTGTGGCCCAGTATGGGCTGGGTGGAATCCTCGGTTTGGGCCTCCTCACCACTGCTTCAGTTGTTCTGGTGCAGGCGTCCGAGGTAGAGTAGAGGCAGATGGGAAGGGACGTTGGACAGGGCCAGACTTCCACAGCAAATACAGGAGCATTGCCAGCAGATGTGAGCACAGCAATGCACTTGTGCCAAAACAAAACCAATTAAAAGTTGCAAAGAATAGAAAAACTGAAGCTAAGGAAAAAAAAAAAAAAAAAAACAGGAGCTTGCCATTACGAAGAATAGGATCTCTGTGAATAACCTTGGCAAAACAGGTGAATTCTATGTTAATTCAAAAACTAGCAAACCTTTGGGGAAAGAAACTCAAGAAGACACAAGAAAAAAAAAGATATCGAGGGATCTAGGAATGGAAGGATTAACACACTTGAAAGGTTCATACCGCAGTAAGGAATCTCTGGATTCCATGCAATCCCAGTCAAAGTTGCAGCAGTATTTGCCACAGAGAAGAAGAGAGAATCCTAAAGTTTCTAGCCAGCAACACGAGACCCTGACTAGGCAAAGGAATCCTCAGGAAAACGAACAAAGCAGCACGTGTCACAATTTCTGATTTCAACATAGAGGACGAAGCGCTAGGTACCGAAACGGCACAGTCTGGGCCCCAAAACAGGCATGAAGACCCATGCAAAACAATTGAGAGCCCAGAGCCCAACTCAAACTTACATGGACAGCCCATTTTGGACCAGGGAGCCAAGTGGAGACAGCGGAGAAAGGAGAGTCTCTACAATAAACGGTGCTGGGAAGCCTGCACAGCCACATGGAACACAACGAGAGTACACCATGCTGTTACACCTGGCACACACACCACCTGAAATGGATTAAAGCCTTGAATGGCAGACTTGAAACCGTGAACCTTGTAGGAGAAGACCTAGGCAGAGTGCTCTTTGCCATCTGTCTGAGCCGCCTATTTGGAAGAAGCATGTCTGACTGGGCAAGGGCAACAAAGGAAACAAGAAACAAACGGGACCACATCAAATGCACACACTTCTGCCAGTCAAGGAAACCATCAACTGAATACTAAGACACCACAACAATTGGGAGAGGATGTTTGCAAACCACACATCGGACAAGGGGTGAAAAGCCCAAAGATACAATCAACTCGCACGTCTCCACAAGAAAAAAAACAAGCCAATGAAAACCTGGTCAAAAGATGGAAGCAGAGATTTCTCCGAAGAAGACAGAAAGAGGGCCAGTAGGTGCATGAAAACTTGTTCACCATCATTAAGTCTCAGGAAAATGCAAATCCAAACTGCAAGGACATGGCAGCTCACTGTGGTCAGCATGGCTAGAAGGAAGCAGACAGGAAATAACAAGTGTCAGAGAGGAGGTGGAGAGAAGGGAAGCCTCCTGCACTGCTGGTGGGAGTGTAACCCGGTGCAGCCACGATGCCAAAGGTGTGGAACTGCCTCAGAAATTTAAGTATCCATGTCCCGTATGACCCAGCTATTAATCTGCCGCTTGTTTATCCAAAAAAGTCAGAAAGACTACCGCATAAAGACATGTGCATGGCTGTGTTCACCACAGTCTTACTCCTGATATCCAAGACTTGGAGAGCACCCTGGTGTCCAGCAAGGGATGATTGGAGAAGGAAGATGGGCTATAGCCACACAATGGTATACCACTCAGCCGGAACAAATGATGCAATCCAGCCATTTGTGACCACCAGAATGGCTGTGAGGGTTTTAGGGGAAGTGTAACAAGCCCCAGTGAGAAATTCAAATAGCATAGAATCTCACTTACAAGGAGAAGAAAAAGCAAGCACTAACCAACAGGTGGCACTGAACATTTGTATGCGGGCTCCCAGAGGCAAAGAGGGGCGGTGACGGAGGGTGAAAGAGAAGATTAGGCACAAGTGTGTGGTGAGGGCCTGTGATTAGTCTTACACTGGTGAAGATGATGTAAGCTACACAGAAGTCTAAAGCAATGAGGATGTGAATCTGGAAGTTATAGTACGTTCTAATGCAGGGTCATGGCTATAAATTCACCTCAAATCAAAAATCCAAAAAGGGGTCCAGAATGATGTCATAAAGCTTTGGGGGCGGAAAGAGTTTACAGAAGGTGAACTTCCAAGGATGGAAAATCACCCCCGAATGCTTACAGATGCTACAGAAAGGCAGACCATTCCAAATAGGTGAAGAGGAATACTACGAAGAGAACATGATCAGTCCTAAACCCATGAACGAACGGAAAATGTTACCGTCCATGATGTTATTACTCATCACCTTCACGAATAATCCAAACAGGCCCACGTCTTCCCAAGTTCAGGCAAAAGGTTGGTCCAAAAGTACAATTCAGGGCCGGCCCTGTGGTGGAGCAGGTAAGTGCCCACATTCCGCTTGGGCGGCCCGGGCCTCACTGTTTCACATTACGAGTGCATATCACATTAGTAGTGTTAGGAAATATAGATTTCATGGTTTGGTGCGGGCAGAGATCATAAATAAGCAGCAATTGTGAGGATACGTTATCAATACGCACAAGAAAAGGAACCATAAGAATATTACAATCTATGGAAGTATCTGGTACACTTCCCAAAGGCAGAAGGAAGGAAAACTTGTGACCTGCCAAGGTGGAATTGGCAGAGTGCCACGAGATGACACCATCATTGTGCATCAGAACATTCCCTGGGCAACTTCAACTTGTGAGGGAGTCCAGGACTTTTTCTGGGTAAGGTCCACCCATTTTGCCATCTACCCAAGATATAAGAGATAAAACCCAGGATAATCTTACAGGAGTGAAACCAGTGTCTAGAGAGAATGTAGGAGCCCTTTCGAAGTTCAAGGAGAAAGATAGAAACTGACAACAATTGCAGAAAAAGGAAAACTATCCTACCTAGACAGGGTGAGGAGTCAGACTGGTCTGAGATGGCTGTGAAACTCTGTGTGCACGGAGGTTGTCAGGACAACTTCGAATTTTGAGGTCGCTTATGACATCACGGTGAACATGTCCCCCAGGGTGGCCGCATGGTTACAGTCTGAGGATTGGCCTAGGCTAGGCTATTAAAGGGACAGATACCCAGAAACAGGTTTGGCAAACAGAAAGCAGGCACAGAAACTAGAAGAGATAAAACAGAGTCTGATGCAAGGGATAAGAAAGGAACCCTAGGCCACAAGTGAGAATAGAGGGACAGGCACGGAGAGGAGAACATTGTCATCTATTCAAGTCTATGGGGAGGTCATGCTGATTCAAGCTTGCAACTTCATTGGAAACAAGTGGCCGGACTTGGGGTTCATCACACCTACAGTGCCCTTGTGCCTTAAGCATAATGCCAAGTCAAGAAAGATGTCTTGAGGACATTGAAGAGAAGAATCGATGCCTCCTTTCCAAGGCCCATAGCATTCTTTGAAGGTCAGTCTCTTTTTCCGAAGCTCTGGTGTCACGTGGGCCCACTGGGCACATGGTAATGTGTCCCAAGAGATGTCTTGGAAGCCTTGAAGGAATGGAGCCCTGTCACGCTTGGGGTATGTCTCTTTGTTTGGAAGTGCTCTACAAGGGTGCTGAAAAGCACCCTCTTCCACAGGGCTTCGTTCCTTCGTGAAGGCTGCCCTCCCAGGCTAGTGTGCTCTGTTTGCCTCCATCGAAATTCTCTCCCCCTACCTCTTGCCGTAGAAGGATTATTGATTATGTGTTTTGACACCATATGTAAGGAAGTTGCACGAAAATTAGAACTTTACAGTTGTGTTTCAAGAAAAATAAACAGGCCAGGGTAGAGGATGTAGGGCAAACAAATGGCACAGCCTATAAAAATTAAGTAAGCCCGTATCTGGACGGAATCTAGGGGAACGTTCAAGGATCAGGGCTCAAGTTCGAAACTTCCCAAATCCGGAAAAGAGACAGAAAAATATCTTTCCTGGAGAGTGGAATTCATCCGATTTGTCTAAGTTGTCTTGGAAACATTGTGTCCGTGAAGGGGGTTGCCAGGACCACCTCGAATTTGGAGTTTCTGATCTCAGGATGTCAAACCAACCCACATGACCACGTGTTCTCAGTGCTTAGTTTGACCTAGGCTAGGATAGCCAAGAGTCCTACAAGTGACCGGTGCAAATTCAAGGACAACAACCAAGAGTCACGAAAGCACTCACACCTCACCCTAGAGAACATACAGCGATTAAAGAAATACAAACTAATCCCTTGGAATGAAGGAGAACGGACTGATAAGCATGTCTAAGGGAGATAGCTGAGAAAGACCATGACGAGTATACTATGGAAAAGAAAAAGAGCACCCAGAAAATGGAAGGTGAAC
Organism: Equus asinus; assembly: GCF_041296235.1. Lineage (NCBI taxonomy): Eukaryota > Metazoa > Chordata > Mammalia > Perissodactyla > Equidae > Equus > Equus asinus. Next base: position 9,895,036 of record NC_091817.1, read on the forward strand.
AGAAATCACACCTGAATTATCCACAATGAAAGATGATGTCCGTCTTTAGACAGACTCTGCTGGAACGTTTGAAAGTCAGAGAAATTCACAAGCCAAAAAACGGCAGCGAAGGTCAAGCATGGGCTAACTGGGAAGGGTGAGTTATGAGACTGCTCCAAGCAGGCTCTGAAACCTGTATCCATGAAGCATGCTGGACCTCAGAGACACAATTATGACAAATCCTCTGACATCACAATGGACCCGAAAAACAACCTAGCCTCATCTACACAGTGCTAGAGTTGGGCTCACTAGTATATTTAACTCCCATTGCACTCAACTGCACGTTGCCACTGAACATGTAAGTGGCCGGCCGGTGGTGCAGTGGTGAGGTCCGCACCTTCTGGGTCTGTGGCCCAGTATGGGCTGGGTGGAATCCTCGGTTTGGGCCTCCTCACCACTGCTTCAGTTGTTCTGGTGCAGGCGTCCGAGGTAGAGTAGAGGCAGATGGGAAGGGACGTTGGACAGGGCCAGACTTCCACAGCAAATACAGGAGCATTGCCAGCAGATGTGAGCACAGCAATGCACTTGTGCCAAAACAAAACCAATTAAAAGTTGCAAAGAATAGAAAAACTGAAGCTAAGGAAAAAAAAAAAAAAAAAAACAGGAGCTTGCCATTACGAAGAATAGGATCTCTGTGAATAACCTTGGCAAAACAGGTGAATTCTATGTTAATTCAAAAACTAGCAAACCTTTGGGGAAAGAAACTCAAGAAGACACAAGAAAAAAAAAGATATCGAGGGATCTAGGAATGGAAGGATTAACACACTTGAAAGGTTCATACCGCAGTAAGGAATCTCTGGATTCCATGCAATCCCAGTCAAAGTTGCAGCAGTATTTGCCACAGAGAAGAAGAGAGAATCCTAAAGTTTCTAGCCAGCAACACGAGACCCTGACTAGGCAAAGGAATCCTCAGGAAAACGAACAAAGCAGCACGTGTCACAATTTCTGATTTCAACATAGAGGACGAAGCGCTAGGTACCGAAACGGCACAGTCTGGGCCCCAAAACAGGCATGAAGACCCATGCAAAACAATTGAGAGCCCAGAGCCCAACTCAAACTTACATGGACAGCCCATTTTGGACCAGGGAGCCAAGTGGAGACAGCGGAGAAAGGAGAGTCTCTACAATAAACGGTGCTGGGAAGCCTGCACAGCCACATGGAACACAACGAGAGTACACCATGCTGTTACACCTGGCACACACACCACCTGAAATGGATTAAAGCCTTGAATGGCAGACTTGAAACCGTGAACCTTGTAGGAGAAGACCTAGGCAGAGTGCTCTTTGCCATCTGTCTGAGCCGCCTATTTGGAAGAAGCATGTCTGACTGGGCAAGGGCAACAAAGGAAACAAGAAACAAACGGGACCACATCAAATGCACACACTTCTGCCAGTCAAGGAAACCATCAACTGAATACTAAGACACCACAACAATTGGGAGAGGATGTTTGCAAACCACACATCGGACAAGGGGTGAAAAGCCCAAAGATACAATCAACTCGCACGTCTCCACAAGAAAAAAAACAAGCCAATGAAAACCTGGTCAAAAGATGGAAGCAGAGATTTCTCCGAAGAAGACAGAAAGAGGGCCAGTAGGTGCATGAAAACTTGTTCACCATCATTAAGTCTCAGGAAAATGCAAATCCAAACTGCAAGGACATGGCAGCTCACTGTGGTCAGCATGGCTAGAAGGAAGCAGACAGGAAATAACAAGTGTCAGAGAGGAGGTGGAGAGAAGGGAAGCCTCCTGCACTGCTGGTGGGAGTGTAACCCGGTGCAGCCACGATGCCAAAGGTGTGGAACTGCCTCAGAAATTTAAGTATCCATGTCCCGTATGACCCAGCTATTAATCTGCCGCTTGTTTATCCAAAAAAGTCAGAAAGACTACCGCATAAAGACATGTGCATGGCTGTGTTCACCACAGTCTTACTCCTGATATCCAAGACTTGGAGAGCACCCTGGTGTCCAGCAAGGGATGATTGGAGAAGGAAGATGGGCTATAGCCACACAATGGTATACCACTCAGCCGGAACAAATGATGCAATCCAGCCATTTGTGACCACCAGAATGGCTGTGAGGGTTTTAGGGGAAGTGTAACAAGCCCCAGTGAGAAATTCAAATAGCATAGAATCTCACTTACAAGGAGAAGAAAAAGCAAGCACTAACCAACAGGTGGCACTGAACATTTGTATGCGGGCTCCCAGAGGCAAAGAGGGGCGGTGACGGAGGGTGAAAGAGAAGATTAGGCACAAGTGTGTGGTGAGGGCCTGTGATTAGTCTTACACTGGTGAAGATGATGTAAGCTACACAGAAGTCTAAAGCAATGAGGATGTGAATCTGGAAGTTATAGTACGTTCTAATGCAGGGTCATGGCTATAAATTCACCTCAAATCAAAAATCCAAAAAGGGGTCCAGAATGATGTCATAAAGCTTTGGGGGCGGAAAGAGTTTACAGAAGGTGAACTTCCAAGGATGGAAAATCACCCCCGAATGCTTACAGATGCTACAGAAAGGCAGACCATTCCAAATAGGTGAAGAGGAATACTACGAAGAGAACATGATCAGTCCTAAACCCATGAACGAACGGAAAATGTTACCGTCCATGATGTTATTACTCATCACCTTCACGAATAATCCAAACAGGCCCACGTCTTCCCAAGTTCAGGCAAAAGGTTGGTCCAAAAGTACAATTCAGGGCCGGCCCTGTGGTGGAGCAGGTAAGTGCCCACATTCCGCTTGGGCGGCCCGGGCCTCACTGTTTCACATTACGAGTGCATATCACATTAGTAGTGTTAGGAAATATAGATTTCATGGTTTGGTGCGGGCAGAGATCATAAATAAGCAGCAATTGTGAGGATACGTTATCAATACGCACAAGAAAAGGAACCATAAGAATATTACAATCTATGGAAGTATCTGGTACACTTCCCAAAGGCAGAAGGAAGGAAAACTTGTGACCTGCCAAGGTGGAATTGGCAGAGTGCCACGAGATGACACCATCATTGTGCATCAGAACATTCCCTGGGCAACTTCAACTTGTGAGGGAGTCCAGGACTTTTTCTGGGTAAGGTCCACCCATTTTGCCATCTACCCAAGATATAAGAGATAAAACCCAGGATAATCTTACAGGAGTGAAACCAGTGTCTAGAGAGAATGTAGGAGCCCTTTCAAAGTTCAAGGAGAAAGATAGAAACTGACAACAATTGCAGAAAAAGGAAAACTATCCTACCTAGACAGGGTGAGGAGTCAGACTGGTCTGAGATGGCTGTGAAACTCTGTGTGCACGGAGGTTGTCAGGACAACTTCGAATTTTGAGGTCGCTTATGACATCACGGTGAACATGTCCCCCAGGGTGGCCGCATGGTTACAGTCTGAGGATTGGCCTAGGCTAGGCTATTAAAGGGACAGATACCCAGAAACAGGTTTGGCAAACAGAAAGCAGGCACAGAAACTAGAAGAGATAAAACAGAGTCTGATGCAAGGGATAAGAAAGGAACCCTAGGCCACAAGTGAGAATAGAGGGACAGGCACGGAGAGGAGAACATTGTCATCTATTCAAGTCTATGGGGAGGTCATGCTGATTCAAGCTTGCAACTTCATTGGAAACAAGTGGCCGGACTTGGGGTTCATCACACCTACAGTGCCCTTGTGCCTTAAGCATAATGCCAAGTCAAGAAAGATGTCTTGAGGACATTGAAGAGAAGAATCGATGCCTCCTTTCCAAGGCCCATAGCATTCTTTGAAGGTCAGTCTCTTTTTCCGAAGCTCTGGTGTCACGTGGGCCCACTGGGCACATGGTAATGTGTCCCAAGAGATGTCTTGGAAGCCTTGAAGGAATGGAGCCCTGTCACGCTTGGGGTATGTCTCTTTGTTTGGAAGTGCTCTACAAGGGTGCTGAAAAGCACCCTCTTCCACAGGGCTTCGTTCCTTCGTGAAGGCTGCCCTCCCAGGCTAGTGTGCTCTGTTTGCCTCCATCGAAATTCTCTCCCCCTACCTCTTGCCGTAGAAGGATTATTGATTATGTGTTTTGACACCATATGTAAGGAAGTTGCACGAAAATTAGAACTTTACAGTTGTGTTTCAAGAAAAATAAACAGGCCAGGGTAGAGGATGTAGGGCAAACAAATGGCACAGCCTATAAAAATTAAGTAAGCCCGTATCTGGACGGAATCTAGGGGAACGTTCAAGGATCAGGGCTCAAGTTCGAAACTTCCCAAATCCGGAAAAGAGACAGAAAAATATCTTTCCTGGAGAGTGGAATTCATCCGATTTGTCTAAGTTGTCTTGGAAACATTGTGTCCGTGAAGGGGGTTGCCAGGACCACCTCGAATTTGGAGTTTCTGATCTCAGGATGTCAAACCAACCCACATGACCACGTGTTCTCAGTGCTTAGTTTGACCTAGGCTAGGATAGCCAAGAGTCCTACAAGTGACCGGTGCAAATTCAAGGACAACAACCAAGAGTCACGAAAGCACTCACACCTCACCCTAGAGAACATACAGCGATTAAAGAAATACAAACTAATCCCTTGGAATGAAGGAGAACGGACTGATAAGCATGTCTAAGGGAGATAGCTGAGAAAGACCATGACGAGTATACTATGGAAAAGAAAAAGAGCACCCAGAAAATGGAAGGTGAACAGAAATCACACCTGAATTATCCACAATGAAAGATGATGTCCGTCTTTAGACAGACTCTGCTGGAACGTTTGAAAGTCAGAGAAATTCACAAGCCAAAAAACGGCAGCGAAGGTCAAGCATGGGCTAACTGGGAAGGGTGAGTTATGAGACTGCTCCAAGCAGGCTCTGAAACCTGTATCCATGAAGCATGCTGGACCTCAGAGACACAATTATGACAAATCCTCTGACATCACAATGGACCCGAAAAACAACCTAGCCTCATCTACACAGTGCTAGAGTTGGGCTCACTAGTATATTTAACTCCCATTGCACTCAACTGCACGTTGCCACTGAACACGTAAGTGGCCGGCCGGTGGTGCAGTGGTGAGGTCCGCACCTTCTGGGTCTGTGGCCCAGTATGGGCTGGGTGGAATCCTCGGTTTGGGCCTCCTCACCACTGCTTCAGTTGTTCTGGTGCAGGCGTCCGAGGTAGAGTAGAGGCAGATGGGAAGGGACGTTGGACAGGGCCAGACTTCCACAGCAAATACAGGAGCATTGCCAGCAGATGTGAGCACAGCAATGCACTTGTGCCAAAACAAAACCAATTAAAAGTTGCAAAGAATAGAAAAACTGAAGCTAAGGAAAAAAAAAAAAAAAAAAACAGGAGCTTGCCATTACGAAGAATAGGATCTCTGTGAATAACCTTGGCAAAACAGGTGAATTCTATGTTAATTCAAAAACTAGCAAACCTTTGGGGAAAGAAACTCAAGAAGACACAAGAAAAAAAAAGATATCGAGGGATCTAGGAATGGAAGGATTAACACACTTGAAAGGTTCATACCGCAGTAAGGAATCTCTGGATTCCATGCAATCCCAGTCAAAGTTGCAGCAGTATTTGCCACAGAGAAGAAGAGAGAATCCTAAAGTTTCTAGCCAGCAACACGAGACCCTGACTAGGCAAAGGAATCCTCAGGAAAACGAACAAAGCAGCACGTGTCACAATTTCTGATTTCAACATAGAGGACGAAGCGCTAGGTACCGAAACGGCACAGTCTGGGCCCCAAAACAGGCATGAAGACCCATGCAAAACAATTGAGAGCCCAGAGCCCAACTCAAACTTACATGGACAGCCCATTTTGGACCAGGGAGCCAAGTGGAGACAGCGGAGAAAGGAGAGTCTCTACAATAAACGGTGCTGGGAAGCCTGCACAGCCACATGGAACACAACGAGAGTACACCATGCTGTTACACCTGGCACACACACCACCTGAAATGGATTAAAGCCTTGAATGGCAGACTTGAAACCGTGAACCTTGTAGGAGAAGACCTAGGCAGAGTGCTCTTTGCCATCTGTCTGAGCCGCCTATTTGGAAGAAGCATGTCTGACTGGGCAAGGGCAACAAAGGAAACAAGAAACAAACGGGACCACATCAAATGCACACACTTCTGCCAGTCAAGGAAACCATCAACTGAATACTAAGACACCACAACAATTGGGAGAGGATGTTTGCAAACCACACATCGGACAAGGGGTGAAAAGCCCAAAGATACAATCAACTCGCACGTCTCCACAAGAAAAAAAACAAGCCAATGAAAACCTGGTCAAAAGATGGAAGCAGAGATTTCTCCGAAGAAGACAGAAAGAGGGCCAGTAGGTGCATGAAAACTTGTTCACCATCATTAAGTCCCAGGAAAATGCAAATCCAAACTGCAAGGACATGGCAGCTCACTGTGGTCAGCATGGCTAGAAGGAAGCAGACAGGAAATAACAAGTGTCAGAGAGGAGGTGGAGAGAAGGGAAGCCTCCTGCACTGCTGGTGGGAGTGTAACCCGGTGCAGCCACGATGCCAAAGGTGTGGAACTGCCTCAGAAATTTAAGTATCCATGTCCCGTATGACCCAGCTATTAATCTGCCGCTTGTTTATCCAAAAAAGTCAGAAAGACTACCGCATAAAGACATGTGCATGGCTGTGTTCACCACAGTCTTACTCCTGATATCCAAGACTTGGAGAGCACCCTGGTGTCCAGCAAGGGATGATTGGAGAAGGAAGATGGGCTATAGCCACACAATGGTATACCACTCAGCCGGAACAAATGATGCAATCCAGCCATTTGTGACCACCAGAATGGCTGTGAGGGTTTTAGGGGAAGTGTAACAAGCCCCAGTGAGAAATTCAAATAGCATAGAATCTCACTTACAAGGAGAAGAAAAAGCAAGCACTAACCAACAGGTGGCACTGAACATTTGTATGCGGGCTCCCAGAGGCAAAGAGGGGCGGTGACGGAGGGTGAAAGAGAAGATTAGGCACAAGTGTGTGGTGAGGGCCTGTGATTAGTCTTACACTGGTGAAGATGATGTAAGCTACACAGAAGTCTAAAGCAATGAGGATGTGAATCTGGAAGTTATAGTACGTTCTAATGCAGGGTCATGGCTATAAATTCACCTCAAATCAAAAATCCAAAAAGGGGTCCAGAATGATGTCATAAAGCTTTGGGGGCGGAAAGAGTTTACAGAAGGTGAACTTCCAAGGATGGAAAATCACCCCCGAATGCTTACAGATGCTACAGAAAGGCAGACCATTCCAAATAGGTGAAGAGGAATACTACGAAGAGAACATGATCAGTCCTAAACCCATGAACGAACGGAAAATGTTACCGTCCATGATGTTATTACTCATCACCTTCACGAATAATCCAAACAGGCCCACGTCTTCCCAAGTTCAGGCAAAAGGTTGGTCCAAAAGTACAATTCAGGGCCGGCCCTGTGGTGGAGCAGGTAAGTGCCCACATTCCGCTTGGGCGGCCCGGGCCTCACTGTTTCACATTACGAGTGCATATCACATTAGTAGTGTTAGGAAATATAGATTTCATGGTATGGTGCGGGCAGAGATCATAAATAAGCAGCAATTGTGAGGATACGTTATCAATACGCACAAGAAAAGGAACCATAAGAATATTACAATCTATGGAAGTATCTGGTACACTTCCCAAAGGCAGAAGGAAGGAAAACTTGTGACCTGCCAAGGTGGAATTGGCAGAGTGCCACGAGATGACACCATCATTGTGCATCAGAACATTCCCTGGGCAACTTCAACTTGTGAGGGAGTCCAGGACTTTTTCTGGGTAAGGTCCACCCATTTTGCCATCTACCCAAGATATAAGAGATAAAACCCAGGATAATCTTACAGGAGTGAAACCAGTGTCTAGAGAGAATGTAGGAGCCCTTTCGAAGTTCAAGGAGAAAGATAGAAACTGACAACAATTGCAGAAAAAGGAAAACTATCCTACCTAGACAGGGTGAGGAGTCAGACTGGTCTGAGATGGCTGTGAAACTCTGTGTGCACGGAGGTTGTCAGGACAACTTCGAATTTTGAGGTCGCTTATGACATCACGGTGAACATGTCCCCCAGGGTGGCCGCATGGTTACAGTCTGAGGATTGGCCTAGGCTAGGCTATTAAAGGGACAGATACCCAGAAACAGGTTTGGCAAACAGAAAGCAGGCACAGAAACTAGAAGAGATAAAACAGAGTCTGATGCAAGGGATAAGAAAGGAACCCTAGGCCACAAGTGAGAATAGAGGGACAGGCACGGAGAGGAGAACATTGTCATCTATTCAAGTCTATGGGGAGGTCATGCTGATTCAAGCTTGCAACTTCATTGGAAACAAGTGGCCGGACTTGGGGTTCATCACACCTACAGTGCCCTTGTGCCTTAAGCATAATGCCAAGTCAAGAAAGATGTCTTGAGGACATTGAAGAGAAGAATCGATGCCTCCTTTCCAAGGCCCATAGCATTCTTTGAAGGTCAGTCTCTTTTTCCGAAGCTCTGGTGTCACGTGGGCCCACTGGGCACATGGTAATGTGTCCCAAGAGATGTCTTGGAAGCCTTGAAGGAATGGAGCCCTGTCACGCTTGGGGTATGTCTCTTTGTTTGGAAGTGCTCTACAAGGGTGCTGAAAAGCACCCTCTTCCACAGGGCTTCGTTCCTTCGTGAAGGCTGCCCTCCCAGGCTAGTGTGCTCTGTTTGCCTCCATCGAAATTCTCTCCCCCTACCTCTTGCCGTAGAAGGATTATTGATTATGTGTTTTGACACCATATGTAAGGAAGTTGCACGAAAATTAGAACTTTACAGTTGTGTTTCAAGAAAAATAAACAGGCCAGGGTAGAGGATGTAGGGCAAACAAATGGCACAGCCTATAAAAATTAAGTAAGCCCGTATCTGGACGGAATCTAGGGGAACGTTCAAGGATCAGGGGTCAAGTTCGAAACTTCCCAAATCCGGAAAAGAGACAGAAAAATATCTTTCCTGGAGAGTGGAATTCATCCGATTTGTCTAAGTTGTCTTGGAAACATTGTGTCCGTGAAGGGGGTTGCCAGGACCACCTCGAATTTGGAGTTTCTGATCTCAGGATGTCAAACCAACCCACATGACCACGTGTTCTCAGTGCTTAGTTTGACCTAGGCTAGGATAGCCAAGAGTCCTACAAGTGACCGGTGCAAATTCAATGACAACATCCAAGAGTCACGAAAGCCCTCACACCTCACCCTAGAGAACATACAGCGATTAAAGAAATACAAACTAATCCCTTGGAATGAAGGAGAACGGACTGATAAGCATGTCTAAGGGAGATAGCTGAGAAAGACCATGACGAGTATAGTATGGAAAAGAAAAAGAGCACCCAGAAAATGGAAGGTGAACAGAAATCACACCTGAATTATCCACAATGAAAGATGATGTCCATCTTTAGACAGACTCTACTGGAACGTTTGAAAGTCAGAGAAATTCACAAGCCAAAAAACGGCAGCGAAGGTCAAGCATGGGCTAACTGGGAAGGGTGAGTTATGAGACTGCTCCAAGCAGGCTCTGAAACCTGTATCCATGAAGCATGCTGGACCTCAGAGACACAATTATGACAAATCCTCTGACATCACAATGGACCCGAAAAACAACCTAGCCTCATCTACACAGTGCTAGAGTTGGGCTCACTAGTATATTTAACTCCCATTGCACTCAACTGCACGTTGCCACTGAACACGTAAGTGGCCGGCCGGTGGTGCAGTGGTGAGGTCCGCACCTTCTGGGTCTGTGGCCCAGTATGGGCTGGGTGGAATCCTCGGTTTGGGCCTCCTCACCACTGCTTCAGTTGTTCTGGTGCAGGCGTCCGAGGTAGAGTAGAGGCAGATGGGAAGGGACGTTGGACAGGGCCAGACTTCCACAGCAAATACAGGAGCATTGCCAGCAGATGTGAGCACAGCAATGCACTTGTGCCAAAACAAAACCAATTAAAAGTTGCAAAGAATAGAAAAACTGAAGCTAAGGAAAAAAAAAAAAAAAAAACAGGAGCTTGCCATTACGAAGAATAGGATCTCTGTGAATAACCATGGCAAAACAGGTGAATTCTATGTTAATTCAAAAACTAGCAAACCTTTGGGGAAAGAAACTCAAGAAGACACAAGAAAAAAAAAGATATCGAGGGATCTAGGAATGGAAGGATTAACACACTTGAAAGGTTCATACCGCAGTAAGGAATCTCTGGATTCCATGCAATCCCAGTCAAAGTTGCAGCAGTATTTGCCACAGAGAAGAAGAGAGAATCCTAAAGTTTCTAGCCAGCAACACGAGACCCTGACTAGGCAAAGGAATCCTCAGGAAAACGAACAAAGCAGCACGTGTCACAATTTCTGATTTCAACATAGAGGACGAAGCGCTAGGTACCGAAACGGCACAGTCTGGGCCCCAAAACAGGCATGAAGACCCATGCAAAACAATTGAGAGCCCAGAGCCCAACTCAAACTTACATGGACAGCCCATTTTGGACCAGGGAGCCAAGTGGAGACAGCGCAGAAAGGAGAGTCTCTACAATAAACGGTGCTGGGAAGCCTGCACAGCCACATGGAACACAACGAGAGTACACCATGCTGTTACACCTGGCACACACACCACCTGAAATGGATTAAAGCCTTGAATGGCAGACTTGAAACCGTGAACCTTGTAGGAGAAGACCTAGGCAGAGTGCTCTTTGCCATCTGTCTGAGCCGCCTATTTGGAAGAAGCATGTCTGACTGGGCAAGGGCAACAAAGGAAACAAGAAACAAACGGGACCACATCAAATGCACACACTTCTGCCAGTCAAGGAAACCATCAACTGAATACTAAGACACCACAACAATTGGGAGAGGATGTTTGCAAACCACACATCGGACAAGGGGTGAAAAGCCCAAAGATACAATCAACTCGCACGTCTCCACAAGAAAAAAAACAAGCCAATGAAAACCTGGTCAAAAGATGGAAGCAGAGATTTCTCCGAAGAAGACAGAAAGAGGGCCAGTAGGTGCATGAAAACTTGTTCACCATCATTAAGTCTCAGGAAAATGCAAATCCAAACTGCAAGGACATGGCAGCTCACTGTGGTCAGCATGGCTAGAAGGAAGCAGACAGGAAATAACAAGTGTCAGAGAGGAGGTGGAGAGAAGGGAAGCCTCCTGCACTGCTGGTGGGAGTGTAACCCGGTGCAGCCACGATGCCAAAGGTGTGGAACTGCCTCAGAAATTTAAGTATCCATGTCCCGTATGACCCAGCTATTAATCTGCCGCTTGTTTATCCAAAAAAGTCAGAAAGACTACCGCATAAAGACATGTGCATGGCTGTGTTCACCACAGTCTTACTCCTGATATCCAAGACTTGGAGAGCACCCTGGTGTCCAGCAAGGGATGATTGGAGAAGGAAGATGGGCTATAGCCACACAATGGTATACCACTCAGCCGGAACAAATGATGCAATCCAGCCATTTGTGACCACCAGAATGGCTGTGAGGGTTTTAGGGGAAGTGTAACAAGCCCCAGTGAGAAATTCAAATAGCATAGAATCTCACTTACAAGGAGAAGAAAAAGCAAGCACTAACCAACAGGTGGCACTGAACATTTGTATGCGGGCTCCCAGAGGCAAAGAGGGGCGGTGACGGAGGGTGAAAGAGAAGATTAGGCACAAGTGTGTGGTGAGGGCCTGTGATTAGTCTTACACTGGTGAAGATGATGTAAGCTACACAGAAGTCTAAAGCAATGAGGATGTGAATCTGGAAGTTATAGTACGTTCTAATGCAGGGTCATGGCTATAAATTCACCTCAAATCAGAAATCCAAAAAGGGGTCCAGAATGATGTCATAAAGCTTTGGGGGCGGAAAGAGTTTACAGAAGGTGAACTTCCAAGGATGGAAAATCACCCCCGAATGCTTACAGATGCTACAGAAAGGCAGACCATTCCAAATAGGTGAAGAGGAATACTACGAAGAGAACATGATCAGTCCTAAACCCATGAACGAACGGAAAATGTTACCGTCCATGATGTTATTACTCATCACCTTCACGAATAATCCAAACAGGCCCACGTCTTCCCAAGTTCAGGCAAAAGGTTGGTCCAAAAGTACAATTCAGGGCCGGCCCTGTGGTGGAGCAGGTAAGTGCCCACATTCCGCTTGGGCGGCCCGGGCCTCACTGTTTCACATTACGAGTGCATATCACATTAGTAGTGTTAGGAAATATAGATTTCATGGTATGCTGCGGGCAGAGATCATAAATAAGCAGCAATTGTGAGGATACGTTATCAATACGCACAAGAAAAGGAACCATAAGAATATTACAATCTATGGAAGTATCTGGTACACTTCCCAAAGGCAGAAGGAAGGAAAACTTGTGACCTGCCAAGGTGGAATTGGCAGAGTGCCACGAGATGACACCATCATTGTGCATCAGAACATTCCCTGGGCAACTTCAACTTGTGAGGGAGTCCAGGACTTTTTCTGGGTAAGGTCCACCCATTTTGCCATCTACCCAAGATATAAGAGATAAAACCCAGGATAATCTTACAGGAGTGAAACCAGTGTCTAGAGAGAATGTAGGAGCCCTTTCGAAGTTCAAGGAGAAAGATAGAAACTGACAACAATTGCAGAAAAAGGAAAACTATCCTACCTAGACAGGGTGAGGAGTCAGACTGGTCTGAGATGGCTGTGAAACTCTGTGTGCACGGAGGTTGTCAGGACAACTTCGAATTTTGAGGTCGCTTATGACATCACGGTGAACATGTCCCCCAGGGTGGCCGCATGGTTACAGTCTGAGGATTGGCCTAGGCTAGGCTATTAAAGGGACAGATACCCAGAAACAGGTTTGGCAAACAGAAAGCAGGCACAGAAACTAGAAGAGATAAAACAGAGTCTGATGCAAGGGATAAGAAAGGAACCCTAGGCCACAAGTGAGAATAGAGGGACAGGCACGGAGAGGAGAACATTGTCATCTATTCAAGTCTATGGGGAGGTCATGCTGATTCAAGCTTGCAACTTCATTGGAAACAAGTGGCCGGACTTGGGGTTCATCACACCTACAGTGCCCTTGTGCCTTAAGCATAATGCCAAGTCAAGAAAGATGTCTTGAGGACATTGAAGAGAAGAATCGATGCCTCCTTTCCAAGGCCCATAGCATTCTTTGAAGGTCAGTCTCTTTTTCCGAAGCTCTGGTGTCACGTGGGCCCACTGGGCACATGGTAATGTGTCCCAAGAGATGTCTTGGAAGCCTTGAAGGAATGGAGCCCTGTCACGCTTGGGGTATGTCTCTTTGTTTGGAAGTGCTCTACAAGGGTGCTGAAAAGCACCCTCTTCCACAGGGCTTCGTTCCTTCGTGAAGGCTGCCCTCCCAGGCTAGTGTGCTCTGTTTGCCTCCATCGAAATTCTCTCCCCCTACCTCTTGCCGTAGAAGGATTATTGATTATGTGTTTTGACACCATATGTAAGGAAGTTGCACGAAAATTAGAACTTTACAGTTGTGTTTCAAGAAAAATAAACAGGCCAGGGTAGAGGATGTAGGGCAAACAAATGGCACAGCCTATAAAAATTAAGTAAGCCCGTATCTGGACGGAATCTAGGGGAACGTTCAAGGATCAGGGGTCAAGTTCGAAACTTCCCAAATCCGGAAAAGAGACAGAAAAATATCTTTCCTGGAGAGTGGAATTCATCCGATTTGTCTAAGTTGTCTTGGAAACATTGTGTCCGTGAAGGGGGTTGCCAGGACCACCTCGAATTTGGAGTTTCTGATCTCAGGATGTCAAACCAACCCACATGACCACGTGTTCTCAGTGCTTAGTTTGACCTAGGCTAGGATAGCCAAGAGTCCTACAAGTGACCGGTGCAAATTCAATGACAACATCCAAGAGTCACGAAAGCCCTCACACCTCACCCTAGAGAACATACAGCGATTAAAGAAATACAAACTAATCCCTTGGAATGAAGGAGAACGGACTGATAAGCATGTCTAAGGGAGATAGCTGAGAAAGACCATGACGAGTATAGTATGGAAAAGAAAAAGAGCACCCAGAAAATGGAAGGTGAACAGAAATCACACCTGAATTATCCACAATGAAAGATGATGTCCATCTTTAGACAGACTCTACTGGAACGTTTGAAAGTCAGAGAAATTCACAAGCCAAAAAACGGCAGCGAAGGTCAAGCATGGGCTAACTGGGAAGGGTGAGTTATGAGACTGCTCCAAGCAGGCTCTGAAACCTGTATCCATGAAGCATGCTGGACCTCAGAGACACAATTATGACAAATCCTCTGACATCACAATGGACCCGAAAAACAACCTAGCCTCATCTACACAGTGCTAGAGTTGGGCTCACTAGTATATTTAACTCCCATTGCACTCAACTGCACGTTGCCACTGAACACGTAAGTGGCCGGCCGGTGGTGCAGTGGTGAGGTCCGCACCTTCTGGGTCTGTGGCCCAGTATGGGCTGGGTGGAATCCTCGGTTTGGGCCTCCTCACCACTGCTTCAGTTGTTCTGGTGCAGGCGTCCGAGGTAGAGTAGAGGCAGATGGGAAGGGACGTTGGACAGGGCCAGACTTCCACAGCAAATACAGGAGCATTGCCAGCAGATGTGAGCACAGCAATGCACTTGTGCCAAAACAAAACCAATTAAAAGTTGCAAAGAATAGAAAAACTGAAGCTAAGGAAAAAAAAAAAAAAAAAACAGGAGCTTGCCATTACGAAGAATAGGATCTCTGTGAATAACCATGGCAAAACAGGTGAATTCTATGTTAATTCAAAAACTAGCAAACCTTTGGGGAAAGAAACTCAAGAAGACACAAGAAAAAAAAAGATATCGAGGGATCTAGGAATGGAAGGATTAACACACTTGAAAGGTTCATACCGCAGTAAGGAATCTCTGGATTCCATGCAATCCCAGTCAAAGTTGCAGCAGTATTTGCCACAGAGAAGAAGAGAGAATCCTAAAGTTTCTAGCCAGCAACACGAGACCCTGACTAGGCAAAGGAATCCTCAGGAAAACGAACAAAGCAGCACGTGTCACAATTTCTGATTTCAACATAGAGGACGAAGCGCTAGGTACCGAAACGGCACAGTCTGGGCCCCAAAACAGGCATGAAGACCCATGCAAAACAATTGAGAGCCCAGAGCCCAACTCAAACTTACATGGACAGCCCATTTTGGACCAGGGAGCCAAGTGGAGACAGCGGAGAAAGGAGAGTCTCTACAATAAACGGTGCTGGGAAGCCTGCACAGCCACATGGAACACAACGAGAGTACACCATGCTGTTACACCTGGCACACACACCACCTGAAATGGATTAAAGCCTTGAATGGCAGACTTGAAACCGTGAACCTTGTAGGAGAAGACCTAGGCAGAGTGCTCTTTGCCATCTGTCTGAGCCGCCTATTTGGAAGAAGCATGTCTGACTGGGCAAGGGCAACAAAGGAAACAAGAAACAAACGGGACCACATCAAATGCACACACTTCTGCCAGTCAAGGAAACCATCAACTGAATACTAAGACACCACAACAATTGGGAGAGGATGTTTGCAAACCACACATCGGACAAGGGGTGAAAAGCCCAAAGATACAATCAACTCGCACGTCTCCACAAGAAAAAAAACAAGCCAATGAAAACCTGGTCAAAAGATGGAAGCAGAGATTTCTCCGAAGAAGACAGAAAGAGGGCCAGTAGGTGCATGAAAACTTGTTCACCATCATTAAGTCTCAGGAAAATGCAAATCCAAACTGCAAGGACATGGCAGCTCACTGTGGTCAGCATGGCTAGAAGGAAGCAGACAGGAAATAACAAGTGTCAGAGAGGAGGTGGAGAGAAGGGAAGCCTCCTGCACTGCTGGTGGGAGTGTAACCCGGTGCAGCCACGATGCCAAAGGTGTGGAACTGCCTCAGAAATTTAAGTATCCATGTCCCGTATGACCCAGCTATTAATCTGCCGCTTGTTTATCCAAAAAAGTCAGAAAGACTACCGCATAAAGACATGTGCATGGCTGTGTTCACCACAGTCTTACTCCTGATATCCAAGACTTGGAGAGCACCCTGGTGTCCAGCAAGGGATGATTGGAGAAGGAAGATGGGCTATAGCCACACAATGGTATACCACTCAGCCGGAACAAATGATGCAATCCAGCCATTTGTGACCACCAGAATGGCTGTGAGGGTTTTAGGGGAAGTGTAACAAGCCCCAGTGAGAAATTCAAATAGCATAGAATCTCACTTACAAGGAGAAGAAAAAGCAAGCACTAACCAACAGGTGGCACTGAACATTTGTATGCGGGCTCCCAGAGGCAAAGAGGGGCGGTGACGGAGGGTGAAAGAGAAGATTAGGCACAAGTGTGTGGTGAGGGCCTGTGATTAGTCTTACACTGGTGAAGATGATGTAAGCTACACAGAAGTCTAAAGCAATGAGGATGTGAATCTGGAAGTTATAGTACGTTCTAATGCAGGGTCATGGCTATAAATTCACCTCAAATCAGAAATCCAAAAAGGGGTCCAGAATGATGTCATAAAGCTTTGGGGGCGGAAAGAGTTTACAGAAGGTGAACTTCCAAGGATGGAAAATCACCCCCGAATGCTTACAGATGCTACAGAAAGGCAGACCATTCCAAATAGGTGAAGAGGAATACTACGAAGAGAACATGATCAGTCCTAAACCCATGAACGAACGGAAAATGTTACCGTCCATGATGTTATTACTCATCACCTTCACGAATAATCCAAACAGGCCCACGTCTTCCCAAGTTCAGGCAAAAGGTTGGTCCAAAAGTACAATTCAGGGCCGGCCCTGTGGTGGAGCAGGGAAGTGCCCACATTCCGCTTGGGCGGCCCGGGCCTCACTGTTTCACATTACGAGTGCATATCACATTAGTAGTGTTAGGAAATATAGATTTCATGGTTTGGTGCGGGCAGAGATCATAAATAAGCAGCAATTGTGAGGATACGTTATCAATACGCACAAGAAAAGGAACCATAAGAATATTACAATCTATGGAAGTATCTGGTACACTTCCCAAAGGCAGAAGGAAGGAAAACTTGTGACCTGCCAAGGTGGAATTGGCAGAGTGCCACGAGATGACACCATCATTGTGCATCAGAACATTCCCTGGGCAACTTCAACTTGTGAGGGAGTCCAGGACTTTTTCTGGGTAAGGTCCACCCATTTTGCCATCTACCCAAGATATAAGAGATAAAACCCAGGATAATCTTACAGGAGTGAAACCAGTGTCTAGAGAGAATGTAGGAGCCCTTTCGAAGTTCAAGGAGAAAGATAGAAACTGACAACAATTGCAGAAAAAGGAAAACTATCCTACCTAGACAGGGTGAGGAGTCAGACTGGTCTGAGATGGCTGTGAAACTCTGTGTGCACGGAGGTTGTCAGGACAACTTCGAATTTTGAGGTCGCTTATGACATCACGGTGAACATGTCCCCCAGGGTGGCCGCATGGTTACAGTCTGAGGATTGGCCTAGGCTAGGCTATTAAAGGGACAGATACCCAGAAACAGGTTTGGCAAACAGAAAGCAGGCACAGAAACTAGAAGAGATAAAACAGAGTCTGATGCAAGGGATAAGAAAGGAACCCTAGGCCACAAGTGAGAATAGAGGGACAGGCACGGAGAGGAGAACATTGTCATCTATTCAAGTCTATGGGGAGGTCATGCTGATTCAAGCTTGCAACTTCATTGGAAACAAGTGGCCGGACTTGGGGTTCATCACACCTACAGTGCCCTTGTGCCTTAAGCATAATGCCAAGTCAAGAAAGATGTCTTGAGGACATTGAAGAGAAGAATCGATGCCTCCTTTCCAAGGCCCATAGCATTCTTTGAAGGTCAGTCTCTTTTTCCGAAGCTCTGGTGTCACGTGGGCCCACTGGGCACATGGTAATGTGTCCCAAGAGATGTCTTGGAAGCCTTGAAGGAATGGAGCCCTGTCACGCTTGGGGTATGTCTCTTTGTTTGGAAGTGCTCTACAAGGGTGCTGAAAAGCACCCTCTTCCACAGGGCTTCGTTCCTTCGTGAAGGCTGCCCTCCCAGGCTAGTGTGCTCTGTTTGCCTCCATCGAAATTCTCTCCCCCTACCTCTTGCCGTAGAAGGATTATTGATTATGTGTTTTGACACCATATGTAAGGAAGTTGCACGAAAATTAGAACTTTACAGTTGTGTTTCAAGAAAAATAAACAGGCCAGGGTAGAGGATGTAGGGCAAACAAATGGCACAGCCTATAAAAATTAAGTAAGCCCGTATCTGGACGGAATCTAGGGGAACGTTCAAGGATCAGGGGTCAAGTTCGAAACTTCCCAAATCCGGAAAAGAGACAGAAAAATATCTTTCCTGGAGAGTGGAATTCATCCGATTTGTCTAAGTTGTCTTGGAAACATTGTGTCCGTGAAGGGGGTTGCCAGGACCACCTCGAATTTGGAGTTTCTGATCTCAGGATGTCAAACCAACCCACATGACCACGTGTTCTCAGTGCTTAGTTTGACCTAGGCTAGGATAGCCAAGAGTCCTACAAGTGACCGGTGCAAATTCAATGACAACATCCAAGAGTCACGAAAGCCCTCACACCTCACCCTAGAGAACATACAGCGATTAAAGAAATACAAACTAATCCCTTGGAATGAAGGAGAACGGACTGATAAGCATGTCTAAGGGAGATAGCTGAGAAAGACCATGACGAGTATAGTATGGAAAAGAAAAAGAGCACCCAGAAAATGGAAGGTGAACAGAAATCACACCTGAATTATCCACAATGAAAGATGATGTCCATCTTTAGACAGACTCTACTGGAACGTTTGAAAGTCAGAGAAATTCACAAGCCAAAAAACGGCAGCGAAGGTCAAGCATGGGCTAACTGGGAAGGGTGAGTTATGAGACTGCTCCAAGCAGGCTCTGAAACCTGTATCCATGAAGCATGCTGGACCTCAGAGACACAATTATGACAAATCCTCTGACATCACAATGGACCCGAAAAACAACCTAGCCTCATCTACACAGTGCTAGAGTTGGGCTCACTAGTATATTTAACTCCCATTGCACTCAACTGCACGTTGCCACTGAACACGTAAGTGGCCGGCCGGTGGTGCAGTGGTGAGGTCCGCACCTTCTGGGTCTGTGGCCCAGTATGGGCTGGGTGGAATCCTCGGTTTGGGCCTCCTCACCACTGCTTCAGTTGTTCTGGTGCAGGCGTCCGAGGTAGAGTCGAGGCAGATGGGAAGGGACGTTGGACAGGGCCAGACTTCCACAGCAAATACAGGAGCATTGCCAGCAGATGTGAGCACAGCAATGCACTTG
The DNA here is from genome assembly GCF_041296235.1 of Equus asinus. Taxonomy (NCBI): domain Eukaryota; kingdom Metazoa; phylum Chordata; class Mammalia; order Perissodactyla; family Equidae; genus Equus; species Equus asinus. The sequence continues at coordinate 9,914,313 of NC_091817.1, forward strand.
TGCCAAAACAAAACCAATTAAAAGTTGCAAAGAATAGAAAAACTGAAGCTAAGGAAAAAAAAAAAAAAAAAAAAGGAGCTTGCCATTACGAAGAATAGGATCTCTGTGAATAACCATGGCAAAACAGGTGAATTCTATGTTAATTCAAAAACTAGCAAACCTTTGGGGAAAGAAACTCAAGAAGACACAAGAAAAAAAAAGATATCGAGGGATCTAGGAATGGAAGGATTAACACACTTGAAAGGTTCATACCGCAGTAAGGAATCTCTGGATTCCATGCAATCCCAGTCAAAGTTGCAGCAGTATTTGCCACAGAGAAGAAGAGAGAATCCTAAAGTTTCTAGCCAGCAACACGAGACCCTGACTAGGCAAAGGAATCCTCAGGAAAACGAACAAAGCAGCACGTGTCACAATTTCTGATTTCAACATAGAGGACGAAGCGCTAGGTACCGAAACGGCACAGTCTGGGCCCCAAAACAGGCATGAAGACCCATGCAAAACAATTGAGAGCCCAGAGCCCAACTCAAACTTACATGGACAGCCCATTTTGGACCAGGGAGCCAAGTGGAGACAGCGGAGAAAGGAGAGTCTCTACAATAAACGGTGCTGGGAAGCCTGCACAGCCACATGGAACACAACGAGAGTACACCATGCTGTTACACCTGGCACACACACCACCTGAAATGGATTAAAGCCTTGAATGGCAGACTTGAAACCGTGAACCTTGTAGGAGAAGACCTAGGCAGAGTGCTCTTTGCCATCTGTCTGAGCCGCCTATTTGGAAGAAGCATGTCTGACTGGGCAAGGGCAACAAAGGAAACAAGAAACAAACGGGACCACATCAAATGCACACACTTCTGCCAGTCAAGGAAACCATCAACTGAATACTAAGACACCACAACAATTGGGAGAGGATGTTTGCAAACCACACATCGGACAAGGGGTGAAAAGCCCAAAGATACAATCAACTCGCACGTCTCCACAAGAAAAAAAACAAGCCAATGAAAACCTGGTCAAAAGATGGAAGCAGAGATTTCTCCGAAGAAGACAGAAAGAGGGCCAGTAGGTGCATGAAAACTTGTTCACCATCATTAAGTCTCAGGAAAATGCAAATCCAAACTGCAAGGACATGGCAGCTCACTGTGGTCAGCATGGCTAGAAGGAAGCAGACAGGAAATAACAAGTGTCAGAGAGGAGGTGGAGAGAAGGGAAGCCTCCTGCACTGCTGGTGGGAGTGTAACCCGGTGCAGCCACGATGCCAAAGGTGTGGAACTGCCTCAGAAATTTAAGTATCCATGTCCCGTATGACCCAGCTATTAATCTGCCGCTTGTTTATCCAAAAAAGTCAGAAAGACTACCGCATAAAGACATGTGCATGGCTGTGTTCACCACAGTCTTACTCCTGATATCCAAGACTTGGAGAGCACCCTGGTGTCCAGCAAGGGATGATTGGAGAAGGAAGATGGGCTATAGCCACACAATGGTATACCACTCAGCCGGAACAAATGATGCAATCCAGCCATTTGTGACCACCAGAATGGCTGTGAGGGTTTTAGGGGAAGTGTAACAAGCCCCAGTGAGAAATTCAAATAGCATAGAATCTCACTTACAAGGAGAAGAAAAAGCAAGCACTAACCAACAGGTGGCACTGAACATTTGTATGCGGGCTCCCAGAGGCAAAGAGGGGCGGTGACGGAGGGTGAAAGAGAAGATTAGGCACAAGTGTGTGGTGAGGGCCTGTGATTAGTCTTACACTGGTGAAGATGATGTAAGCTACACAGAAGTCTAAAGCAATGAGGATGTGAATCTGGAAGTTATAGTACGTTCTAATGCAGGGTCATGGCTATAAATTCACCTCAAATCAAAAATCCAAAAAGGGGTCCAGAATGATGTCATAAAGCTTTGGGGGCGGAAAGAGTTTACAGAAGGTGAACTTCCAAGGATGGAAAATCACCCCCGAATGCTTACAGATGCTACAGAAAGGCAGACCATTCCAAATAGGTGAAGAGGAATACTACGAAGAGAACATGATCAGTCCTAAACCCATGAACGAACGGAAAATGTTACCGTCCATGATGTTATTACTCATCACCTTCACGAATAATCCAAACAGGCCCACGTCTTCCCAAGTTCAGGCAAAAGGTTGGTCCAAAAGTACAATTCAGGGCCGGCCCTGTGGTGGAGCAGGTAAGTGCCCACATTCCGCTTGGGCGGCCCGGGCCTCACTGTTTCACATTACGAGTGCATATCACATTAGTAGTGTTAGGAAATATAGATTTCATGGTATGGTGCGGGCAGAGATCATAAATAAGCAGCAATTGTGAGGATACGTTATCAATACGCACAAGAAAAGGAACCATAAGAATATTACAATCTATGGAAGTATCTGGTACACTTCCCAAAGGCAGAAGGAAGGAAAACTTGTGACCTGCCAAGGTGGAATTGGCAGAGTGCCACGAGATGACACCATCATTGTGCATCAGAACATTCCCTGGGCAACTTCAACTTGTGAGGGAGTCCAGGACTTTTTCTGGGTAAGGTCCACCCATTTTGCCATCTACCCAAGATATAAGAGATAAAACCCAGGATAATCTTACAGGAGTGAAACCAGTGTCTAGAGAGAATGTAGGAGCCCTTTCGAAGTTCAAGGAGAAAGATAGAAACTGACAACAATTGCAGAAAAAGGAAAACTATCCTACCTAGACAGGGTGAGGAGTCAGACTGGTCTGAGATGGCTGTGAAACTCTGTGTGCACGGAGGTTGTCAGGACAACTTCGAATTTTGAGGTCGCTTATGACATCACGGTGAACATGTCCCCCAGGGTGGCCGCATGGTTACAGTCTGAGGATTGGCCTAGGCTAGGCTATTAAAGGGACAGATACCCAGAAACAGGTTTGGCAAACAGAAAGCAGGCACAGAAACTAGAAGAGATAAAACAGAGTCTGATGCAAGGGATAAGAAAGGAACCCTAGGCCACAAGTGAGAATAGAGGGACAGGCACGGAGAGGAGAACATTGTCATCTATTCAAGTCTATGGGGAGGTCATGCTGATTCAAGCTTGCAACTTCATTGGAAACAAGTGGCCGGACTTGGGGTTCATCACACCTACAGTGCCCTTGTGCCTTAAGCATAATGCCAAGTCAAGAAAGATGTCTTGAGGACATTGAAGAGAAGAATCGATGCCTCCTTTCCAAGGCCCATAGCATTCTTTGAAGGTCAGTCTCTTTTTCCGAAGCTCTGGTGTCACGTGGGCCCACTGGGCACATGGTAATGTGTCCCAAGAGATGTCTTGGAAGCCTTGAAGGAATGGAGCCCTGTCACGCTTGGGGTATGTCTCTTTGTTTGGAAGTGCTCTACAAGGGTGCTGAAAAGCACCCTCTTCCACAGGGCTTCGTTCCTTCGTGAAGGCTGCCCTCCCAGGCTAGTGTGCTCTGTTTGCCTCCATCGAAATTCTCTCCCCCTACCTCTTGCCGTAGAAGGATTATTGATTATGTGTTTTGACACCATATGTAAGGAAGTTGCACGAAAATTAGAACTTTACAGTTGTGTTTCAAGAAAAATAAACAGGCCAGGGTAGAGGATGTAGGGCAAACAAATGGCACAGCCTATAAAAATTAAGTAAGCCCGTATCTGGACGGAATCTAGGGGAACGTTCAAGGATCAGGGGTCAAGTTCGAAACTTCCCAAATCCGGAAAAGAGACAGAAAAATATCTTTCCTGGAGAGTGGAATTCATCCGATTTGTCTAAGTTGTCTTGGAAACATTGTGTCCGTGAAGGGGGTTGCCAGGACCACCTCGAATTTGGAGTTTCTGATCTCAGGATGTCAAACCAACCCACATGACCACGTGTTCTCAGTGCTTAGTTTGACCTAGGCTAGGATAGCCAAGAGTCCTACAAGTGACCGGTGCAAATTCAATGACAACATCCAAGAGTCACGAAAGCCCTCACACCTCACCCTAGAGAACATACAGCGATTAAAGAAATACAAACTAATCCCTTGGAATGAAGGAGAACGGACTGATAAGCATGTCTAAGGGAGATAGCTGAGAAAGACCATGACGAGTATAGTATGGAAAAGAAAAAGAGCACCCAGAAAATGGAAGGTGAACAGAAATCACACCTGAATTATCCACAATGAAAGATGATGTCCATCTTTAGACAGACTCTACTGGAACGTTTGAAAGTCAGAGAAATTCACAAGCCAAAAAACGGCAGCGAAGGTCAAGCATGGGCTAACTGGGAAGGGTGAGTTATGAGACTGCTCCAAGCAGGCTCTGAAACCTGTATCCATGAAGCATGCTGGACCTCAGAGACACAATTATGACAAATCCTCTGACATCACAATGGACCCGAAAAACAACCTAGCCTCATCTACACAGTGCTAGAGTTGGGCTCACTAGTATATTTAACTCCCATTGCACTCAACTGCACGTTGCCACTGAACACGTAAGTGGCCGGCCGGTGGTGCAGTGGTGAGGTCCGCACCTTCTGGGTCTGTGGCCCAGTATGGGCTGGGTGGAATCCTCGGTTTGGGCCTCCTCACCACTGCTTCAGTTGTTCTGGTGCAGGCGTCCGAGGTAGAGTCGAGGCAGATGGGAAGGGACGTTGGACAGGGCCAGACTTCCACAGCAAATACAGGAGCATTGCCAGCAGATGTGAGCACAGCAATGCACTTGTGCCAAAACAAAACCAATTAAAAGTTGCAAAGAATAGAAAAACTGAAGCTAAGGAAAAAAAAAAAAAAAAAACAGGAGCTTGCCATTACGAAGAATAGGATCTCTGTGAATAACCATGGCAAAACAGGTGAATTCTATGTTAATTCAAAAACTAGCAAACCTTTGGGGAAAGAAACTCAAGAAGACACAAGAAAAAAAAAGATATCGAGGGATCTAGGAATGGAAGGATTAACACACTTGAAAGGTTCATACCGCAGTAAGGAATCTCTGGATTCCATGCAATCCCAGTCAAAGTTGCAGCAGTATTTGCCACAGAGAAGAAGAGAGAATCCTAAAGTTTCTAGCCAGCAACACGAGACCCTGACTAGGCAAAGGAATCCTCAGGAAAACGAACAAAGCAGCACGTGTCACAATTTCTGATTTCAACATAGAGGACGAAGCGCTAGGTACCGAAACGGCACAGTCTGGGCCCCAAAACAGGCATGAAGACCCATGCAAAACAATTGAGAGCCCAGAGCCCAACTCAAACTTACATGGACAGCCCATTTTGGACCAGGGAGCCAAGTGGAGACAGCGCAGAAAGGAGAGTCTCTACAATAAACGGTGCTGGGAAGCCTGCACAGCCACATGGAACACAACGAGAGTACACCATGCTGTTACACCTGGCACACACACCACCTGAAATGGATTAAAGCCTTGAATGGCAGACTTGAAACCGTGAACCTTGTAGGAGAAGACCTAGGCAGAGTGCTCTTTGCCATCTGTCTGAGCCGCCTATTTGGAAGAAGCATGTCTGACTGGGCAAGGGCAACAAAGGAAACAAGAAACAAACGGGACCACATCAAATGCACACACTTCTGCCAGTCAAGGAAACCATCAACTGAATACTAAGACACCACAACAATTGGGAGAGGATGTTTGCAAACCACACATCGGACAAGGGGTGAAAAGCCCAAAGATACAATCAACTCGCACGTCTCCACAAGAAAAAAAACAAGCCAATGAAAACCTGGTCAAAAGATGGAAGCAGAGATTTCTCCGAAGAAGACAGAAAGAGGGCCAGTAGGTGCATGAAAACTTGTTCACCATCATTAAGTCTCAGGAAAATGCAAATCCAAACTGCAAGGACATGGCAGCTCACTGTGGTCAGCATGGCTAGAAGGAAGCAGACAGGAAATAACAAGTGTCAGAGAGGAGGTGGAGAGAAGGGAAGCCTCCTGCACTGCTGGTGGGAGTGTAACCCGGTGCAGCCACGATGCCAAAGGTGTGGAACTGCCTCAGAAATTTAAGTATCCATGTCCCGTATGACCCAGCTATTAATCTGCCGCTTGTTTATCCAAAAAAGTCAGAAAGACTACCGCATAAAGACATGTGCATGGCTGTGTTCACCACAGTCTTACTCCTGATATCCAAGACTTGGAGAGCACCCTGGTGTCCAGCAAGGGATGATTGGAGAAGGAAGATGGGCTATAGCCACACAATGGTATACCACTCAGCCGGAACAAATGATGCAATCCAGCCATTTGTGACCACCAGAATGGCTGTGAGGGTTTTAGGGGAAGTGTAACAAGCCCCAGTGAGAAATTCAAATAGCATAGAATCTCACTTACAAGGAGAAGAAAAAGCAAGCACTAACCAACAGGTGGCACTGAACATTTGTATGCGGGCTCCCAGAGGCAAAGAGGGGCGGTGACGGAGGGTGAAAGAGAAGATTAGGCACAAGTGTGTGGTGAGGGCCTGTGATTAGTCTTACACTGGTGAAGATGATGTAAGCTACACAGAAGTCTAAAGCAATGAGGATGTGAATCTGGAAGTTATAGTACGTTCTAATGCAGGGTCATGGCTATAAATTCACCTCAAATCAGAAATCCAAAAAGGGGTCCAGAATGATGTCATAAAGCTTTGGGGGCGGAAAGAGTTTACAGAAGGTGAACTTCCAAGGATGGAAAATCACCCCCGAATGCTTACAGATGCTACAGAAAGGCAGACCATTCCAAATAGGTGAAGAGGAATACTACGAAGAGAACATGATCAGTCCTAAACCCATGAACGAACGGAAAATGTTACCGTCCATGATGTTATTACTCATCACCTTCACGAATAATCCAAACAGGCCCACGTCTTCCCAAGTTCAGGCAAAAGGTTGGTCCAAAAGTACAATTCAGGGCCGGCCCTGTGGTGGAGCAGGTAAGTGCCCACATTCCGCTTGGGCGGCCCGGGCCTCACTGTTTCACATTACGAGTGCATATCACATTAGTAGTGTTAGGAAATATAGATTTCATGGTATGCTGCGGGCAGAGATCATAAATAAGCAGCAATTGTGAGGATACGTTATCAATACGCACAAGAAAAGGAACCATAAGAATATTACAATCTATGGAAGTATCTGGTACACTTCCCAAAGGCAGAAGGAAGGAAAACTTGTGACCTGCCAAGGTGGAATTGGCAGAGTGCCACGAGATGACACCATCATTGTGCATCAGAACATTCCCTGGGCAACTTCAACTTGTGAGGGAGTCCAGGACTTTTTCTGGGTAAGGTCCACCCATTTTGCCATCTACCCAAGATATAAGAGATAAAACCCAGGATAATCTTACAGGAGTGAAACCAGTGTCTAGAGAGAATGTAGGAGCCCTTTCGAAGTTCAAGGAGAAAGATAGAAACTGACAACAATTGCAGAAAAAGGAAAACTATCCTACCTAGACAGGGTGAGGAGTCAGACTGGTCTGAGATGGCTGTGAAACTCTGTGTGCACGGAGGTTGTCAGGACAACTTCGAATTTTGAGGTCGCTTATGACATCACGGTGAACATGTCCCCCAGGGTGGCCGCATGGTTACAGTCTGAGGATTGGCCTAGGCTAGGCTATTAAAGGGACAGATACCCAGAAACAGGTTTGGCAAACAGAAAGCAGGCACAGAAACTAGAAGAGATAAAACAGAGTCTGATGCAGGGGATAAGAAAGGAACCCTAGGCCACAAGTGAGAATAGAGGGACAGGCACGGAGAGGAGAACATTGTCATCTATTCAAGTCTATGGGGAGGTCATGCTGATTCAAGCTTGCAACTTCATTGGAAACAAGTGGCCGGACTTGGGGTTCATCACACCTACAGTGCCCTTGTGCCTTAAGCATAATGCCAAGTCAAGAAAGATGTCTTGAGGACATTGAAGAGAAGAATCGATGCCTCCTTTCCAAGGCCCATAGCATTCTTTGAAGGTCAGTCTCTTTTTCCGAAGCTCTGGTGTCACGTGGGCCCACTGGGCACATGGTAATGTGTCCCAAGAGATGTCTTGGAAGCCTTGAAGGAATGGAGCCCTGTCACGCTTGGGGTATGTCTCTTTGTTTGGAAGTGCTCTACAAGGGTGCTGAAAAGCACCCTCTTCCACAGGGCTTCGTTCCTTCGTGAAGGCTGCCCTCCCAGGCTAGTGTGCTCTGTTTGCCTCCATCGAAATTCTCTCCCCCTACCTCTTGCCGTAGAAGGATTATTGATTATGTGTTTTGACACCATATGTAAGGAAGTTGCACGAAAATTAGAACTTTACAGTTGTGTTTCAAGAAAAATAAACAGGCCAGGGTAGAGGATGTAGGGCAAACAAATGGCACAGCCTATAAAAATTAAGTAAGCCCGTATCTGGACGGAATCTAGGGGAACGTTCAAGGATCAGGGGTCAAGTTCGAAACTTCCCAAATCCGGAAAAGAGACAGAAAAATATCTTTCCTGGAGAGTGGAATTCATCCGATTTGTCTAAGTTGTCTTGGAAACATTGTGTCCGTGAAGGGGGTTGCCAGGACCACCTCGAATTTGGAGTTTCTGATCTCAGGATGTCAAACCAACCCACATGACCACGTGTTCTCAGTGCTTAGTTTGACCTAGGCTAGGATAGCCAAGAGTCCTACAAGTGACCGGTGCAAATTCAATGACAACATCCAAGAGTCACGAAAGCCCTCACACCTCACCCTAGAGAACATACAGCGATTAAAGAAATACAAACTAATCCCTTGGAATGAAGGAGAACGGACTGATAAGCATGTCTAAGGGAGATAGCTGAGAAAGACCATGACGAGTATAGTATGGAAAAGAAAAAGAGCACCCAGAAAATGGAAGGTGAACAGAAATCACACCTGAATTATCCACAATGAAAGATGATGTCCATCTTTAGACAGACTCTACTGGAACGTTTGAAAGTCAGAGAAATTCACAAGCCAAAAAACGGCAGCGAAGGTCAAGCATGGGCTAACTGGGAAGGGTGAGTTATGAGACTGCTCCAAGCAGGCTCTGAAACCTGTATCCATGAAGCATGCTGGACCTCAGAGACACAATTATGACAAATCCTCTGACATCACAATGGACCCGAAAAACAACCTAGCCTCATCTACACAGTGCTAGAGTTGGGCTCACTAGTATATTTAACTCCCATTGCACTCAACTGCACGTTGCCACTGAACACGTAAGTGGCCGGCCGGTGGTGCAGTGGTGAGGTCCGCACCTTCTGGGTCTGTGGCCCAGTATGGGCTGGGTGGAATCCTCGGTTTGGGCCTCCTCACCACTGCTTCAGTTGTTCTGGTGCAGGCGTCCGAGGTAGAGTAGAGGCAGATGGGAAGGGACGTTGGACAGGGCCAGACTTCCACAGCAAATACAGGAGCATTGCCAGCAGATGTGAGCACAGCAATGCACTTGTGCCAAAACAAAACCAATTAAAAGTTGCAAAGAATAGAAAAACTGAAGCTAAGGAAAAAAAAAAAAAAAAAACAGGAGCTTGCCATTACGAAGAATAGGATCTCTGTGAATAACCATGGCAAAACAGGTGAATTCTATGTTAATTCAAAAACTAGCAAACCTTTGGGGAAAGAAACTCAAGAAGACACAAGAAAAAAAAAGATATCGAGGGATCTAGGAATGGAAGGATTAACACACTTGAAAGGTTCATACCGCAGTAAGGAATCTCTGGATTCCATGCAATCCCAGTCAAAGTTGCAGCAGTATTTGCCACAGAGAAGAAGAGAGAATCCTAAAGTTTCTAGCCAGCAACACGAGACCCTGACTAGGCAAAGGAATCCTCAGGAAAACGAACAAAGCAGCACGTGTCACAATTTCTGATTTCAACATAGAGGACGAAGCGCTAGGTACCGAAACGGCACAGTCTGGGCCCCAAAACAGGCATGAAGACCCATGCAAAACAATTGAGAGCCCAGAGCCCAACTCAAACTTACATGGACAGCCCATTTTGGACCAGGGAGCCAAGTGGAGACAGCGGAGAAAGGAGAGTCTCTACAATAAACGGTGCTGGGAAGCCTGCACAGCCACATGGAACACAACGAGAGTACACCATGCTGTTACACCTGGCACACACACCACCTGAAATGGATTAAAGCCTTGAATGGCAGACTTGAAACCGTGAACCTTGTAGGAGAAGACCTAGGCAGAGTGCTCTTTGCCATCTGTCTGAGCCGCCTATTTGGAAGAAGCATGTCTGACTGGGCAAGGGCAACAAAGGAAACAAGAAACAAACGGGACCACATCAAATGCACACACTTCTGCCAGTCAAGGAAACCATCAACTGAATACTAAGACACCACAACAATTGGGAGAGGATGTTTGCAAACCACACATCGGACAAGGGGTGAAAAGCCCAAAGATACAATCAACTCGCACGTCTCCACAAGAAAAAAAACAAGCCAATGAAAACCTGGTCAAAAGATGGAAGCAGAGATTTCTCCGAAGAAGACAGAAAGAGGGCCAGTAGGTGCATGAAAACTTGTTCACCATCATTAAGTCTCAGGAAAATGCAAATCCAAACTGCAAGGACATGGCAGCTCACTGTGGTCAGCATGGCTAGAAGGAAGCAGACAGGAAATAACAAGTGTCAGAGAGGAGGTGGAGAGAAGGGAAGCCTCCTGCACTGCTGGTGGGAGTGTAACCCGGTGCAGCCACGATGCCAAAGGTGTGGAACTGCCTCAGAAATTTAAGTATCCATGTCCCGTATGACCCAGCTATTAATCTGCCGCTTGTTTATCCAAAAAAGTCAGAAAGACTACCGCATAAAGACATGTGCATGGCTGTGTTCACCACAGTCTTACTCCTGATATCCAAGACTTGGAGAGCACCCTGGTGTCCAGCAAGGGATGATTGGAGAAGGAAGATGGGCTATAGCCACACAATGGTATACCACTCAGCCGGAACAAATGATGCAATCCAGCCATTTGTGACCACCAGAATGGCTGTGAGGGTTTTAGGGGAAGTGTAACAAGCCCCAGTGAGAAATTCAAATAGCATAGAATCTCACTTACAAGGAGAAGAAAAAGCAAGCACTAACCAACAGGTGGCACTGAACATTTGTATGCGGGCTCCCAGAGGCAAAGAGGGGCGGTGACGGAGGGTGAAAGAGAAGATTAGGCACAAGTGTGTGGTGAGGGCCTGTGATTAGTCTTACACTGGTGAAGATGATGTAAGCTACACAGAAGTCTAAAGCAATGAGGATGTGAATCTGGAAGTTATAGTACGTTCTAATGCAGGGTCATGGCTATAAATTCACCTCAAATCAGAAATCCAAAAAGGGGTCCAGAATGATGTCATAAAGCTTTGGGGGCGGAAAGAGTTTACAGAAGGTGAACTTCCAAGGATGGAAAATCACCCCCGAATGCTTACAGATGCTACAGAAAGGCAGACCATTCCAAATAGGTGAAGAGGAATACTACGAAGAGAACATGATCAGTCCTAAACCCATGAACGAACGGAAAATGTTACCGTCCATGATGTTATTACTCATCACCTTCACGAATAATCCAAACAGGCCCACGTCTTCCCAAGTTCAGGCAAAAGGTTGGTCCAAAAGTACAATTCAGGGCCGGCCCTGTGGTGGAGCAGGTAAGTGCCCACATTCCGCTTGGGCGGCCCGGGCCTCACTGTTTCACATTACGAGTGCATATCACATTAGTAGTGTTAGGAAATATAGATTTCATGGTTTGGTGCGGGCAGAGATCATAAATAAGCAGCAATTGTGAGGATACGTTATCAATACGCACAAGAAAAGGAACCATAAGAATATTACAATCTATGGAAGTATCTGGTACACTTCCCAAAGGCAGAAGGAAGGAAAACTTGTGACCTGCCAAGGTGGAATTGGCAGAGTGCCACGAGATGACACCATCATTGTGCATCAGAACATTCCCTGGGCAACTTCAACTTGTGAGGGAGTCCAGGACTTTTTCTGGGTAAGGTCCACCCATTTTGCCATCTACCCAAGATATAAGAGATAAAACCCAGGATAATCTTACAGGAGTGAAACCAGTGTCTAGAGAGAATGTAGGAGCCCTTTCGAAGTTCAAGGAGAAAGATAGAAACTGACAACAATTGCAGAAAAAGGAAAACTATCCTACCTAGACAGGGTGAGGAGTCAGACTGGTCTGAGATGGCTGTGAAACTCTGTGTGCACGGAGGTTGTCAGGACAACTTCGAATTTTGAGGTCGCTTATGACATCACGGTGAACATGTCCCCCAGGGTGGCCGCATGGTTACAGTCTGAGGATTGGCCTAGGCTAGGCTATTAAAGGGACAGATACCCAGAAACAGGTTTGGCAAACAGAAAGCAGGCACAGAAACTAGAAGAGATAAAACAGAGTCTGATGCAAGGGATAAGAAAGGAACCCTAGGCCACAAGTGAGAATAGAGGGACAGGCACGGAGAGGAGAACATTGTCATCTATTCAAGTCTATGGGGAGGTCATGCTGATTCAAGCTTGCAACTTCATTGGAAACAAGTGGCCGGACTTGGGGTTCATCACACCTACAGTGCCCTTGTGCCTTAAGCATAATGCCAAGTCAAGAAAGATGTCTTGAGGACATTGAAGAGAAGAATCGATGCCTCCTTTCCAAGGCCCATAGCATTCTTTGAAGGTCAGTCTCTTTTTCCGAAGCTCTGGTGTCACGTGGGCCCACTGGGCACATGGTAATGTGTCCCAAGAGATGTCTTGGAAGCCTTGAAGGAATGGAGCCCTGTCACGCTTGGGGTATGTCTCTTTGTTTGGAAGTGCTCTACAAGGGTGCTGAAAAGCACCCTCTTCCACAGGGCTTCGTTCCTTCGTGAAGGCTGCCCTCCCAGGCTAGTGTGCTCTGTTTGCCTCCATCGAAATTCTCTCCCCCTACCTCTTGCCGTAGAAGGATTATTGATTATGTGTTTTGACACCATATGTAAGGAAGTTGCACGAAAATTAGAACTTTACAGTTGTGTTTCAAGAAAAATAAACAGGCCAGGGTAGAGGATGTAGGGCAAACAAATGGCACAGCCTATAAAAATTAAGTAAGCCCGTATCTGGACGGAATCTAGGGGAACGTTCAAGGATCAGGGGTCAAGTTCGAAACTTCCCAAATCCGGAAAAGAGACAGAAAAATATCTTTCCTGGAGAGTGGAATTCATCCGATTTGTCTAAGTTGTCTTGGAAACATTGTGTCCGTGAAGGGGGTTGCCAGGACCACCTCGAATTTGGAGTTTCTGATCTCAGGATGTCAAACCAACCCACATGACCACGTGTTCTCAGTGCTTAGTTTGACCTAGGCTAGGATAGCCAAGAGTCCTACAAGTGACCGGTGCAAATTCAATGACAACATCCAAGAGTCACGAAAGCCCTCACACCTCACCCTAGAGAACATACAGCGATTAAAGAAATACAAACTAATCCCTTGGAATGAAGGAGAACGGACTGATAAGCATGTCTAAGGGAGATAGCTGAGAAAGACCATGACGAGTATAGTATGGAAAAGAAAAAGAGCACCCAGAAAATGGAAGGTGAACAGAAATCACACCTGAATTATCCACAATGAAAGATGATGTCCATCTTTAGACAGACTCTACTGGAACGTTTGAAAGTCAGAGAAATTCACAAGCCAAAAAACGGCAGCGAAGGTCAAGCATGGGCTAACTGGGAAGGGTGAGTTATGAGACTGCTCCAAGCAGGCTCTGAAACCTGTATCCATGAAGCATGCTGGACCTCAGAGACACAATTATGACAAATCCTCTGACATCACAATGGACCCGAAAAACAACCTAGCCTCATCTACACAGTGCTAGAGTTGGGCTCACTAGTATATTTAACTCCCATTGCACTCAACTGCACGTTGCCACTGAACACGTAAGTGGCCGGCCGGTGGTGCAGTGGTGAGGTCCGCACCTTCTGGGTCTGTGGCCCAGTATGGGCTGGGTGGAATCCTCGGTTTGGGCCTCCTCACCACTGCTTCAGTTGTTCTGGTGCAGGCGTCCGAGGTAGAGTCGAGGCAGATGGGAAGGGACGTTGGACAGGGCCAGACTTCCACAGCAAATACAGGAGCATTGCCAGCAGATGTGAGCACAGCAATGCACTTGTGCCAAAACAAAACCAATTAAAAGTTGCAAAGAATAGAAAAACTGAAGCTAAGGAAAAAAAAAAAAAAAAAAAAGGAGCTTGCCATTACGAAGAATAGGATCTCTGTGAATAACCATGGCAAAACAGGTGAATTCTATGTTAATTCAAAAACTAGCAAACCTTTGGGGAAAGAAACTCAAGAAGACACAAGAAAAAAAAAGATATCGAGGGATCTAGGAATGGAAGGATTAACACACTTGAAAGGTTCATACCGCAGTAAGGAATCTCTGGATTCCATGCAATCCCAGTCAAAGTTGCAGCAGTATTTGCCACAGAGAAGAAGAGAGAATCCTAAAGTTTCTAGCCAGCAACACGAGACCCTGACTAGGCAAAGGAATCCTCAGGAAAACGAACAAAGCAGCACGTGTCACAATTTCTGATTTCAACATAGAGGACGAAGCGCTAGGTACCGAAACGGCACAGTCTGGGCCCCAAAACAGGCATGAAGACCCATGCAAAACAATTGAGAGCCCAGAGCCCAACTCAAACTTACATGGACAGCCCATTTTGGACCAGGGAGCCAAGTGGAGACAGCGGAGAAAGGAGAGTCTCTACAATAAACGGTGCTGGGAAGCCTGCACAGCCACATGGAACACAACGAGAGTACACCATGCTGTTACACCTGGCACACACACCACCTGAAATGGATTAAAGCCTTGAATGGCAGACTTGAAACCGTGAACCTTGTAGGAGAAGACCTAGGCAGAGTGCTCTTTGCCATCTGTCTGAGCCGCCTATTTGGAAGAAGCATGTCTGACTGGGCAAGGGCAACAAAGGAAACAAGAAACAAACGGGACCACATCAAATGCACACACTTCTGCCAGTCAAGGAAACCATCAACTGAATACTAAGACACCACAACAATTGGGAGAGGATGTTTGCAAACCACACATCGGACAAGGGGTGAAAAGCCCAAAGATACAATCAACTCGCACGTCTCCACAAGAAAAAAAACAAGCCAATGAAAACCTGGTCAAAAGATGGAAGCAGAGATTTCTCCGAAGAAGACAGAAAGAGGGCCAGTAGGTGCATGAAAACTTGTTCACCATCATTAAGTCTCAGGAAAATGCAAATCCAAACTGCAAGGACATGGCAGCTCACTGTGGTCAGCATGGCTAGAAGGAAGCAGACAGGAAATAACAAGTGTCAGAGAGGAGGTGGAGAGAAGGGAAGCCTCCTGCACTGCTGGTGGGAGTGTAACCCGGTGCAGCCACGATGCCAAAGGTGTGGAACTGCCTCAGAAATTTAAGTATCCATGTCCCGTATGACCCAGCTATTAATCTGCCGCTTGTTTATCCAAAAAAGTCAGAAAGACTACCGCATAAAGACATGTGCATGGCTGTGTTCACCACAGTCTTACTCCTGATATCCAAGACTTGGAGAGCACCCTGGTGTCCAGCAAGGGATGATTGGAGAAGGAAGATGGGCTATAGCCACACAATGGTATACCACTCAGCCGGAACAAATGATGCAATCCAGCCATTTGTGACCACCAGAATGGCTGTGAGGGTTTTAGGGGAAGTGTAACAAGCCCCAGTGAGAAATTCAAATAGCATAGAATCTCACTTACAAGGAGAAGAAAAAGCAAGCACTAACCAACAGGTGGCACTGAACATTTGTATGCGGGCTCCCAGAGGCAAAGAGGGGCGGTGACGGAGGGTGAAAGAGAAGATTAGGCACAAGTGTGTGGTGAGGGCCTGTGATTAGTCTTACACTGGTGAAGATGATGTAAGCTACACAGAAGTCTAAAGCAATGAGGATGTGAATCTGGAAGTTATAGTACGTTCTAATGCAGGGTCATGGCTATAAATTCACCTCAAATCAAAAATCCAAAAAGGGGTCCAGAATGATGTCATAAAGCTTTGGGGGCGGAAAGAGTTTACAGAAGGTGAACTTCCAAGGATGGAAAATCACCCCCGAATGCTTACAGATGCTACAGAAAGGCAGACCATTCCAAATAGGTGAAGAGGAATACTACGAAGAGAACATGATCAGTCCTAAACCCATGAACGAACGGAAAATGTTACCGTCCATGATGTTATTACTCATCACCTTCACGAATAATCCAAACAGGCCCACGTCTTCCCAAGTTCAGGCAAAAGGTTGGTCCAAAAGTACAATTCAGGGCCGGCCCTGTGGTGGAGCAGGTAAGTGCCCACATTCCGCTTGGGCGGCCCGGGCCTCACTGTTTCACATTACGAGTGCATATCACATTAGTAGTGTTAGGAAATATAGATTTCATGGTTTGGTGCGGGCAGAGATCATAAATAAGCAGCAATTGTGAGGATACGTTATCAATACGCACAAGAAAAGGAACCATAAGAATATTACAATCTATGGAAGTATCTGGTACACTTCCCAAAGGCAGAAGGAAGGAAAACTTGTGACCTGCCAAGGTGGAATTGGCAGAGTGCCACGAGATGACACCATCATTGTGCATCAGAACATTCCCTGGGCAACTTCAACTTGTGAGGGAGTCCAGGACTTTTTCTGGGTAAGGTCCACCCATTTTGCCATCTACCCAAGATATAAGAGATAAAACCCAGGATAATCTTACAGGAGTGAAACCAGTGTCTAGAGAGAATGTAGGAGCCCTTTCGAAGTTCAAGGAGAAAGATAGAAACTGACAACAATTGCAGAAAAAGGAAAACTATCCTACCTAGACAGGGTGAGGAGTCAGACTGGTCTGAGATGGCTGTGAAACTCTGTGTGCACGGAGGTTGTCAGGACAACTTCGAATTTTGAGGTCGCTTATGACATCACGGTGAACATGTCCCCCAGGGTGGCCGCATGGTTACAGTCTGAGGATTGGCCTAGGCTAGGCTATTAAAGGGACAGATACCCAGAAACAGGTTTGGCAAACAGAAAGCAGGCACAGAAACTAGAAGAGATAAAACAGAGTCTGATGCAAGGGATAAGAAAGGAACCCTAGGCCACAAGTGAGAATAGAGGGACAGGCACGGAGAGGAGAACATTGTCATCTATTCAAGTCTATGGGGAGGTCATGCTGATTCAAGCTTGCAACTTCATTGGAAACAAGTGGCCGGACTTGGGGTTCATCACACCTACAGTGCCCTTGTGCCTTAAGCATAATGCCAAGTCAAGAAAGATGTCTTGAGGACATTGAAGAGAAGAATCGATGCCTCCTTTCCAAGGCCCATAGCATTCTTTGAAGGTCAGTCTCTTTTTCCGAAGCTCTGGTGTCACGTGGGCCCACTGGGCACATGGTAATGTGTCCCAAGAGATGTCTTGGAAGCCTTGAAGGAATGGAGCCCTGTCACGCTTGGGGTATGTCTCTTTGTTTGGAAGTGCTCTACAAGGGTGCTGAAAAGCACCCTCTTCCACAGGGCTTCGTTCCTTCGTGAAGGCTGCCCTCCCAGGCTAGTGTGCTCTGTTTGCCTCCATCGAAATTCTCTCCCCCTACCTCTTGCCGTAGAAGGATTATTGATTATGTGTTTTGACACCATATGTAAGGAAGTTGCACGAAAATTAGAACTTTACAGTTGTGTTTCAAGAAAAATAAACAGGCCAGGGTAGAGGATGTAGGGCAAACAAATGGCACAGCCTATAAAAATTAAGTAAGCCCGTATCTGGACGGAATCTAGGGGAACGTTCAAGGATCAGGGGTCAAGTTCGAAACTTCCCAAATCCGGAAAAGAGACAGAAAAATATCTTTCCTGGAGAGTGGAATTCATCCGATTTGTCTAAGTTGTCTTGGAAACATTGTGTCCGTGAAGGGGGTTGCCAGGACCACCTCGAATTTGGAGTTTCTGATCTCAGGATGTGAAACCAACCCACATGACCACGTGTTCTCAGTGCTTAGTTTGACCTAGGCTAGGATAGCCAAGAGTCCTACAAGTGACCGGTGCAAATTCAATGACAACATCCAAGAGTCACGAAAGCCCTCACACCTCACCCTAGAGAACATACAGCGATTAAAGAAATACAAACTAATCCCTTGGAATGAAGGAGAACGGACTGATAAGCATGTCTAAGGGAGATAGCTGAGAAAGACCATGACGAGTATAGTATGGAAAAGAAAAAGAGCACCCAGAAAATGGAAGGTGAACAGAAATCACACCTGAATTATCCACAATGAAAGATGATGTCCATCTTTAGACAGACTCTACTGGAACGTTTGAAAGTCAGAGAAATTCACAAGCCAAAAAACGGCAGCGAAGGTCAAGCATGGGCTAACTGGGAAGGGTGAGTTATGAGACTGCTCCAAGCAGGCTCTGAAACCTGTATCCATGAAGCATGCTGGACCTCAGAGACACAATTATGACAAATCCTCTGACATCACAATGGACCCGAAAAACAACCTAGCCTCATCTACACAGTGCTAGAGTTGGGCTCACTAGTATATTTAACTCCCATTGCACTCAACTGCACGTTGCCACTGAACACGTAAGTGGCCGGCCGGTGGTGCAGTGGTGAGGTCCGCACCTTCTGGGTCTGTGGCCCAGTATGGGCTGGGTGGAATCCTCGGTTTGGGCCTCCTCACCACTGCTTCAGTTGTTCTGGTGCAGGCGTCCGAGGTAGAGTCGAGGCAGATGGGAAGGGACGTTGGACAGGGCCAGACTTCCACAGCAAATACAGGAGCATTGCCAGCAGATGTGAGCACAGCAATGCACTTGTGCCAAAACAAAACCAATTAAAAGTTGCAAAGAATAGAAAAACTGAAGCTAAGGAAAAAAAAAAAAAAAAAACAGGAGCTTGCCATTACGAAGAATAGGATCTCTGTGAATAACCATGGCAAAACAGGTGAATTCTATGTTAATTCAAAAACTAGCAAACCTTTGGGGAAAGAAACTCAAGAAGACACAAGAAAAAAAAAGATATCGAGGGATCTAGGAATGGAAGGATTAACACACTTGAAAGGTTCATACCGCAGTAAGGAATCTCTGGATTCCATGCAATCCCAGTCAAAGTTGCAGCAGTATTTGCCACAGAGAAGAAGAGAGAATCCTAAAGTTTCTAGCCAGCAACACGAGACCCTGACTAGGCAAAGGAATCCTCAGGAAAACGAACAAAGCAGCACGTGTCACAATTTCTGATTTCAACATAGAGGACGAAGCGCTAGGTACCGAAACGGCACAGTCTGGGCCCCAAAACAGGCATGAAGACCCATGCAAAACAATTGAGAGCCCAGAGCCCAACTCAAACTTACATGGACAGCCCATTTTGGACCAGGGAGCCAAGTGGAGACAGCGGAGAAAGGAGAGTCTCTACAATAAACGGTGCTGGGAAGCCTGCACAGCCACATGGAACACAACGAGAGTACACCATGCTGTTACACCTGGCACACACACCACCTGAAATGGATTAAAGCCTTGAATGGCAGACTTGAAACCGTGAACCTTGTAGGAGAAGACCTAGGCAGAGTGCTCTTTGCCATCTGTCTGAGCCGCCTATTTGGAAGAAGCATGTCTGACTGGGCAAGGGCAACAAAGGAAACAAGAAACAAACGGGACCACATCAAATGCACACACTTCTGCCAGTCAAGGAAACCATCAACTGAATACTAAGACACCACAACAATTGGGAGAGGATGTTTGCAAACCACACATCGGACAAGGGGTGAAAAGCCCAAAGATACAATCAACTCGCACGTCTCCACAAGAAAAAAAACAAGCCAATGAAAACCTGGTCAAAAGATGGAAGCAGAGATTTCTCCGAAGAAGACAGAAAGAGGGCCAGTAGGTGCATGAAAACTTGTTCACCATCATTAAGTCTCAGGAAAATGCAAATCCAAACTGCAAGGACATGGCAGCTCACTGTGGTCAGCATGGCTAGAAGGAAGCAGACAGGAAATAACAAGTGTCAGAGAGGAGGTGGAGAGAAGGGAAGCCTCCTGCACTGCTGGTGGGAGTGTAACCCGGTGCAGCCACGATGCCAAAGGTGTGGAACTGCCTCAGAAATTTAAGTATCCATGTCCCGTATGACCCAGCTATTAATCTGCCGCTTGTTTATCCAAAAAAGTCAGAAAGACTACCGCATAAAGACATGTGCATGGCTGTGTTCACCACAGTCTTACTCCTGATATCCAAGACTTGGAGAGCACCCTGGTGTCCAGCAAGGGATGATTGGAGAAGGAAGATGGGCTATAGCCACACAATGGTATACCACTCAGCCGGAACAAATGATGCAATCCAGCCATTTGTGACCACCAGAATGGCTGTGAGGGTTTTAGGGGAAGTGTAACAAGCCCCAGTGAGAAATTCAAATAGCATAGAATCTCACTTACAAGGAGAAGAAAAAGCAAGCACTAACCAACAGGTGGCACTGAACATTTGTATGCGGGCTCCCAGAGGCAAAGAGGGGCGGTGACGGAGGGTGAAAGAGAAGATTAGGCACAAGTGTGTGGTGAGGGCCTGTGATTAGTCTTACACTGGTGAAGATGATGTAAGCTACACAGAAGTCTAAAGCAATGAGGATGTGAATCTGGAAGTTATAGTACGTTCTAATGCAGGGTCATGGCTATAAATTCACCTCAAATCAAAAATCCAAAAAGGGGTCCAGAATGATGTCATAAAGCTTTGGGGGCGGAAAGAGTTTACAGAAGGTGAACTTCCAAGGATGGAAAATCACCCCCGAATGCTTACAGATGCTACAGAAAGGCAGACCATTCCAAATAGGTGAAGAGGAATACTACGAAGAGAACATGATCAGTCCTAAACCCATGAACGAACGGAAAATGTTACCGTCCATGATGTTATTACTCATCACCTTCACGAATAATCCAAACAGGCCCACGTCTTCCCAAGTTCAGGCAAAAGGTTGGTCCAAAAGTACAATTCAGGGCCGGCCCTGTGGTGGAGCAGGTAAGTGCCCACATTCCGCTTGGGCGGCCCGGGCCTCACTGTTTCACATTACGAGTGCATATCACATTAGTAGTGTTAGGAAATATAGATTTCATGGTTTGGTGCGGGCAGAGATCATAAATAAGCAGCAATTGTGAGGATACGTTATCAATACGCACAAGAAAAGGAACCATAAGAATATTACAATCTATGGAAGTATCTGGTACACTTCCCAAAGGCAGAAGGAAGGAAAACTTGTGACCTGCCAAGGTGGAATTGGCAGAGTGCCACGAGATGACACCATCATTGTGCATCAGAACATTCCCTGGGCAACTTCAACTTGTGAGGGAGTCCAGGACTTTTTCTGGGTAAGGTCCACCCATTTTGCCATCTACCCAAGATATAAGAGATAAAACCCAGGATAATCTTACAGGAGTGAAACCAGTGTCTAGAGAGAATGTAGGAGCCCTTTCGAAGTTCAAGGAGAAAGATAGAAACTGACAACAATTGCAGAAAAAGGAAAACTATCCTACCTAGACAGGGTGAGGAGTCAGACTGGTCTGAGATGGCTGTGAAACTCTGTGTGCACGGAGGTTGTCAGGACAACTTCGAATTTTGAGGTCGCTTATGACATCACGGTGAACATGTCCCCCAGGGTGGCCGCATGGTTACAGTCTGAGGATTGGCCTAGGCTAGGCTATTAAAGGGACAGATACCCAGAAACAGGTTTGGCAAACAGAAAGCAGGCACAGAAACTAGAAGAGATAAAACAGAGTCTGATGCAAGGGATAAGAAAGGAACCCTAGGCCACAAGTGAGAATAGAGGGACAGGCACGGAGAGGAGAACATTGTCATCTATTCAAGTCTATGGGGAGGTCATGCTGATTCAAGCTTGCAACTTCATTGGAAACAAGTGGCCGGACTTGGGGTTCATCACACCTACAGTGCCCTTGTGCCTTAAGCATAATGCCAAGTCAAGAAAGATGTCTTGAGGACATTGAAGAGAAGAATCGATGCCTCCTTTCCAAGGCCCATAGCATTCTTTGAAGGTCAGTCTCTTTTTCCGAAGCTCTGGTGTCACGTGGGCCCACTGGGCACATGGTAATGTGTCCCAAGAGATGTCTTGGAAGCCTTGAAGGAATGGAGCCCTGTCACGCTTGGGGTATGTCTCTTTGTTTGGAAGTGCTCTACAAGGGTGCTGAAAAGCACCCTCTTCCACAGGGCTTCGTTCCTTCGTGAAGGCTGCCCTCCCAGGCTAGTGTGCTCTGTTTGCCTCCATCGAAATTCTCTCCCCCTACCTCTTGCCGTAGAAGGATTATTGATTATGTGTTTTGACACCATATGTAAGGAAGTTGCACGAAAATTAGAACTTTACAGTTGTGTTTCAAGAAAAATAAACAGGCCAGGGTAGAGGATGTAGGGCAAACAAATGGCACAGCCTATAAAAATTAAGTAAGCCCGTATCTGGACGGAATCTAGGGGAACGTTCAAGGATCAGGGGTCAAGTTCGAAACTTCCCAAATCCGGAAAAGAGACAGAAAAATATCTTTCCTGGAGAGTGGAATTCATCCGAGTTGTCTAAGTTGTCTTGGAAACATTGTGTCCGTGAAGGGGGTTGCCAGGACCACCTCGAATTTGGAGTTTCTGATCTCAGGATGTCAAACCAACCCACATGACCACGTGTTCTCAGTGCTTAGTTTGACCTAGGCTAGGATAGCCAAGAGTCCTACAAGTGACCGGTGCAAATTCAAGGACAACAACCAAGAGTCACGAAAGCACTCACACCTCACCCTAGAGAACATACAGCGATTAAAGAAATACAAACTAATCCCTTGGAATGAAGGAGAACGGACTGATAAGCATGTCTAAGGGAGATAGCTGAGAAAGACCATGACGAGTATACTATGGAAAAGAAAAAGAGCACCCAGAAAATGGAAGGTGAACAGAAATCACACCTGAATTATCCACAATGAAAGATGATGTCCGTCTTTAGACAGACTCTGCTGGAACGTTTGAAAGTCAGAGAAAGTCACAAGCCAAAAAACGGCAGCGAAGGTCAAGCATGGGCTAACTGGGAAGGGTGAGTTATGAGACTGCTCCAAGCAGGCTCTGAAACCTGTATCCATGAAGCATGCTGGACCTCAGAGACACAATTATGACAAATCCTCTGACATCACAATGGACCCGAAAAACAACCTAGCCTCATCTACACAGTGCTAGAGTTGGGCTCACTAGTATATTTAACTCCCATTGCACTCAACTGCACGTTGCCACTGAACATGTAAGTGGCCGGCCGGTGGTGCAGTGGTGAGGTCCGCACCTTCTGGGTCTGTGGCCCAGTATGGGCTGGGTGGAATCCTCGGTTTGGGCCTCCTCACCACTGCTTCAGTTGTTCTGGTGCAGGCGTCCGAGGTAGAGTCGAGGCAGATGGGAAGGGACGTTGGACAGGGCCAGACTTCCACAGCAAATACAGGAGCATTGCCAGCAGATGTGAGCACAGCAATGCACTTGTGCCAAAACAAAACCAATTAAAAGTTGCAAAGAATAGAAAAACTGAAGCTAAGGAAAAAAAAAAAAAAACAGGAGCTTGCCATTACGAAGAATAGGATCTCTGTGAATAACCTTAGCAAAACAGGTGAATTCTATGTTAATTCAAAAACTAGCAAACCTTTGGGGAAAGAAACTCAAGAAGACACAAGAAAAAAAAAGATATCGAGGGATCTAGGAATGGAAGGATTAACACACTTGAAAGGTTCATACCGCAGTAAGGAATCTCTGGATTCCATGCAATCCCAGTCAAAGTTGCAGCAGTATTTGCCACAGAGAAGAAGAGAGAATCCTAAAGTTTCTAGCCAGCAACACGAGACCCTGACTAGGCAAAGGAATCCTCAGGAAAACGAACAAAGCAGCACGTGTCACAATTTCTGATTTCAACATAGAGGACGAAGCGCTAGGTACCGAAACGGCACAGTCTGGGCCCCAAAACAGGCATGAAGACCCATGCAAAACAATTGAGAGCCCAGAGCCCAACTCAAACTTACATGGACAGCCCATTTTGGACCAGGGAGCCAAGTGGAGACAGCGGAGAAAGGAGAGTCTCTACAATAAACGGTGCTGGGAAGCCTGCACAGCCACATGGAACACAACGAGAGTACACCATGCTGTTACACCTGGCACACACACCACCTGAAATGGATTAAAGCCTTGAATGGCAGACTTGAAACCGTGAACCTTGTAGGAGAAGACCTAGGCAGAGTGCTCTTTGCCATCTGTCTGAGCCGCCTATTTGGAAGAAGCATGTCTGACTGGGCAAGGGCAACAAAGGAAACAAGAAACAAACGGGACCACATCAAATGCACACACTTCTGCCAGTCAAGGAAACCATCAACTGAATACTAAGACACCACAACAATTGGGAGAGGATGTTTGCAAACCACACATCGGACAAGGGGTGAAAAGCCCAAAGATACAATCAACTCGCACGTCTCCACAAGAAAAAAAACAAGCCAATGAAAACCTGGTCAAAAGATGGAAGCAGAGATTTCTCCGAAGAAGACAGAAAGAGGGCCAGTAGGTGCATGAAAACTTGTTCACCATCATTAAGTCTCAGGAAAATGCAAATCCAAACTGCAAGGACATGGCAGCTCACTGTGGTCAGCATGGCTAGAAGGAAGCAGACAGGAAATAACAAGTGTCAGAGAGGAGGTGGAGAGAAGGGAAGCCTCCTGCACTGCTGGTGGGAGTGTAACCCGGTGCAGCCACGATGCCAAAGGTGTGGAACTGCCTCAGAAATTTAAGTATCCATGTCCCGTATGACCCAGCTATTAATCTGCCGCTTGTTTATCCAAAAAAGTCAGAAAGACTACCGCATAAAGACATGTGCATGGCTGTGTTCACCACAGTCTTACTCCTGATATCCAAGACTTGGAGAGCACCCTGGTGTCCAGCAAGGGATGATTGGAGAAGGAAGATGGGCTATAGCCACACAATGGTATACCACTCAGCCGGAACAAATGATGCAATCCAGCCATTTGTGACCACCAGAATGGCTGTGAGGGTTTTAGGGGAAGTGTAACAAGCCCCAGTGAGAAATTCAAATAGCATAGAATCTCACTTACAAGGAGAAGAAAAAGCAAGCACTAACCAACAGGTGGCACTGAACATTTGTATGCGGGCTCCCAGAGGCAAAGAGGGGCGGTGACGGAGGGTGAAAGAGAAGATTAGGCACAAGTGTGTGGTGAGGGCCTGTGATTAGTCTTACACTGGTGAAGATGATGTAAGCTACACAGAAGTCTAAAGCAATGAGGATGTGAATCTGGAAGTTATAGTACGTTCTAATGCAGGGTCATGGCTATAAATTCACCTCAAATCAAAAATCCAAAAAGGGGTCCAGAATGATGTCATAAAGCTTTGGGGGCGGAAAGAGTTTACGGAAGGTGAACTTCCAAGGATGGAAAATCACCTCCAAATGCTTACAGATGCTACAGAAAGGCAGACCATTCCAAATAGGTGAAGAGGAATACTACGAAGAGAACATGATCAGTCCTAAACCCATGAACGAACGGAAAATGTTACCGTCCATGATGTTATTACTAATCACCTTCACGAATAATCCAAACAGGCCCACGCCTTCCCAAGTTCAGGCAAAAGGTTGGTCCAAAAGTACAATTCAGGGCCGGCCCTGTGGTGGAGCAGGTAAGTGCCCACATTCCGCTTGGGCGGCCCGGGCCTCACTGTTTCACATTACGAGTGCATATCACATTAGTAGTGTTAGGAAATATAGATTTCATGGTATGGTGCGGGCAGAGATCATAAATAAGCAGCAATTGTGAGGATACGTTATCAATACGCACAAGAAAAGGAACCATAAGAATATTACAATCTATGGAAGTATCTGGTACACTTCCCAAAGGCAGAAGGAAGGAAAACTTGTGACCTGCCAAGGTGGAATTGGCAGAGTGCCACGAGATGACACCATCATTGTGCATCAGAACATTCCCTGGGCAACTTCAACTTGTGAGGGAGTCCAGGACTTTTTCTGGGTAAGGTCCACCCATTTTGCCATCTACCCAAGATATAAGAGATAAAACCCAGGATAATCTTACAGGAGTGAAACCAGTGTCTAGAGAGAATGTAGGAGCCCTTTCGAAGTTCAAGGAGAAAGATAGAAACTGACAACAATTGCAGAAAAAGGAAAACTATCCTACCTAGACAGGGTGAGGAGTCAGACTGGTCTGAGATGGCTGTGAAACTCTGTGTGCACGGAGGTTGTCAGGACAACTTCGAATTTTGAGGTCGCTTATGACATCACGGTGAACATGTCCCCCAGGGTGGCCGCATGGTTACAGTCTGAGGATTGGCCTAGGCTAGGCTATTAAAGGGACAGATACCCAGAAACAGGTTTGGCAAACAGAAAGCAGGCACAGAAACTAGAAGAGATAAAACAGAGTCTGATGCAGGGGATAAGAAAGGAACCCTAGGCCACAAGTGAGAATAGAGGGACAGGCACGGAGAGGAGAACATTGTCATCTATTCAAGTCTATGGGGAGGTCATGCTGATTCAAGCTTGCAACTTCATTGGAAACAAGTGGCCGGACTTGGGGTTCATCACACCTACAGTGCCCTTGTGCCTTAAGCATAATGCCAAGTCAAGAAAGATGTCTTGAGGACATTGAAGAGAAGAATCGATGCCTCCTTTCCAAGGCCCATAGCATTCTTTGAAGGTCAGTCTCTTTTTCCGAAGCTCTGGTGTCACGTGGGCCCACTGGGCACATGGTAATGTGTCCCAAGAGATGTCTTGGAAGCCTTGAAGGAATGGAGCCCTGTCACGCTTGGGGTATGTCTCTTTGTTTGGAAGTGCTCTACAAGGGTGCTGAAAAGCACCCTCTTCCACAGGGCTTCGTTCCTTCGTGAAGGCTGCCCTCCCAGGCTAGTGTGCTCTGTTTGCCTCCATCGAAATTCTCTCCCCCTACCTCTTGCCGTAGAAGGATTATTGATTATGTGTTTTGACACCATATGTAAGGAAGTTGCACGAAAATTAGAACTTTACAGTTGTGTTTCAAGAAAAATAAACAGGCCAGGGTAGAGGATGTAGGGCAAACAAATGGCACACCCTATAAAAATTAAGTAAGCCCGTATCTGGACGGAATCTAGGGGAACGTTCAAGGATCAGGGGTCAAGTTCGAAACTTCCCAAATCCGGAAAAGAGACAGAAAAATATCTTTCCTGGAGAGTGGAATTCATCCGATTTGTCTAAGTTGTCTTGGAAACATTGTGTCAGTGAAGGGGGTTGCCAGGACCACCTCGAATTTGGAGTTTCTGATCTCAGGATGTGAAACCAACCCACATGACCACGTGTTCTCAGTGCTTAGTTTGACCTAGGCTAGGATAGCCAAGAGTCCTACAAGTGACCGGTGCAAATTCAAGGACAACAACCAAGAGTCACGAAAGCACTCACACCTCACCCTAGAGAACATACAGCGATTAAAGAAATACAAACTAATCCCTTGGAATGAAGGAGAACGGACTGATAAGCATGTCTAAGGGAGATAGCTGAGAAAGACCATGACGAGTATACTATGGAAAAGAAAAAGAGCACCCAGAAAATGGAAGGTGAACAGAAATCACACCTGAATTATCCACAATGAAAGATGATGTCCGTCTTTAGACAGACTCTGCTGGAACGTTTGAAAGTCAGAGAAAGTCACAAGCCAAAAAACGGCAGCGAAGGTCAAGCATGGGCTAACTGGGAAGGGTGAGTTATGAGACTGCTCCAAGCAGGCTCTGAAACCTGTATCCATGAAGCATGCTGGACCTCAGAGACACAATTATGACAAATCCTCTGACATCACAATGGACCCGAAAAACAACCTAGCCTCATCTACACAGTGCTAGAGTTGGGCTCACTAGTATATTTAACTCCCATTGCACTCAACTGCACGTTGCCACTGAACATGTAAGTGGCCGGCCGGTGGTGCAGTGGTGAGGTCCGCACCTTCTGGGTCTGTGGCCCAGTATGGGCTGGGTGGAATCCTCGGTTTGGGCCTCCTCACCACTGCTTCAGTTGTTCTGGTGCAGGCGTCCGAGGTAGAGTCGAGGCAGATGGGAAGGGACGTTGGACAGGGCCAGACTTCCACAGCAAATACAGGAGCATTGCCAGCAGATGTGAGCACAGCAATGCACTTGTGCCAAAACAAAACCAATTAAAAGTTGCAAAGAATAGAAAAACTGAAGCTAAGGAAAAAAAAAAAAAAACAGGAGCTTGCCATTACGAAGAATAGGATCTCTGTGAATAACCTTAGCAAAACAGGTGAATTCTATGTTAATTCAAAAACTAGCAAACCTTTGGGGAAAGAAACTCAAGAAGACACAAGAAAAAAAAAGATATCGAGGGATCTAGGAATGGAAGGATTAACACACTTGAAAGGTTCATACCGCAGTAAGGAATCTCTGGATTCCATGCAATCCCAGTCAAAGTTGCAGCAGTATTTGCCACAGAGAAGAAGAGAGAATCCTAAAGTTTCTAGCCAGCAACACGAGACCCTGACTAGGCAAAGGAATCCTCAGGAAAACGAACAAAGCAGCACGTGTCACAATTTCTGATTTCAACATAGAGGACGAAGCGCTAGGTACCGAAACGGCACAGTCTGGGCCCCAAAACAGGCATGAAGACCCATGCAAAACAATTGAGAGCCCAGAGCCCAACTCAAACTTACATGGACAGCCCATTTTGGACCAGGGAGCCAAGTGGAGACAGCGGAGAAAGGAGAGTCTCTACAATAAACGGTGCTGGGAAGCCTGCACAGCCACATGGAACACAACGAGAGTACACCATGCTGTTACACCTGGCACACACACCACCTGAAATGGATTAAAGCCTTGAATGGCAGACTTGAAACCGTGAACCTTGTAGGAGAAGACCTAGGCAGAGTGCTCTTTGCCATCTGTCTGAGCCGCCTATTTGGAAGAAGCATGTCTGACTGGGCAAGGGCAACAAAGGAAACAAGAAACAAACGGGACCACATCAAATGCACACACTTCTGCCAGTCAAGGAAACCATCAACTGAATACTAAGACACCACAACAATTGGGAGAGGATGTTTGCAAACCACACATCGGACAAGGGGTGAAAAGCCCAAAGATACAATCAACTCGCACGTCTCCACAAGAAAAAAAACAAGCCAATGAAAACCTGGTCAAAAGATGGAAGCAGAGATTTCTCCGAAGAAGACAGAAAGAGGGCCAGTAGGTGCATGAAAACTTGTTCACCATCATTAAGTCTCAGGAAAATGCAAATCCAAACTGCAAGGACATGGCAGCTCACTGTGGTCAGCATGGCTAGAAGGAAGCAGACAGGAAATAACAAGTGTCAGAGAGGAGGTGGAGAGAAGGGAAGCCTCCTGCACTGCTGGTGGGAGTGTAACCCGGTGCAGCCACGATGCCAAAGGTGTGGAACTGCCTCAGAAATTTAAGTATCCATGTCCCGTATGACCCAGCTATTAATCTGCCGCTTGTTTATCCAAAAAAGTCAGAAAGACTACCGCATAAAGACATGTGTATGGCTGTGTTCACCACAGTCTTACTCCTGATATCCAAGACTTGGAGAGCACCCTGGTGTCCAGCAAGGGATGATTGGAGAAGGAAGATGGGCTATAGCCACACAATGGTATACCACTCAGCCGGAACAAATGATGCAATCCAGCCATTTGTGACCACCAGAATGGCTGTGAGGGTTTTAGGGGAAGTGTAACAAGCCCCAGTGAGAAATTCAAATAGCATAGAATCTCACTTACAAGGAGAAGAAAAAGCAAGCACTAACCAACAGGTGGCACTGAACATTTGTATGCGGGCTCCCAGAGGCAAAGAGGGGCGGTGACGGAGGGTGAAAGAGAAGATTAGGCACAAGTGTGTGGTGAGGGCCTGTGATTAGTCTTACACTGGTGAAGATGATGTAAGCTACACAGAAGTCTAAAGCAATGAGGATGTGAATCTGGAAGTTATAGTACGTTCTAATGCAGGGTCATGGCTATAAATTCACCTCAAATCAAAAATCCAAAAAGGGGTCCAGAATGATGTCATAAAGCTTTGGGGGCGGAAAGAGTTTACGGAAGGTGAACTTCCAAGGATGGAAAATCACCTCCAAATGCTTACAGATGCTACAGAAAGGCAGACCATTCCAAATAGGTGAAGAGGAATACTACGAAGAGAACATGATCAGTCCTAAACCCATGAACGAACGGAAAATGTTACCGTCCATGATGTTATTACTAATCACCTTCACGAATAATCCAAACAGGCCCACGCCTTCCCAAGTTCAGGCAAAAGGTTGGTCCAAAAGTACAATTCAGGGCCGGCCCTGTGGTGGAGCAGGTAAGTGCCCACATTCCGCTTGGGCGGCCCGGGCCTCACTGTTTCACATTACGAGTGCATATCACATTAGTAGTGTTAGGAAATATAGATTTCATGGTATGGTGCGGGCAGAGATCATAAATAAGCAGCAATTGTGAGGATACGTTATCAATACGCACAAGAAAAGGAACCATAAGAATATTACAATCTATGGAAGTATCTGGTACACTTCCCAAAGGCAGAAGGAAGGAAAACTTGTGACCTGCCAAGGTGGAATTGGCAGAGTGCCACGAGATGACACCATCATTGTGCATCAGAACATTCCCTGGGCAACTTCAACTTGTGAGGGAGTCCAGGACTTTTTCTGGGTAAGGTCCACCCATTTTGCCATCTACCCAAGATATAAGAGATAAAACCCAGGATAATCTTACAGGAGTGAAACCAGTGTCTAGAGAGAATGTAGGAGCCCTTTCGAAGTTCAAGGAGAAAGATAGAAACTGACAACAATTGCAGAAAAAGGAAAACTATCCTACCTAGACAGGGTGAGGAGTCAGACTGGTCTGAGATGGCTGTGAAACTCTGTGTGCACGGAGGTTGTCAGGACAACTTCGAATTTTGAGGTCGCTTATGACATCACGGTGAACATGTCCCCCAGGGTGGCCGCATGGTTACAGTCTGAGGATTGGCCTAGGCTAGGCTATTAAAGGGACAGATACCCAGAAACAGGTTTGGCAAACAGAAAGCAGGCACAGAAACTAGAAGAGATAAAACAGAGTCTGATGCAGGGGATAAGAAAGGAACCCTAGGCCACAAGTGAGAATAGAGGGACAGGCACGGAGAGGAGAACATTGTCATCTATTCAAGTCTATGGGGAGGTCATGCTGATTCAAGCTTGCAACTTCATTGGAAACAAGTGGCCGGACTTGGGGTTCATCACACCTACAGTGCCCTTGTGCCTTAAGCATAATGCCAAGTCAAGAAAGATGTCTTGAGGACATTGAAGAGAAGAATCGATGCCTCCTTTCCAAGGCCCATAGCATTCTTTGAAGGTCAGTCTCTTTTTCCGAAGCTCTGGTGTCACGTGGGCCCACTGGGCACATGGTAATGTGTCCCAAGAGATGTCTTGGAAGCCTTGAAGGAATGGAGCCCTGTCACGCTTGGGGTATGTCTCTTTGTTTGGAAGTGCTCTACAAGGGTGCTGAAAAGCACCCTCTTCCACAGGGCTTCGTTCCTTCGTGAAGGCTGCCCTCCCAGGCTAGTGTGCTCTGTTTGCCTCCATCGAAATTCTCTCCCCCTACCTCTTGCCGTAGAAGGATTATTGATTATGTGTTTTGACACCATATGTAAGGAAGTTGCACGAAAATTAGAACTTTACAGTTGTGTTTCAAGAAAAATAAACAGGCCAGGGTAGAGGATGTAGGGCAAACAAATGGCACAGCCTATAAAAATTAAGTAAGCCCGTATCTGGACGGAATCTAGGGGAACGTTCAAGGATCAGGGGTCAAGTTCGAAACTTCCCAAATCCGGAAAAGAGACAGAAAAATATCTTTCCTGGAGAGTGGAATTCATCCGATTTGTCTAAGTTGTCTTGGAAACATTGTGTCCGTGAAGGGGGTTGCCAGGACCACCTCGAATTTGGAGTTTCTGATCTCAGGATGTGAAACCAACCCACATGACCACGTGTTCTCAGTGCTTAGTTTGACCTAGGCTAGGATAGCCAAGAGTCCTACAAGTGACCGGTGCAAATTCAAGGACAACAACCAAGAGTCACGAAAGCACTCACACCTCACCCTAGAGAACATACAGCGATTAAAGAAATACAAACTAATCCCTTGGAATGAAGGAGAACGGACTGATAAGCATGTCTAAGGGAGATAGCTGAGAAAGACCATGACGAGTATACTATGGAAAAGAAAAAGAGCACCCAGAAAATGGAAGGTGAACAGAAATCACACCTGAATTATCCACAATGAAAGATGATGTCCGTCTTTAGACAGACTCTGCTGGAACGTTTGAAAGTCAGAGAAAGTCACAAGCCAAAAAACGGCAGCGAAGGTCAAGCATGGGCTAACTGGGAAGGGTGAGTTATGAGACTGCTCCAAGCAGGCTCTGAAACCTGTATCCATGAAGCATGCTGGACCTCAGAGACACAATTATGACAAATCCTCTGACATCACAATGGACCCGAAAAACAACCTAGCCTCATCTACACAGTGCTAGAGTTGGGCTCACTAGTATATTTAACTCCCATTGCACTCAACTGCACGTTGCCACTGAACATGTAAGTGGCCGGCCGGTGGTGCAGTGGTGAGGTCCGCACCTTCTGGGTCTGTGGGCCAGTATGGGCTGGGTGGAATCCTCGGTTTGGGCCTCCTCACCACTGCTTCAGTTGTTCTGGTGCAGGCGTCCGAGGTAGAGTCGAGGCAGATGGGAAGGGACGTTGGACAGGGCCAGACTTCCACAGCAAATACAGGAGCATTGCCAGCAGATGTGAGCACAGCAATGCACTTGTGCCAAAACAAAACCAATTAAAAGTTGCAAAGAATAGAAAAACTGAAGCTAAGAAAAAAAAAAAAAAAAAACAGGAGCTTGCCATTACGAAGAATAGGATCTCTGTGAATAACCTTAGCAAAACAGGTGAATTCTATGTTAATTCAAAAACTAGCAAACCTTTGGGGAAAGAAACTCAAGAAGACACAAGAAAAAAAAAGATATCGAGGGATCTAGGAATGGAAGGATTAACACACTTGAAAGGTTCATACCGCAGTAAGGAATCTCTGGATTCCATGCAATCCCAGTCAAAGTTGCAGCAGTATTTGCCACAGAGAAGAAGAGAGAATCCTAAAGTTTCTAGCCAGCAACACGAGACCCTGACTAGGCAAAGGAATCCTCAGGAAAACGAACAAAGCAGCACGTGTCACAATTTCTGATTTCAACATAGAGGACGAAGCGCTAGGTACCGAAACGGCACAGTCTGGGCCCCAAAACAGGCATGAAGACCCATGCAAAACAATTGAGAGCCCAGAGCCCAACTCAAACTTACATGGACAGCCCATTTTGGACCAGGGAGCCAAGTGGAGACAGCGGAGAAAGGAGAGTCTCTACAATAAACGGTGCTGGGAAGCCTGCACAGCCACATGGAACACAACGAGAGTACACCATGCTGTTACACCTGGCACACACACCACCTGAAATGGATTAAAGCCTTGAATGGCAGACTTGAAACCGTGAACCTTGTAGGAGAAGACCTAGGCAGAGTGCTCTTTGCCATCTGTCTGAGCCGCCTATTTGGAAGAAGCATGTCTGACTGGGCAAGGGCAACAAAGGAAACAAGAAACAAACGGGACCACATCAAATGCACACACTTCTGCCAGTCAAGGAAACCATCAACTGAATACTAAGACACCACAACAATTGGGAGAGGATGTTTGCAAACCACACATCGGACAAGGGGTGAAAAGCCCAAAGATACAATCAACTCGCACGTCTCCACAAGAAAAAAAACAAGCCAATGAAAACCTGGTCAAAAGATGGAAGCAGAGATTTCTCCGAAGAAGACAGAAAGAGGGCCAGTAGGTGCATGAAAACTTGTTCACCATCATTAAGTCTCAGGAAAATGCAAATCCAAACTGCAAGGACATGGCAGCTCACTGTGGTCAGCATGGCTAGAAGGAAGCAGACAGGAAATAACAAGTGTCAGAGAGGAGGTGGAGAGAAGGGAAGCCTCCTGCACTGCTGGTGGGAGTGTAACCCGGTGCAGCCACGATGCCAAAGGTGTGGAACTGCCTCAGAAATTTAAGTATCCATGTCCCGTATGACCCAGCTATTAATCTGCCGCTTGTTTATCCAAAAAAGTCAGAAAGACTACCGCATAAAGACATGTGCATGGCTGTGTTCACCACAGTCTTACTCCTGATATCCAAGACTTGGAGAGCACCCTGGTGTCCAGCAAGGGATGATTGGAGAAGGAAGATGGGCTATAGCCACACAATGGTATACCACTCAGCCGGAACAAATGATGCAATCCAGCCATTTGTGACCACCAGAATGGCTGTGAGGGTTTTAGGGGAAGTGTAACAAGCCCCAGTGAGAAATTCAAATAGCATAGAATCTCACTTACAAGGAGAAGAAAAAGCAAGCACTAACCAACAGGTGGCACTGAACATTTGTATGCGGGCTCCCAGAGGCAAAGAGGGGCGGTGACGGAGGGTGAAAGAGAAGATTAGGCACAAGTGTGTGGTGAGGGCCTGTGATTAGTCTTACACTGGTGAAGATGATGTAAGCTACACAGAAGTCTAAAGCAATGAGGATGTGAATCTGGAAGTTATAGTACGTTCTAATGCAGGGTCATGGCTATAAATTCACCTCAAATCAAAAATCCAAAAAGGGGTCCAGAATGATGTCATAAAGCTTTGGGGGCGGAAAGAGTTTACGGAAGGTGAACTTCCAAGGATGGAAAATCACCTCCAAATGCTTACAGATGCTACAGAAAGGCAGACCATTCCAAATAGGTGAAGAGGAATACTACGAAGAGAACATGATCAGTCCTAAACCCATGAACGAACGGAAAATGTTACCGTCCATGATGTTATTACTAATCACCTTCACGAATAATCCAAACAGGCCCACGCCTTCCCAAGTTCAGGCAAAAGGTTGGTCCAAAAGTACAATTCAGGGCCGGCCCTGTGGTGGAGCAGGTAAGTGCCCACATTCCGCTTGGGCGGCCCGGGCCTCACTGTTTCACATTACGAGTGCATATCACATTAGTAGTGTTAGGAAATATAGATTTCATGGTATGGTGCGGGCAGAGATCATAAATAAGCAGCAATTGTGAGGATACGTTATCAATACGCACAAGAAAAGGAACCATAAGAATATTACAATCTATGGAAGTATCTGGTACACTTCCCAAAGGCAGAAGGAAGGAAAACTTGTGACCTGCCAAGGTGGAATTGGCAGAGTGCCACGAGATGACACCATCATTGTGCATCAGAACATTCCCTGGGCAACTTCAACTTGTGAGGGAGTCCAGGACTTTTTCTGGGTAAGGTCCACCCATTTTGCCATCTACCCAAGATATAAGAGATAAAACCCAGGATAATCTTACAGGAGTGAAACCAGTGTCTAGAGAGAATGTAGGAGCCCTTTCGAAGTTCAAGGAGAAAGATAGAAACTGACAACAATTGCAGAAAAAGGAAAACTATCCTACCTAGACAGGGTGAGGAGTCAGACTGGTCTGAGATGGCTGTGAAACTCTGTGTGCACGGAGGTTGTCAGGACAACTTCGAATTTTGAGGTCGCTTATGACATCACGGTGAACATGTCCCCCAGGGTGGCCGCATGGTTACAGTCTGAGGATTGGCCTAGGCTAGGCTATTAAAGGGACAGATACCCAGAAACAGGTTTGGCAAACAGAAAGCAGGCACAGAAACTAGAAGAGATAAAACAGAGTCTGATGCAGGGGATAAGAAAGGAACCCTAGGCCACAAGTGAGAATAGAGGGACAGGCACGGAGAGGAGAACATTGTCATCTATTCAAGTCTATGGGGAGGTCATGCTGATTCAAGCTTGCAACTTCATTGGAAACAAGTGGCCGGACTTGGGGTTCATCACACCTACAGTGCCCTTGTGCCTTAAGCATAATGCCAAGTCAAGAAAGATGTCTTGAGGACATTGAAGAGAAGAATCGATGCCTCCTTTCCAAGGCCCATAGCATTCTTTGAAGGTCAGTCTCTTTTTCCGAAGCTCTGGTGTCACGTGGGCCCACTGGGCACATGGTAATGTGTCCCAAGAGATGTCTTGGAAGCCTTGAAGGAATGGAGCCCTGTCACGCTTGGGGTATGTCTCTTTGTTTGGAAGTGCTCTACAAGGGTGCTGAAAAGCACCCTCTTCCACAGGGCTTCGTTCCTTCGTGAAGGCTGCCCTCCCAGGCTAGTGTGCTCTGTTTGCCTCCATCGAAATTCTCTCCCCCTACCTCTTGCCGTAGAAGGATTATTGATTATGTGTTTTGACACCATATGTAAGGAAGTTGCACGAAAATTAGAACTTTACAGTTGTGTTTCAAGAAAAATAAACAGGCCAGGGTAGAGGATGTAGGGCAAACAAATGGCACAGCCTATAAAAATTAAGTAAGCCCGTATCTGGACGGAATCTAGGGGAACGTTCAAGGATCAGGGGTCAAGTTCGAAACTTCCCAAATCCGGAAAAGAGACAGAAAAATATCTTTCCTGGAGAGTGGAATTCATCCGATTTGTCTAAGTTGTCTTGGAAACATTGTGTCCGTGAAGGGGGTTGCCAGGACCACCTCGAATTTGGAGTTTCTGATCTCAGGATGTCAAACCAACCCACATGACCACGTGTTCTCAGTGCTTAGTTTGACCTAGGCTAGGATAGCCAAGAGTCCTACAAGTGACCGGTGCAAATTCAAGGACAACAACCAAGAGTCACGAAAGCACCCACACCTCACCCTAGAGAACATACAGCGATTAAAGAAATACAAACTAATCCCTTGGAATGAAGGAGAACGGACTGATAAGCATGTCTAAGGGAGATAGCTGAGAAAGACCATGACGAGTATACTATGGAAAAGAAAAAGAGCACCCAGAAAATGGAAGGTGAACAGAAATCACACCTGAATTATCCACAATGAAAGATGATGTCCGTCTTTAGACAGACTCTGCTGGAACGTTTGAAAGTCAGAGAAAGTCACAAGCCAAAAAACGGCAGCGAAGGTCAAGCATGGGCTAACTGGGAAGGGTGAGTTATGAGACTGCTCCAAGCAGGCTCTGAAACCTGTATCCATGAAGCATGCTGGACCTCAGAGACACAATTATGACAAATCCTCTGACATCACAATGGACCCGAAAAACAACCTAGCCTCATCTACACAGTGCTAGAGTTGGGCTCACTAGTATATTTAACTCCCATTGCACTCAACTGCACGTTGCCACTGAACATGTAAGTGGCCGGCCGGTGGTGCAGTGGTGAGGTCCGCACCTTCTGGGTCTGTGGGCCAGTATGGGCTGGGTGGAATCCTCGGTTTGGGCCTCCTCACCACTGCTTCAGTTGTTCTGGTGCAGGCGTCCGAGGTAGAGTCGAGGCAGATGGGAAGGGACGTTGGACAGGGCCAGACTTCCACAGCAAATACAGGAGCATTGCCAGCAGATGTGAGCACAGCAATGCACTTGTGCCAAAACAAAACCAATTAAAAGTTGCAAAGAATAGAAAAACTGAAGCTAAGAAAAAAAAAAAAAAAAACAGGAGCTTGCCATTACGAAGAATAGGATCTCTGTGAATAACCTTAGCAAAACAGGTGAATTCTATGTTAATTCAAAAACTAGCAAACCTTTGGGGAAAGAAACTCAAGAAGACACAAGAAAAAAAAAGATATCGAGGGATCTAGGAATGGAAGGATTAACACACTTGAAAGGTTCATACCGCAGTAAGGAATCTCTGGATTCCATGCAATCCCAGTCAAAGTTGCAGCAGTATTTGCCACAGAGAAGAAGAGAGAATCCTAAAGTTTCTAGCCAGCAACACGAGACCCTGACTAGGCAAAGGAATCCTCAGGAAAACGAACAAAGCAGCACGTGTCACAATTTCTGATTTCAACATAGAGGACGAAGCGCTAGGTACCGAAACGGCACAGTCTGGGCCCCAAAACAGGCATGAAGACCCATGCAAAACAATTGAGAGCCCAGAGCCCAACTCAAACTTACATGGACAGCCCATTTTGGACCAGGGAGCCAAGTGGAGACAGCGGAGAAAGGAGAGTCTCTACAATAAACGGTGCTGGGAAGCCTGCACAGCCACATGGAACACAACGAGAGTACACCATGCTGTTACACCTGGCACACACACCACCTGAAATGGATTAAAGCCTTGAATGGCAGACTTGAAACCGTGAACCTTGTAGGAGAAGACCTAGGCAGAGTGCTCTTTGCCATCTGTCTGAGCCGCCTATTTGGAAGAAGCATGTCTGACTGGGCAAGGGCAACAAAGGAAACAAGAAACAAACGGGACCACATCAAATGCACACACTTCTGCCAGTCAAGGAAACCATCAACTGAATACTAAGACACCACAACAATTGGGAGAGGATGTTTGCAAACCACACATCGGACAAGGGGTGAAAAGCCCAAAGATACAATCAACTCGCACGTCTCCACAAGAAAAAAAACAAGCCAATGAAAACCTGGTCAAAAGATGGAAGCAGAGATTTCTCCGAAGAAGACAGAAAGAGGGCCAGTAGGTGCATGAAAACTTGTTCACCATCATTAAGTCTCAGGAAAATGCAAATCCAAACTGCAAGGACATGGCAGCTCACTGTGGTCAGCATGGCTAGAAGGAAGCAGACAGGAAATAACAAGTGTCAGAGAGGAGGTGGAGAGAAGGGAAGCCTCCTGCACTGCTGGTGGGAGTGTAACCCGGTGCAGCCACGATGCCAAAGGTGTGGAACTGCCTCAGAAATTTAAGTATCCATGTCCCGTATGACCCAGCTATTAATCTGCCGCTTGTTTATCCAAAAAAGTCAGAAAGACTACCGCATAAAGACATGTGCATGGCTGTGTTCACCACAGTCTTACTCCTGATATCCAAGACTTGGAGAGCACCCTGGTGTCCAGCAAGGGATGATTGGAGAAGGAAGATGGGCTATAGCCACACAATGGTATACCACTCAGCCGGAACAAATGATGCAATCCAGCCATTTGTGACCACCAGAATGGCTGTGAGGGTTTTAGGGGAAGTGTAACAAGCCCCAGTGAGAAATTCAAATAGCATAGAATCTCACTTACAAGGAGAAGAAAAAGCAAGCACTAACCAACAGGTGGCACTGAACATTTGTATGCGGGCTCCCAGAGGCAAAGAGGGGCGGTGACGGAGGGTGAAAGAGAAGATTAGGCACAAGTGTGTGGTGAGGGCCTGTGATTAGTCTTACACTGGTGAAGATGATGTAAGCTACACAGAAGTCTAAAGCAATGAGGATGTGAATCTGGAAGTTATAGTACGTTCTAATGCAGGGTCATGGCTATAAATT
Source organism: Equus asinus (assembly GCF_041296235.1). Lineage (NCBI taxonomy): Eukaryota > Metazoa > Chordata > Mammalia > Perissodactyla > Equidae > Equus > Equus asinus. The sequence continues at coordinate 9,953,572 of NC_091817.1, forward strand.
CACCTCAAATCAAAAATCCAAAAAGGGGTCCAGAATGATGTCATAAAGCTTTGGGGGCGGAAAGAGTTTACGGAAGGTGAACTTCCAAGGATGGAAAATCACCTCCAAATGCTTACAGATGCTACAGAAAGGCAGACCATTCCAAATAGGTGAAGAGGAATACTACGAAGAGAACATGATCAGTCCTAAACCCATGAACGAACGGAAAATGTTACCGTCCATGATGTTATTACTAATCACCTTCACGAATAATCCAAACAGGCCCACGCCTTCCCAAGTTCAGGCAAAAGGTTGGTCCAAAAGTACAATTCAGGGCCGGCCCTGTGGTGGAGCAGGTAAGTGCCCACATTCCGCTTGGGCGGCCCGGGCCTCACTGTTTCACATTACGAGTGCATATCACATTAGTAGTGTTAGGAAATATAGATTTCATGGTATGGTGCGGGCAGAGATCATAAATAAGCAGCAATTGTGAGGATACGTTATCAATACGCACAAGAAAAGGAACCATAAGAATATTACAATCTATGGAAGTATCTGGTACACTTCCCAAAGGCAGAAGGAAGGAAAACTTGTGACCTGCCAAGGTGGAATTGGCAGAGTGCCACGAGATGACACCATCATTGTGCATCAGAACATTCCCTGGGCAACTTCAACTTGTGAGGGAGTCCAGGACTTTTTCTGGGTAAGGTCCACCCATTTTGCCATCTACCCAAGATATAAGAGATAAAACCCAGGATAATCTTACAGGAGTGAAACCAGTGTCTAGAGAGAATGTAGGAGCCCTTTCGAAGTTCAAGGAGAAAGATAGAAACTGACAACAATTGCAGAAAAAGGAAAACTATCCTACCTAGACAGGGTGAGGAGTCAGACTGGTCTGAGATGGCTGTGAAACTCTGTGTGCACGGAGGTTGTCAGGACAACTTCGAATTTTGAGGTCGCTTATGACATCACGGTGAACATGTCCCCCAGGGTGGCCGCATGGTTACAGTCTGAGGATTGGCCTAGGCTAGGCTATTAAAGGGACAGATACCCAGAAACAGGTTTGGCAAACAGAAAGCAGGCACAGAAACTAGAAGAGATAAAACAGAGTCTGATGCAGGGGATAAGAAAGGAACCCTAGGCCACAAGTGAGAATAGAGGGACAGGCACGGAGAGGAGAACATTGTCATCTATTCAAGTCTATGGGGAGGTCATGCTGATTCAAGCTTGCAACTTCATTGGAAACAAGTGGCCGGACTTGGGGTTCATCACACCTACAGTGCCCTTGTGCCTTAAGCATAATGCCAAGTCAAGAAAGATGTCTTGAGGACATTGAAGAGAAGAATCGATGCCTCCTTTCCAAGGCCCATAGCATTCTTTGAAGGTCAGTCTCTTTTTCCGAAGCTCTGGTGTCACGTGGGCCCACTGGGCACATGGTAATGTGTCCCAAGAGATGTCTTGGAAGCCTTGAAGGAATGGAGCCCTGTCACGCTTGGGGTATGTCTCTTTGTTTGGAAGTGCTCTACAAGGGTGCTGAAAAGCACCCTCTTCCACAGGGCTTCGTTCCTTCGTGAAGGCTGCCCTCCCAGGCTAGTGTGCTCTGTTTGCCTCCATCGAAATTTTCTCCCCCTACCTCTTGCCGTAGAAGGATTATTGATTATGTGTTTTGACACCATATGTAAGGAAGTTGCACGAAAATTAGAACTTTACAGTTGTGTTTCAAGAAAAATAAACAGGCCAGGGTAGAGGATGTAGGGCAAACAAATGGCACAGCCTATAAAAATTAAGTAAGCCCGTATCTGGACGGAATCTAGGGGAACGTTCAAGGATCAGGGGTCAAGTTCGAAACTTCCCAAATCCGGAAAAGAGACAGAAAAATATCTTTCCTGGAGAGTGGAATTCATCCGATTTGTCTAAGTTGTCTTGGAAACATTGTGTCCGTGAAGGGGGTTGCCAGGACCACCTCGAATTTGGAGTTTCTGATCTCAGGATGTCAAACCAACCCACATGACCACGTGTTCTCAGTGCTTAGTTTGACCTAGGCTAGGATAGCCAAGAGTCCTACAAGTGACCGGTGCAAATTCAAGGACAACAACCAAGAGTCACGAAAGCACCCACACCTCACCCTAGAGAACATACAGCGATTAAAGAAATACAAACTAATCCCTTGGAATGAAGGAGAACGGACTGATAAGCATGTCTAAGGGAGATAGCTGAGAAAGACCATGACGAGTATACTATGGAAAAGAAAAAGAGCACCCAGAAAATGGAAGGTGAACAGAAATCACACCTGAATTATCCACAATGAAAGATGATGTCCGTCTTTAGACAGACTCTGCTGGAACGTTTGAAAGTCAGAGAAAGTCACAAGCCAAAAAACGGCAGCGAAGGTCAAGCATGGGCTAACTGGGAAGGGTGAGTTATGAGACTGCTCCAAGCAGGCTCTGAAACCTGTATCCATGAAGCATGCTGGACCTCAGAGACACAATTATGACAAATCCTCTGACATCACAATGGACCCGAAAAACAACCTAGCCTCATCTACACAGTGCTAGAGTTGGGCTCACTAGTATATTTAACTCCCATTGCACTCAACTGCACGTTGCCACTGAACATGTAAGTGGCCGGCCGGTGGTGCAGTGGTGAGGTCCGCACCTTCTGGGTCTGTGGGCCAGTATGGGCTGGGTGGAATCCTCGGTTTGGGCCTCCTCACCACTGCTTCAGTTGTTCTGGTGCAGGCGTCCGAGGTAGAGTCGAGGCAGATGGGAAGGGACGTTGGACAGGGCCAGACTTCCACAGCAAATACAGGAGCATTGCCAGCAGATGTGAGCACAGCAATGCACTTGTGCCAAAACAAAACCAATTAAAAGTTGCAAAGAATAGAAAAACTGAAGCTAAGAAAAAAAAAAAAAAAAAACAGGAGCTTGCCATTACGAAGAATAGGATCTCTGTGAATAACCTTAGCAAAACAGGTGAATTCTATGTTAATTCAAAAACTAGCAAACCTTTGGGGAAAGAAACTCAAGAAGACACAAGAAAAAAAAAGATATCGAGGGATCTAGGAATGGAAGGATTAACACACTTGAAAGGTTCATACCGCAGTAAGGAATCTCTGGATTCCATGCAATCCCAGTCAAAGTTGCAGCAGTATTTGCCACAGAGAAGAAGAGAGAATCCTAAAGTTTCTAGCCAGCAACACGAGACCCTGACTAGGCAAAGGAATCCTCAGGAAAACGAACAAAGCAGCACGTGTCACAATTTCTGATTTCAACATAGAGGACGAAGCGCTAGGTACCGAAACGGCACAGTCTGGGCCCCAAAACAGGCATGAAGACCCATGCAAAACAATTGAGAGCCCAGAGCCCAACTCAAACTTACATGGACAGCCCATTTTGGACCAGGGAGCCAAGTGGAGACAGCGGAGAAAGGAGAGTCTCTACAATAAACGGTGCTGGGAAGCCTGCACAGCCACATGGAACACAACGAGAGTACACCATGCTGTTACACCTGGCACACACACCACCTGAAATGGATTAAAGCCTTGAATGGCAGACTTGAAACCGTGAACCTTGTAGGAGAAGACCTAGGCAGAGTGCTCTTTGCCATCTGTCTGAGCCGCCTATTTGGAAGAAGCATGTCTGACTGGGCAAGGGCAACAAAGGAAACAAGAAACAAACGGGACCACATCAAATGCACACACTTCTGCCAGTCAAGGAAACCATCAACTGAATACTAAGACACCACAACAATTGGGAGAGGATGTTTGCAAACCACACATCGGACAAGGGGTGAAAAGCCCAAAGATACAATCAACTCGCACGTCTCCACAAGAAAAAAAACAAGCCAATGAAAACCTGGTCAAAAGATGGAAGCAGAGATTTCTCCGAAGAAGACAGAAAGAGGGCCAGTAGGTGCATGAAAACTTGTTCACCATCATTAAGTCTCAGGAAAATGCAAATCCAAACTGCAAGGACATGGCAGCTCACTGTGGTCAGCATGGCTAGAAGGAAGCAGACAGGAAATAACAAGTGTCAGAGAGGAGGTGGAGAGAAGGGAAGCCTCCTGCACTGCTGGTGGGAGTGTAACCCGGTGCAGCCACGATGCCAAAGGTGTGGAACTGCCTCAGAAATTTAAGTATCCATGTCCCGTATGACCCAGCTATTAATCTGCCGCTTGTTTATCCAAAAAAGTCAGAAAGACTACCGCATAAAGACATGTGCATGGCTGTGTTCACCACAGTCTTACTCCTGATATCCAAGACTTGGAGAGCACCCTGGTGTCCAGCAAGGGATGATTGGAGAAGGAAGATGGGCTATAGCCACACAATGGTATACCACTCAGCCGGAACAAATGATGCAATCCAGCCATTTGTGACCACCAGAATGGCTGTGAGGGTTTTAGGGGAAGTGTAACAAGCCCCAGTGAGAAATTCAAATAGCATAGAATCTCACTTACAAGGAGAAGAAAAAGCAAGCACTAACCAACAGGTGGCACTGAACATTTGTATGCGGGCTCCCAGAGGCAAAGAGGGGCGGTGACGGAGGGTGAAAGAGAAGATTAGGCACAAGTGTGTGGTGAGGGCCTGTGATTAGTCTTACACTGGTGAAGATGATGTAAGCTACACAGAAGTCTAAAGCAATGAGGATGTGAATCTGGAAGTTATAGTACGTTCTAATGCAGGGTCATGGCTATAAATTCACCTCAAATCAAAAATCCAAAAAGGGGTCCAGAATGATGTCATAAAGCTTTGGGGGCGGAAAGAGTTTACGGAAGGTGAACTTCCAAGGATGGAAAATCACCTCCAAATGCTTACAGATGCTACAGAAAGGCAGACCATTCCAAATAGGTGAAGAGGAATACTACGAAGAGAACATGATCAGTCCTAAACCCATGAACGAACGGAAAATGTTACCGTCCATGATGTTATTACTAATCACCTTCACGAATAATCCAAACAGGCCCACGCCTTCCCAAGTTCAGGCAAAAGGTTGGTCCAAAAGTACAATTCAGGGCCGGCCCTGTGGTGGAGCAGGTAAGTGCCCACATTCCGCTTGGGCGGCCCGGGCCTCACTGTTTCACATTACGAGTGCATATCACATTAGTAGTGTTAGGAAATATAGATTTCATGGTATGGTGCGGGCAGAGATCATAAATAAGCAGCAATTGTGAGGATACGTTATCAATACGCACAAGAAAAGGAACCATAAGAATATTACAATCTATGGAAGTATCTGGTACACTTCCCAAAGGCAGAAGGAAGGAAAACTTGTGACCTGCCAAGGTGGAATTGGCAGAGTGCCACGAGATGACACCATCATTGTGCATCAGAACATTCCCTGGGCAACTTCAACTTGTGAGGGAGTCCAGGACTTTTTCTGGGTAAGGTCCACCCATTTTGCCATCTACCCAAGATATAAGAGATAAAACCCAGGATAATCTTACAGGAGTGAAACCAGTGTCTAGAGAGAATGTAGGAGCCCTTTCGAAGTTCAAGGAGAAAGATAGAAACTGACAACAATTGCAGAAAAAGGAAAACTATCCTACCTAGACAGGGTGAGGAGTCAGACTGGTCTGAGATGGCTGTGAAACTCTGTGTGCACGGAGGTTGTCAGGACAACTTCGAATTTTGAGGTCGCTTATGACATCACGGTGAACATGTCCCCCAGGGTGGCCGCATGGTTACAGTCTGAGGATTGGCCTAGGCTAGGCTATTAAAGGGACAGATACCCAGAAACAGGTTTGGCAAACAGAAAGCAGGCACAGAAACTAGAAGAGATAAAACAGAGTCTGATGCAAGGGATAAGAAAGGAACCCTAGGCCACAAGTGAGAATAGAGGGACAGGCACGGAGAGGAGAACATTGTCATCTATTCAAGTCTATGGGGAGGTCATGCTGATTCAAGCTTGCAACTTCATTGGAAACAAGTGGCCGGACTTGGGGTTCATCACACCTACAGTGCCCTTGTGCCTTAAGCATAATGCCAAGTCAAGAAAGATGTCTTGAGGACATTGAAGAGAAGAATCGATGCCTCCTTTCCAAGGCCCATAGCATTCTTTGAAGGTCAGTCTCTTTTTCCGAAGCTCTGGTGTCACGTGGGCCCACTGGGCACATGGTAATGTGTCCCAAGAGATGTCTTGGAAGCCTTGAAGGAATGGAGCCCTGTCACGCTTGGGGTATGTCTCTTTGTTTGGAAGTGCTCTACAAGGGTGCTGAAAAGCACCCTCTTCCACAGGGCTTCGTTCCTTCGTGAAGGCTGCCCTCCCAGGCTAGTGTGCTCTGTTTGCCTCCATCGAAATTCTCTCCCCCTACCTCTTGCCGTAGAAGGATTATTGATTATGTGTTTTGACACCATATGTAAGGAAGTTGCACGAAAATTAGAACTTTACAGTTGTGTTTCAAGAAAAATAAACAGGCCAGGGTAGAGGATGTAGGGCAAACAAATGGCACAGCCTATAAAAATTAAGTAAGCCCGTATCTGGACGGAATCTAGGGGAACGTTCAAGGATCAGGGGTCAAGTTCGAAACTTCCCAAATCCGGAAAAGAGACAGAAAAATATCTTTCCTGGAGAGTGGAATTCATCCGAGTTGTCTAAGTTGTCTTGGAAACATTGTGTCCGTGAAGGGGGTTGCCAGGACCACCTCGAATTTGGAGTTTCTGATCTCAGGATGTCAAACCAACCCACATGACCACGTGTTCTCAGTGCTTAGTTTGACCTAGGCTAGGATAGCCAAGAGTCCTACAAGTGACCGGTGCAAATTCAAGGACAACAACCAAGAGTCACGAAAGCACCCACACCTCACCCTAGAGAACATACAGCGATTAAAGAAATACAAACTAATCCCTTGGAATGAAGGAGAACGGACTGATAAGCATGTCTAAGGGAGATAGCTGAGAAAGACCATGACGAGTATACTATGGAAAAGAAAAAGAGCACCCAGAAAATGGAAGGTGAACAGAAATCACACCTGAATTATCCACAATGAAAGATGATGTCCGTCTTTAGACAGACTCTGCTGGAACGTTTGAAAGTCAGAGAAAGTCACAAGCCAAAAAACGGCAGCGAAGGTCAAGCATGGGCTAACTGGGAAGGGTGAGTTATGAGACTGCTCCAAGCAGGCTCTGAAACCTGTATCCATGAAGCATGCTGGACCTCAGAGACACAATTATGACAAATCCTCTGACATCACAATGGACCCGAAAAACAACCTAGCCTCATCTACACAGTGCTAGAGTTGGGCTCACTAGTATATTTAACTCCCATTGCACTCAACTGCACGTTGCCACTGAACATGTAAGTGGCCGGCCGGTGGTGCAGTGGTGAGGTCCGCACCTTCTGGGTCTGTGGGCCAGTATGGGCTGGGTGGAATCCTCGGTTTGGGCCTCCTCACCACTGCTTCAGTTGTTCTGGTGCAGGCGTCCGAGGTAGAGTCGAGGCAGATGGGAAGGGACGTTGGACAGGGCCAGACTTCCACAGCAAATACAGGAGCATTGCCAGCAGATGTGAGCACAGCAATGCACTTGTGCCAAAACAAAACCAATTAAAAGTTGCAAAGAATAGAAAAACTGAAGCTAAGAAAAAAAAAAAAAAAAAACAGGAGCTTGCCATTACGAAGAATAGGATCTCTGTGAATAACCTTAGCAAAACAGGTGAATTCTATGTTAATTCAAAAACTAGCAAACCTTTGGGGAAAGAAACTCAAGAAGACACAAGAAAAAAAAAGATATCGAGGGATCTAGGAATGGAAGGATTAACACACTTGAAAGGTTCATACCGCAGTAAGGAATCTCTGGATTCCATGCAATCCCAGTCAAAGTTGCAGCAGTATTTGCCACAGAGAAGAAGAGAGAATCCTAAAGTTTCTAGCCAGCAACACGAGACCCTGACTAGGCAAAGGAATCCTCAGGAAAACGAACAAAGCAGCACGTGTCACAATTTCTGATTTCAACATAGAGGACGAAGCGCTAGGTACCGAAACGGCACAGTCTGGGCCCCAAAACAGGCATGAAGACCCATGCAAAACAATTGAGAGCCCAGAGCCCAACTCAAACTTACATGGACAGCCCATTTTGGACCAGGGAGCCAAGTGGAGACAGCGGAGAAAGGAGAGTCTCTACAATAAACGGTGCTGGGAAGCCTGCACAGCCACATGGAACACAACGAGAGTACACCATGCTGTTACACCTGGCACACACACCACCTGAAATGGATTAAAGCCTTGAATGGCAGACTTGAAACCGTGAACCTTGTAGGAGAAGACCTAGGCAGAGTGCTCTTTGCCATCTGTCTGAGCCGCCTATTTGGAAGAAGCATGTCTGACTGGGCAAGGGCAACAAAGGAAACAAGAAACAAACGGGACCACATCAAATGCACACACTTCTGCCAGTCAAGGAAACCATCAACTGAATACTAAGACACCACAACAATTGGGAGAGGATGTTTGCAAACCACACATCGGACAAGGGGTGAAAAGCCCAAAGATACAATCAACTCGCACGTCTCCACAAGAAAAAAAACAAGCCAATGAAAACCTGGTCAAAAGATGGAAGCAGAGATTTCTCCGAAGAAGACAGAAAGAGGGCCAGTAGGTGCATGAAAACTTGTTCACCATCATTAAGTCTCAGGAAAATGCAAATCCAAACTGCAAGGACATGGCAGCTCACTGTGGTCAGCATGGCTAGAAGGAAGCAGACAGGAAATAACAAGTGTCAGAGAGGAGGTGGAGAGAAGGGAAGCCTCCTGCACTGCTGGTGGGAGTGTAACCCGGTGCAGCCACGATGCCAAAGGTGTGGAACTGCCTCAGAAATTTAAGTATCCATGTCCCGTATGACCCAGCTATTAATCTGCCGCTTGTTTATCCAAAAAAGTCAGAAAGACTACCGCATAAAGACATGTGCATGGCTGTGTTCACCACAGTCTTACTCCTGATATCCAAGACTTGGAGAGCACCCTGGTGTCCAGCAAGGGATGATTGGAGAAGGAAGATGGGCTATAGTCACACAATGGTATACCACTCAGCCGGAACAAATGATGCAATCCAGCCATTTGTGACCACCAGAATGGCTGTGAGGGTTTTAGGGGAAGTGTAACAAGCCCCAGTGAGAAATTCAAATAGCATAGAATCTCACTTACAAGGAGAAGAAAAAGCAAGCACTAACCAACAGGTGGCACTGAACATTTGTATGCGGGCTCCCAGAGGCAAAGAGGGGCGGTGACGGAGGGTGAAAGAGAAGATTAGGCACAAGTGTGTGGTGAGGGCCTGTGATTAGTCTTACACTGGTGAAGATGATGTAAGCTACACAGAAGTCTAAAGCAATGAGGATGTGAATCTGGAAGTTATAGTACGTTCTAATGCAGGGTCATGGCTATAAATTCACCTCAAATCAAAAATCCAAAAAGGGGTCCAGAATGATGTCATAAAGCTTTGGGGGCGGAAAGAGTTTACGGAAGGTGAACTTCCAAGGATGGAAAATTACCTCCAAATGCTTACAGATGCTACAGAAAGGCAGACCATTCCAAATAGGTGAAGAGGAATACTACGAAGAGAACATGATCAGTCCTAAACCCATGAACGAACGGAAAATGTTACCGTCCATGATGTTATTACTAATCACCTTCACGAATAATCCAAACAGGCCCACGTCTTCCCAAGTTCAGGCAAAAGGTTGGTCCAAAAGTACAATTCAGGGCCGGCCCTGTGGTGGAGCAGGTAAGTGCCCACATTCCGCTTGGGCGGCCCGGGCCTCACTGTTTCACATTACGAGTGCATATCACATTAGTAGTGTTAGGAAATATAGATTTCATGGTTTGGTGCGGGCAGAGATCATAAATAAGCAGCAATTGTGAGGATACGTTATCAATACGCACAAGAAAAGGAACCATAAGAATATTACAATCTATGGAAGTATCTGGTACACTTCCCAAAGGCAGAAGGAAGGAAAACTTGTGACCTGCCAAGGTGGAATTGGCAGAGTGCCACGAGATGACACCATCATTGTGCATCAGAACATTCCCTGGGCAACTTCAACTTGTGAGGGAGTCCAGGACTTTTTCTGGGTAAGGTCCACCCATTTTGCCATCTACCCAAGATATAAGAGATAAAACCCAGGATAATCTTACAGGAGTGAAACCAGCGTCTAGAGAGAATGTAGGAGCCCTTTCGAAGTTCAAGGAGAAAGATAGAAACTGACAACAATTGCAGAAAAAGGAAAACTATCCTACCTAGACAGGGTGAGGAGTCAGACTGGTCTGAGATGGCTGTGAAACTCTGTGTGCACGGAGGTTGTCAGGACAACTTCGAATTTTGAGGTCGCTTATGACATCACGGTGAACATGTCCCCCAGGGTGGCCGCATGGTTACAGTCTGAGGATTGGCCTAGGCTAGGCTATTAAAGGGACAGATACCCAGAAACAGGTTTGGCAAACAGAAAGCAGGCACAGAAACTAGAAGAGATAAAACAGAGTCTGATGCAAGGGATAAGAAAGGAACCCTAGGCCACAAGTGAGAATAGAGGGACAGGCACGGAGAGGAGAACATTGTCATCTATTCAAGTCTATGGGGAGGTCATGCTGATTCAAGCTTGCAACTTCATTGGAAACAAGTGGCCGGACTTGGGGTTCATCACACCTACAGTGCCCTTGTGCCTTAAGCATAATGCCAAGTCAAGAAAGATGTCTTGAGGACATTGAAGAGAAGAATCGATGCCTCCTTTCCAAGGCCCATAGCATTCTTTGAAGGTCAGTCTCTTTTTCCGAAGCTCTGGTGTCACGTGGGCCCACTGGGCACATGGTAATGTGTCCCAAGAGATGTCTTGGAAGCCTTGAAGGAATGGAGCCCTGTCACGCTTGGGGTATGTCTCTTTGTTTGGAAGTGCTCTACAAGGGTGCTGAAAAGCACCCTCTTCCACAGGGCTTCGTTCCTTCGTGAAGGCTGCCCTCCCAGGCTAGTGTGCTCTGTTTGCCTCCATCGAAATTCTCTCCCCCTACCTCTTGCCGTAGAAGGATTATTGATTATGTGTTTTGACACCATATGTAAGGAAGTTGCACGAAAATTAGAACTTTACAGTTGTGTTTCAAGAAAAATAAACAGGCCAGGGTAGAGGATGTAGGGCAAACAAATGGCACAGCCTATAAAAATTAAGTAAGCCCGTATCTGGACGGAATCTAGGGGAACGTTCAAGGATCAGGGGTCAAGTTCGAAACTTCCCAAATCCGGAAAAGAGACAGAAAAATATCTTTCCTGGAGAGTGGAATTCATCCGAGTTGTCTAAGTTGTCTTGGAAACATTGTGTCCGTGAAGGGGGTTGCCAGGACCACCTCGAATTTGGAGTTTCTGATCTCAGGATGTCAAACCAACCCACATGACCACGTGTTCTCAGTGCTTAGTTTGACCTAGGCTAGGATAGCCAAGAGTCCTACAAGT